>NC_057428.1:12734632-13038892 GCF_019457755.1 Venturia canescens
AGGGAGAAGTTAGCGAGAGGGGGAGAACCGGCGAGGACGGTCTCACAGAATCCTTCTGTGGGAGGAAAGGCTCCCGTGGTTATTTTAATGAGAATCTGGCTCGTTTGAGGCGTTCGCCATCTTTTAACGCGCCGCTCGCTCTCGCTTTTCCACTACCAGAGGCACTCCTCCCTCCCATTTGGTCCCGCCAACGAGCGCGCATCCTCCACCACTCGTCTGACTCGCGCATACCGCGCCTGGGAATCCTCTAATGAACGCCAAGCAAATATTATTTCTGCTTATGTACTCGCCAACTTAGTGTGTCTTTGGTCTTAATTAATAATGCTAAACAGCCTTTGCGGCGCCATAGCTCAACCTCGGCACTCCCACCCAGCGGGAAGCCTCTTTCTACCGCCAGCGTTTAAGCATCCTCTATGCCCTTAACGCCGTATCATACTTGCCCGCCAACCCTATCCTGAACGGTGTACATTCCTCCTCGTTGACATTGTTCCTATCATAGCTTGAGATTAACTCCATTTAATTAGCCCCCGATACGTCCAAACTGTCCCTTTTGCTTCAGCCCCTCGCTCACATTTTTCTTATGACTTTGTTCACTCATGGAAAAACCTCCGGACCTCATTAATGTTCCTCCGTTCTCTCTGACTTCCGCAGTCAAATTACATTTCGATTATTATTAACCTCAAACTCGGAGGAACCAGGACCAACTTTCAAAACGACATTTTGCCTTTTTTGCTTTGTCACATTTTTGCTGTATAACTACTCGATTAAGAACTTAATCGAGTGCTTCGAATGATCATTCCGAAATGACGGGGTGCAACTGACCATTCGGTATTTTTTAGTCATTAATTAGTTCACGGAGATTTGTACGAAAAATTACTATGTTTTTATAGTAGCGTCGGACCATATCGATATTACGATAATAATCGACGCAGAGTGTCGATTAAATAATGCAAAAGTTTGGGGAACCATTAGCGCACAGTCCGTAGCAAGCAACGCACTGCGCTACATAAAAAATGAACACTGAACGAATTTTGATTAAGAACATGGTAAATACTGAAATGATTTGATGAAAGTTTAGGAAACTACGTAGCAATCGTTTCTATGTGCTATACGAAAAGCTGCATAGTTTTGTATTTTCTTTTTTACCGCACTGAATTTTTCTCACTAACGCAGTAAAACTCATGCGCCGACTAAATATATGAGGTGTTGTGGGTATAAACATGAAAACTAACTAGTGGCACATAATAAAATTTCGAGCAGTCGCTCCGTTCGTGAGCGGACTTTGTGAAGTAAATTTGTCCAGTCCAGTTCACCAATTTTAAACATTCTGCCAAAGGCCCGCGAGCGACATTCAGATATTCTTATAAAAGTCTCTCCGTGTTTTTATAAAAATCTTTCGTTGTTTTGACCAAAGCTTTCATACGCGTGGCTGATCATTTCTGTTGAGAATTTATCATTTCCGAGTCCGAATTCACAGACAGAAATCTTATTCCTCGCGGCGGTGCGAATGGTTTCTAAAATTAGTAGCATCTTTTTGTGCAAAGTACCGCAAAGTGGAGCAGATTGGACCTGTTTTTTTGCTCATTTTCATTTCGTACCTCTTTTACTTGCTCTCAATGATATTTTCGTTTTTTTCGTTACCTCTAGTCAGCCAATAAAGATTCGATACATATGGACGCAGCGAAAAGCAGGCCACTCGGTTCTAGATCGACCACGTTCGGATGGGGTGCGATGTTATTAGATAATCTTACAAGAGCAATCTCTGTCTTTTTCTTCCCTCTTCCGATTTTATTCTCGTCTTTTCCGGACTTGAGTGCTGGTCACGCGTGCACTTTCCTTGTCGCTAAGACTGACGAGTTTCCTCCAAACAAACTTAATAATCCGGCCTCGTTCCCGTTCCAATTTTTCAAGCATCCGAATCCTCGGATTTTCCGCGGTGACGAACGGCCGTCTACTTCGTCCAGGACGGAGAACCAGTAACTTGATTCCATTCCATTTAGTGTATGTTTACTTACCTTTTTGCCGCTTTTACGTCCGGGTTTTTAAGTCAATTCGGATGCCGAATGGGATTTTCGGGCTTGGAATCAATGAAACCCAGAAGAAAAACACGAGCTTAAAACGCTGTTGACGATTGAACGTTCCTGTCGGAACTGCTAGGATGAAATCATTCGATTATTGCACCATTCCGTTTCGAACGACTCGTTGCGAATCACGAGGATGCTTATTTCAACGAAAAATTCCCTGGGGAAAGACTGAGTTTCAGGAGCGATTATCAAATCGCAAAGTCCGGACGAGCCAACAGAGACGCAATCATTAAATTATAAACCAGCAAGCCTAGCTCTTGGCAGAAGTCAAATTCAACGAAATTTTCTTCGAAGAGGTTGATCAGGGAGCTGGCGCCTTCGATAGAAACACTGAAACTGGACGATCCAGCTGGAAACAGGCATTTTTAGAGCCCAAAGCTTTTCCTCCGTCTAGCTTATTCACCCTCCTCTTTCCCTCGCAATCGTTATATTGGTCTTAGGAGTTAGAAGTGCCATTGGAGTAGAACGCATGGACTCGAATTTCTACGCTCCCGCTCGCATGGTTAACTTCGACAAACAGAAATTAGCATTTTATTGGGTGAGTTTCTGGCCTCTTGAGCCACTACGGTTCCACCTTCTACCCATTTTAGTCTCGTCTCTCTCGATTCTCGCCCTCCCGGCCCTCCTTCTTCGTCCTTCTCTTCTCCACACTTCTCTCTGTATATTCTCGTGGTTCTGCCAGTAACGAATTCCCAGTCCGGGTGCGGAGGTTCCTCTCGATGCCGAGCCTGTCAGCACTTCACTGTCACCCTTCGTGTGAGCGGGGATTGGAATACCTAATCGGTCTCGTGACCATTCCGAATCTATCGTTTGCAGTGCGTGTACACACAGTGTCCTTGGAGTAACCACCCCGAGTTTCGGGGGTTGAGTAAATCATCGAATTCCCAAGAAAAAACCTTCTCGGTCATTCCCTTTTGCGATTGGTTCTACCCCGGAGCATCTCAGCTGCAAGGATCAGTCAATCGAGAGCATCGAGAACAAAATCAACGGTCGAGAAGCCGTAACTCCCGAACGATTCTTATTTTCCATGGGAAACGATTTTTCATAGTATCCATTTTGTGTAGGAAAAGCAAAAAGATCGAGCCTCGAGGATGAAAAAATATCCAGCAGTCTGGAGAAGAATATATTTCAATATTCATTCGATTGGGGCAGGATGGCTGTTTTTTTTATATATGCCAGAATTTGCTTTAATAGTGCCTTGTATCGGCAGTCCTGCGATTTTAATTAAACCGAAAGAAGACCGAATAATTAGATGCTTGGAAGAGTCTCTCTTCCATTATTCCTCCTCTCCCCCATTCCAGGGCCCCGTTCATGCTAGACGAAATTAATTAAGGCTTAATTAAAACGGTTCTTTGAGATGGTAATTCGCTAACAAACAGAGCACGCCGCTGGTAAGCTTTCTATGAAGATGTATATATCCGTGTGTATATAAACGTGTGTATACGTACCGGCTTTTAATATTGAAAATTCGTCACTCTGTCGGCTTTTCCTTCAGGGATAACGATCCGAAATGAAGAAATTTACGAAAAATCATTCCTCCTTTTGAAATAACGCTGAGGAGTCGAATCAAACAGGGAATTTGTACATGAATTATGTGAATATACGATTGAATATGTACATCAAATTTCTTTTATTTCATCACGATCAATTTATATACAAATAGATGAGTCTCGGATGTGTGGGACGTTATTATTATTTAAACCCAAACTTTCTTCCTATTTGTTCGCTTCATTGATTTTCATTAACGATTTCGCCCAATTTCAATCGTTCGGGAGTGCCCGACGACGAAATCCGACTTTCACAAACGGAACGAGCCTTTTTTCTTTATCTAAACTATATATTTTATGGTTTCGCTTCTTCTTCCTTTATTTCGTGTCGGTTTTATCGAATTTCGCGACTCGCCAACTCTCCCTCGTCCTCTTAACTTATTAATACTGCGTGATAATCGTTCTACGTGTTCACTTATCGTATTTTTCCATCGAGGGCTCTCTTTTTGTTTGTTTTTATTTTCGTTCCAAAGAAGAATCCGGGAAAGCTGAAGTTTACTGGATCCGATTTTATTGACACTACGCAGCTCCCATTTTGGCAAACATGTTTTCTGCCCCCCCCCCCCCCCTCCTCGGACGAAATTGTCCCATTACCCGTTGACCAAATTAACGTCGCAGCGATCTTACGCTCAATTCTCATCTCTTTGTCGCTCCACGTCGAATCTTCAAATTTCATCTATTTTCTACATACAAATTTATATTTATATTTATATATATATATATATATTTTTTGTTTTATTTATTTATTTGTATTTATATATCTATATTCATTCATTTATTTATACTTGATACAACGTCCTCGAGCGCGGCACTCTTAATTTTCGGTTTTTTAGTCTCTCAAAGGGGATAAAAACGAAAACAGCGAATCGTCGAAGTTCACTTACGCATCGATTGCATTCTCGACAAGGCTCGAACGAGTCAACAACGCGGATCGTAATAAAAACGTTGAATCTTTAGTTTTTCAGGCCACACTGTTCGCCACTTTGATCGAACGCGCGAACTTCAGGAAGATTCACCACTTCGGCCGATACGAGGACCCAATCGAAAGTCTTTTTCTTCTTCCGGGTTTTCTCTCTTCGATATACACTGGAGTTTTGAGTTGAAATCATCGCCCGCTCGCCGGATCGAACGATATCGAGGCTCACACCATCTGCAGACCTTTCGTTAGGCTCTCGACGTGCTCCTTGGCTCGCATCCTCAGCGCTTGGATACTCGATGTCCGAGGATCGTGGCCCGGCGGACTCGGCGACGACTGGACGTGCCCACCGCTGCTACTCATACCGGGGATTCCCCCGCTCATGGTGCCTACGGCGCGTAGAAACAGACTGTCATTACTAAGTGATTGCACTGAACGTTCAACCCGAATCATCGATAACGATACAATTTTATTTATCTCGTCGTAAATACGAATGAAATGCAGCAAAGAAGACACCAAATTTTGCAGATAAAAACTTTACGGATGTCAGTTTTTATCATAATTTCATTCGTTTTACTTTGTTTTTTTTTTTTTTATATTTTTATTTGGAGCCGAATAATTAAATGGAAAAGTAAATTGAATTGAAAAGCATTTCAGGTCACGCCCTTTTGGATGAATTCACTTCGATTCGCTTCGACAAACTCGATTTTTCCGAGCCAAAGACCTTTTCCGACTAAATACAGCGCGAGAAAAAATGAAGAAAAGCTTATAGATGGCAGGAATAATAATATCATGTTTGTTTGGAATATTGTTTTTAGAGAAAAACGCGGAGAAGCGAGAAAAAATAATTGCGGAAGAGGTACGTTTGTTTGAGGGAGCGTTTCTCACCTGGGATTCCATTGGCAACCGCCCCGAGCTTTGTCGGCGACGGTAACCGTCTAGGCGAGGTCAAATAGCTTGGATATCCTGTATGGGCTGCCGGTAAAAAACCTGGTAGAGCGCTCAGGAGTGCTGGTGGCGTGAGCCATGGATCACCCGGCAAACCGAGTCCGGGACCGGCAACGTTCCTTTGAAAATAATCACTTCGTTTATTTAAATATCCTTCGAAAGTTCGATTGAAACATTGGTTTTTTTCTTCAAACTTATATCAACGATTAGCCAAAGCTTACAATTTATTTTCTCTCGACGTTAGCTCCCCGTTGATGTAGAAGATTATTTCTTTTCTCATTTTAATTTTCGTAGTTTTAAGTCAACAAAGAAAATGGTCTATATAAAAATCCAGTTTTGTAAATATTTCGTAATGAAATTTCTATCGAATGGAAGACGTCGATTTGTGAGAAATAAACATTTTTCGTTGCTTTTTGGGGTGAAATAAAACTTCCTGGTTTCAGAGTGACCGAAAATAGGCCGTCGCAAGTCTGACGAACCATTTTCTCCACAACTTTTATCACAAAATGAAACGACCAATAGATAAATACCTGATGTTTGCCGGATGGCGATATTCCGTGATGCCGAGTCTCGCGGCGTCCATTTTTTCCTGCCTGCGCCACTTGGCCCGTCGGTTCTGGAACCAGACCTGTGACGAGCAAAAAAATGTCGAAATTGTGAATGATTTTCAAACCCAATGAATCTTTTTCAGGATAAAACCTTTCCTTTATGTGCACTACGGTAATGGGAAGCCTCTGGAGAGGGGTCGGGACCGGAACACCAGAAACAAAAGAATTTTGGATACGACATGGAACAATTATTATTTCTGTCATCGCTGAAGGATTTGATTGCGAACAGAAGCCGTAACAAGTTTTTTCGAAAAAAGTTTCATACAAGGAGAATCATGATTCATTATTGTTTGTCACTGACTTGTTTCATTTACAATTTTGAGTTTTTTACACGGTACTTTATGGGAGAGCTCAGAATAATAATAATTGTGAAAAAATTGTACGCTGTTCGAGCTTCGGAAAAGTTTATATCGCGAAGAAAATTTATGACAGATTCCGCTTCTTTAAAAGAAAACATTACCTTACGGGGCTTTTAAAAAAGAACACATGAAAAAACTTTGGTTTTCGACGTGTCGAAAGCGGATGTCAGTCAGATTACGTTGAACTGACGGTAACAGTTGATCGAACTTCGGGTAAATTCGAGACTGACTCACGTGCTTTTATTCGTTTAGTAGCTTAGCTTTTTCTTTCGCACAATAAAAATGTTCCCAGTCAAGTTAAAGTATAAATTTGATGTTTTACGATATTTTTAAAGCATTATATTACGTTATTATGATAAAATAATTCTCAATGTAAGTGTTTATTAATTTTATTAATAGTTTAGACTTGAAATTAATCAACATAAACTTGGCTAGTCATAGAACGGTCGAACTACTTTAACTTCCACAACTTTCTCGCTATTCATTCAAATGCGATTGTTTCGAGCATTAATTTTCTGACAATTATTCCGGTTCCCATGACGTGCTTATTCCGATGAAATGGCTTTTCTTTAATTTTGAAATCTAAAAATCCTCGATCTTCGCGGCGGTCGGCTCCAATAGCCAAAGAACGTTAAAACTCTGGGCAAAAAAAGGCCCCGAGAGGAGCTCGGAACCTCGTATTATCCTAGCACACAGCAGGATCCACTTATCTTCAGCGCATAATCTGAAGCTTCTATCCGCTAATTAGTGGTTTTCAAAACCACTCATGGGCCATTCTGCCACCGTGTTACGCCGTCGTCGAACAGCCATCGTCGTTCTATATATTTTAAGATCCGAATGATGTAATAAGCTGTTGGAAGCTTACGGTGTAGAAAAATGTCCATTAGGGAAATTCAACGGTTGTGTTTTTCCGCTTCGCATTCGGCACATTCCGACTTTCTAATCGACTACTACTCATACACCGAAACTACATTCCTGCGGCTTCATTTATCGTTGAGAAAGAGAAATAAAAATGAAAAAAAAATTAAAAAAAAACTCATTATAACCGTTTGGGTTTTGATGGGAAATTATTTAAAGTGGAAGTTATTTGAAGAAGAAAAACAGACATCGATTAAAGAGCTCTGAGGATATTTCTTATCGAATTTCTTATGTATTGTTAGATGAACGGATAAATAACTGTTAATTGTAACTTTGTGCTTATCAATTATCTTTACTCCATTGATGCGCAAAACGACAATTTTAGACACCTAATTTCAAATACACCAAAAATATAAATTGTACGACATGTAAAGCCTTTGAGTCATTTCTACAAAACTTATTTTGATTCTGCATACGCAAAAGAATAATAGTTATAAAAAAATAAAACATTATTCATAACGAGAAAAAAAAATTTAAAAATAAAAACAAAACAAAACAAAAAAGAAAGTTCTATAGGTTCATAATTTTTTTCTCAAAAATTCTCAAATTAACGAAAAAGTTTTGTAGAACGAAAAGTGTTTAGAATCATCCAAAGAATACGTGTGAATTTTTCCAGAATTTTTGAAATTGTTCAAAAAATTGTCTAGATTGAAAAATTCAAAAATAGCTAGAAAATTTTTGAAAAAAATCACACGTACTTTTAGGATGATTCTAAATACTTTTCGTTCTATAAAATTTTTTCGTTAAGTTAATTTTTTTCGAGAAAAAAAATCATGAAAATTGACGATATGCTGTTTTACTAAAACCACCATCTTGGAAAAACTGAGTGGGAAAAAAGAGTTTATAACCAGTGTTATGGAAAGGTCAGACATTCAGAACGCCTTTGCTAGCGATAATATGGTTCTTCAAGTACAGCAACAATAACAAAAATCGATTCGAAAAAAAAACCTCGAAAATTTTTTAATTAAAAACGCAAAAATAATAAATATTTTGATTTAATTTTACAAAATAAATGCCAAATTCTGAAAGAGCACCCTCGAAAACCCCCGGTATTAGATTTTGAAGAAATTTTCTTTCGTTCCTCAGTTAAAACTGTGTACTTGAAATTGCGTTTCCAAAATGGCTGTTTTGTGCATATTAATGGGTTAATGCGGCTACGAAATTGGAGTCGAGAGAAAATGAAATAGCTTTGCATTCCAACACTCGTTTTCCCTTTTTCCTTTCAAAGCCATTTCATATAAATAAATTAATCGTCGATTAGTATCTCATGAAGATATTCACTGGAAATTCGATGATAACAGGATTGACTGCAAGAGAGACCACGAGAAAAATAAATCAAATGAATTTTGTTCGTCGATCTCGCGCCATTTTTTCTCGGCTGTAAATCAAAACTTGATAAAGTAAATTGCTCGCCAGGGCACAAAGTCGCGGTTTTTGTACTTTGGATGAGAAATTTCCTTCGCAGTAATATCAAACGGGCTTTGTATAAATCAAAGGTAATTTTGAAAAGTGCCAGAACCAAGGGAATTATCAGCTGCTGGTGTATATAAAAAGCAGCGACTATAATGGTCCTCGAGTGGGTAAATTGAAGACAGTAACCAATGTACAGTGGAGTACGAGGGTCACAAAAAGGGGTGGGTAAATGAGGTTCTCTCTCTCTCTCCGTTTTTTCTTTCTTTTTTTTCATTCTCGTGGAGGTACAAACACAGAACGGATCGCGTCACTCGGTAAAAGCGAGAAAAGCCGCGGGCTCGTTACACGAAAAAGGAGGCGAGAAGGGCGCGAGTGAAATAGCAAAGAGCGAAAGAGAAAAAAAGGGAGGAGAAAACGGGAGAGAAGGAAAAAGTGCAATGAGAATACTGCTCGAAGGTAATGGCTATGAGAACGAGGTAAAAGGAGTGAGTGAGAAGGGAAAGGGGCGGATCCACCCCTAAAACTAGCTTGTAAGAAAAGGCAAGGGGCTGTCGGAGAGGTCCACCCTTATTCCTCAGCATCAAGAGGGTAACAAGCTCGAGGGGCGAAATCGAAAGTGAGAGAGAGAGAGAGAGAGAGAGAAGGAGAGCGAAGAGAATGCCAAAGGAGATGAAAGAAGAAGAAGCGAACGTCTCGTGAGCGCTCGAGGCGAGACCCGACCGCGGCCATGTTGATTTCTTTATTGTAACATGGCTGCTGTTGGCAGGTCGCTAAACTCCTTGGCCTTGGTAAAGTAAGTACTCGTACATACGTCGATTGAACTCTAACACTTTGATGATGTTTTCCAAAAATCCAATAAATGCAAACGTACAAGGCGCTTCTGCTCAGCCGGATCGTTCGTTTTGTTGAACGATTTCAGGTTTTGTTGAACGATTTCAGGTTTTGTTCGGAATGAGAATCTTTGACGAATGAAAATCTCACGCGAGAAAGGGAAAAATCACAAACGCAATTTTTTCTTTGTCCCATTTTCCCATTAACCTCTTTTCCCACCATTGAACTACCGCGTGGGAAAATATTTGAAAAACAAAGGAAAAAAATGTTGATACACGCATCGCCATTATCGAGCGTTCGAGAGCACGAGAATCTCCAACTTCAGTCCAAAAGGTAATGAAATTTCGAGTTTCTCTAGACCTAAAGTGAGAAAATCTAGCTTCCAAAAATCCAATAAAGCGACGAGCGCTCTGGATGATTTTTCTTAAGGATGTAGCCGACGTTGTAAGTGGCCGTTATCGTCGTTCGTATTTCCAATCTATTATAACGAACGGAAAACTTGAGAATAAAGTAAATTGAATGTAAACTGGTTCGGCTCGCGATGCTGCAGGATGAAAATATATCCTATTACTATAATGACAAGACGCGAATTTCCGATTCTTCATCAAGCTGATATTTCATCGTTTATGAAGAAGAAGAAGAAGCAATTTTCTTTCACGCTCGCTCGTTTCTTCGTTCCTCAGAGGCTCTATATTTACGTGCACAATATATAAACGTGTATATCCGTGTACGTACATAGATATAATCGAATGTTCGTTCGGCCACCCCGGGGCGATGATAAAAGAGGCTTCGGTCCGGGTTGCGAGAGGAGGGCGACGAAGGGACAAGATGCCACGTTGAAATGATGGGAAAATAAGCGAATTTCGCTTCACCCTCTTATCCGTGCCGAGGCAAGACGTGGCTGATGGACGGAGAGGCGAAGAGGGTTGGTCGAACGATATCGTGACGTTTTCTTCAAGCGACTCCTTCCCCTTGCGAGTGGAAGGAGGAAATAAAGGAAGAGGAAAGGAAGGAAGAGCGGAGAGCAAGAGAAAAGGAGAAAAAAGGTGAAGAGCGAGGGGCGAGGCACGCGCGCGCGCGCGAGGGGATGAAAAATAAGATTCGAGAAAGTGAAACGTCGTTCGCCTCCTCGCGGAAATATAAAGAAGAGGACTAACGTGGCTTAACCTTTTTAGGTCGTAAATCTATTAGAGTAGGTACTTCGAAAGCTCTCGTATACCCGCACCACCTCATTCCACAAAATGTTTCGTTGCGCGCGGGCGGCATCGAGCATCGCGAACGAGCGACACCTGAGAGAGAGAGAGAGAGAGAGCGAGGGAGGGAGAAAAGAGAGAAAGTGTGCGAGCTCCACCGAGGAATGATATTGCCGAGGATAAACTCGTTTAGACGGCTTTAACTGAGCGAGAATTGATGCAAAATGAGAATAAGAGACGGAAAAAGATCTACGGAATACGGAGAGACCAACGGAGAAGAGAATCTCAGCAAAAGTGAATTTTGGATTTATATTATACGGTAATGAGGCGACGATATCGAACGTTCTTCTTCGTACATCTCATTCGTCTCTCATTTCCCCCCTTCTTTTGTCCGCATCCGCATATCTATATTCTCCTTGGCTTTTATTGTAATGGAAGTTGGAAGGAAATTTCTTAGGAAGCGGAGCAGTCGGTGTTATTGAGAGGAATCGCATTAAAAAAGCTCACGCGCCAAGATGATGTGCGAGATTGAAAAATTTCAGGAGGGATGACACTTATCAATTTCGTAACATGAAATTTCATTCGTATCGAAAGTTTTTGCCTGTGATTTCAACTTGGATTATTCGCTCGCGTTTATACTCGCGAAGCATGAATATTCACATGGAAAATTATTATCTCGTTAGAGGGAAAAAATCGTAAATTCTTCTGACGCTTTTCATTCGATATTTCACATATTTCCGGAGCTCTCTGACGCAACGAGTAACGGCGCGTTTTGCGATCCTCGAGAAAAAATTTTCGACTCGACAATGGCGAGCACTCTCGAAATTTCATTATCGCGAGAAAAATCAGCTCACTCTTGTCCTCGTTCGGTCACAGCAGGGCATTGGGACATATACATGTGAGTATTTTCGAGCCCCGAAACTGATGTGAGCGTACGTCGATGCAGTTGCTTTTTTTTTCTCGAGTGTCCTGCACTTTTGCTAAGGACGGATGGAGAACGCACGAATCTCGGGGACCGCGTTTTTATACGCTTGGACGATCGTGGCACGTCGAATTTGGATTAGCGACGGTAAAAGGTATTCGAGGCGATCACGGGGCGACGAACGCATTGTCGTTTCCCCGCCGTATTAACAGATTTTCACCATTGTTCGTCAGATACGATATAATACAGACGTATTGTATCCCAAGTAAATACACGTGTATATACATTCAAGTACCATTGCGAGAATCATATCAGAAGAGTTTTACGGTGTGCACACCTTCGGGGAGCCCCCTCAGGGCGTATTAGAATGTCGGAAAGATCGTTGGAATCATTTACATAGCAAAACTAACGTCTCTTTTGCATTGATATTTGCAGTTAAGAAATTTTCTCAAATTTAAGACTTTCAACTATTTTCATGCGTTTAAGCTGCACGAAACGATTTTTTTAAGAAAATCTTGAAATTTACACACAGTTTAAATGGCTAGTCGACTGACAGGCATATCAAATTTGAAAGGATTACTCTTATTGGTTATTGAGATAAACGTGCTTAAATATGAAGAAAAATACACAGGGACCGTGCGTAAAAAATCGTTTTTTCCATATAACGAATGAACGCTTTTTACGGTGTTTATGAAAAAGTACACGCGATAACAATGGAATATATAACGAAGGTTTGGGAAAAAATTCGAGACG
Organism: Venturia canescens; assembly: GCF_019457755.1. Taxonomy (NCBI): domain Eukaryota; kingdom Metazoa; phylum Arthropoda; class Insecta; order Hymenoptera; family Ichneumonidae; genus Venturia; species Venturia canescens. Next base: position 12,747,125 of record NC_057428.1, read on the forward strand.
ATTGACTTGTTAGTAATAAAGATGAATCACGTTGAAGATTGAACGAAATTGATAATGAGAACTCGTATAACCTCACATCTGCTTATTTCGGCATTTTGTTTCTTCCTGGCTTAGCCCATTCCTGTCATAGCCTTCTGTCTTTTTATTCATACTTTTTTCTTGATCCATTTCCCGTTGTGCTTACCCTTTGCCCTCTCTAATGCGATTTTTAACATAAAAAACTGTAGTATTTCCGTCAAGGACGAATGAAAATTTGGTTTCAGTCAGCGATGGATCCCGGATCAATTAACGGCTTGTAATTTCATTCGCCAAGAGATAAGTTGAAAAAATGTATTTACAATCTCGAATAAATAACTCTGACTTGAATTTAAAGTGACGGCGTATCCTTAATCAGGGATTAAAAATCATCCACAAAATAAAATTCTTCGAGCACGATCTGCCTTAATGAGCGAATGAAAAGAGCACAGCGAAAGGAATTTAAACTGGAAAAACAAAGTCCAACTGCGTGCTCGATGACTTATGGAATTCCAGTGGCTCTGAAGGGCCATTGTCGAACGTGTGTGGATCCTGCAAACACGAAATCCCGCGTGAAGTGCCTAATGAATGATAGGAGAGCATCGATTGACTGCTCCAACTCCTTCAGACGATTTCGTATTCGAAGGGTGCGCGCGCTTCGTGTATGCCCTTATAGATGCGTATATTTAGGTGCGAGCCTCCATTAAAGACCTATCAGTGTAATCGCAGGGGTTAGATCGTAGAATAAGCCTAGATACACTGTCGAGGGTTAGAGAAAGGGAGAAATGGCACAAGGACCAGTTGTATGAGGAAAATATACAAGAGGAAGAGAGCGAGGGCGAGCAGGGAGAGACAGAGAGAAAGATTGAACTCTGCGGAGAATCTCCAGGCTCGTGCGGTATGCACGTCCGATCGAAGGGCGGTGTTTTCGAGAGGGTTCCAGTCTATTATTCCCGCGCTTTTTATACACCCCCTCCCCTCTGGCTCAACTCTACCGTGCCATTGCCACCACCATCATCACCAACCACTACCCTCTGTCAAACTGTCGGGCAAATTCAATCCCAAACAGTCGTTCTCAATCGAGTGTGTGTGTCTCTTTTCTCCTCCCCGAATCCTTGAAAAATAGGTTATAAGTGTTTCGTACTCAGACAAATTCAATTATCCATTAACGAGGCTGTACAGTTGCTGGGTCGAAAGAACGAGAAACTGGATTTGAGCACCATTTTTTTTAAATTGAAAATTTTTTTTTCAAATCGTTTTCTTTTTTGCTTAGTCTAGCCAAGTCAAACGAAAATCAAAGGGGAACTGTGATCAAGCTTATTGCTTAGAAGCAAAAGAAAATTTCGTGAAAATCCAAACGTGCGTCTCTTCGCTCTCGTAAAGCTCATTCGAAAATAGGAAAATTCGTTTTAACGTTGATTTTTGATAAACGCACTCATTGAAATGTTTTAATCGAAAAGTCAAACTAGCTACGTTCCTGTGGTGACTTGTGTGTTTTATGCAATTGCAAAGTATCAAATTAGTAGCACAATGTGCAAATGACCGGCGAACAAATCGTTTTTTCCCTTTGTTCTCTCGTAAAATGGGAAAATAAACGATTCCTGGATGTGTCCGTGTACTTGGAAAGTGGTAACGACGCACACAGAGCAAAAGAGTACAGACAAATTATGAATTGTTGTATTTACAGTTGGAGAAACAAGGAAAATGTGCACGACGGGAATAAGAGAGCGAGAGGAGAACACGAGGGGATGATTTTATCTCTGTGGCGCAGCATCCCTTACCGGCTTCTCGTTTCTCGGTGAATTTCCCTGGGACAGCTCACTAATAGTCTCGACAGCGTAATCGGATCGCGTTCTTCTCGGCGCGGAGCTATATGTATCTTTATATACATGCTCACGCGCACACTTTTATTGCATAAAATATTGCATGAAAATTCTTGAAATAAAATATAAATATTATCATCAATTTTTCTTCATATTACGCTACCGTTATAACGCCAATCGAATGAGAAGATTAAACGTTTTTTTGAGGTTTCGCAGCTTCTTTTTCACGGAACAGCTAAATTTGTTAATTTCTATTGTTGAAAAGTTCCATGCGATTATTGACCAACATATAATATTATGTCGAATTTCGAGTTCTCTTTTACTCGAAAACAGCTTTACACTCGTCGACTAATCAGCAATGGCGATTGAAAATTGAAAAGTAATATTCTCCGATTCGTCGATGTTTTGAAAACGACAAATTCGTGGTGAAGTTTTATCTTCCGAATAATTTGCAAGCTGCTTGATCTAGCAGCTTCTGGAAATGGGGGCGTACACGTTAATATTTTCTAGAAAAAATTCAATTTTCCAAACGAGGCTTTCCACAGCGGTCTGAAAAATCGTTAAAATCGATTTTTTGCAAGGAGCTTTAAATTGATTCATTTGCCACGGAATCGCTCATGTACAGATACTTGTATACAAACACGAGGGCACGATGAACGACGGAGGCAAAAAGTGAAGGCACGGGCAGTGGATTTCTCGTGTTTATGCGTACGAGAGAGAGTCTGAGAATGAGCACCACTGTTAGCCTTCTCCAATAAAGCCACCCCTGTCGTTGCGTGTAATCACCCTTAAACACTCCAACGCCCCGAGTCCGCTTCTAGCCTCGTATGTCTCTCCCTTTCTCTATTTCTCTCTCTCCGTTTTGGCCTCGCGACACAATAATGCGCTACAAATAACATCCCAAACAAGACCCGATTTCACTTTTATACAATGAAACCCTCTCCGCAGTCTCGACGTCATTGATACACGCGGAGACGAAAATAAACGACAAAGGGAAACTTTGATAACGGGAGAGTGGAGAGCGCAAGATCTCGAAAAGCAACGTGTCGTAGCTCGAAAATCATCGAAATAAGTTTTTCCATGCAGTTATTTCGTTCACTCATTTCTCATAGTTAGAGATTCGTGATTTTTCTAAACGTGATTTTTCAAGATTTTTTTCAAATGGTTGAGCATTCAACATTTTTGTCCAGACGATCGTTCAAAAAAGCGTCAGCGTCATTGGAGTATAATTCCATCGAAATTTTTCTCAAATTTTCACTTGGGCTTCCAGCTGTCTGATCCGAAGAAATTTTCTTCCTCCGTTCCCATTTTCGTCGAGATTTTTCGTACGAAATATTCGTCCGAATCGAATCGAAGCGAAGAGCGTCGAATTTGGACGATCGACTCTAAAGAGAGGCTAACTCGAGCCATTTGTGTCCCACGTCGTGTGACATATCCTGGGACGAGCTAACCGCAGTACTGCAGCTCAGTGCACCACTGACAAGAAATGGAGCGGGCAAAAAGAAAGAAAAAGTAGAGAAAAAGAAAAGAGGGCGATACGAAAAACGGTGCTCGATTAATTCGCCAAATTAGCCTTATGGCTCTCGTGTATTTTGACACCGGTCCAAAGCATTGTCTTACAGAGGCTCTGCGGTCCCGTATCTCGTTGTCGCCCTCGCTCCCCTTTTCCTCTCTCTGTCTTTCGATGAACCCGGTCTCGCAAGCGTGCTTGAATGCACCCTTTGTAAACCGGATCGCAGGTATATCACGCAGCAATATGTTTGCCCTACATAAGGAACGAGCCTGTCAAGAGAAAGAGAGGAAGAGCGAGGGAGAGAGGCGCGGAGAGATAAAAGAGCGAAAATCGCGAGGGCGTGCTGCCGCTTGTGCGCAATTTGGCAGTTGTCATAGGTCATAGTTCTCGCTGTTGTTTAATTGAAAAGAAGAAACAGAACGAAAGGGAGAATAGAGCAAAATGTTTGAGGGTGCTACGACAAATATAGCCAAGGTTAGATGAACTAGTGCGATTTCAATGGGTGTAGTTTGAGCCGTTTCTCTGCGCCACGGATTGTTTTATCGCCTCCGCAGCCTCCGAAAACGGGCTCTGAATTGAGCGAGATTTTTTCGATGCAGCTGCGGAATAACGACAAAGTTTTGCAGCCGTTTACTCGAATCGGAAAATCCTCTGGCACTTTCACCGAAACCCGAATTTGCTGCTGCTGACCGCGATGAGCTGCATTCGAAATATGAAAATAAGTGTCGAGGGGTAAATACGCATTATCGAGCATCGACAGTGTGTTCTTTTCCCGGTGTTCTCCAGTGGCAGTCAGGCGAAGAAACGTTGCTGTAATAACTCGTAATAAAGCCCAGTGGAGTCATATTAGCGTCAGGAGCACGCGTGGCGCGAGACCTTTGCACAAAGGGTCTCGTCCGCCCTCGGCAAACACTGCGACTTTTGATGATTATTAACTTCACAGGGCGACTGGGAGTGTCCCGTCGAGCGAGTAACAGAGAACGTTGCAAGGACAGCGAACGCTCGCGTCCAAGCTCTCCTTCGTCCTGCACACGTGTATACGTACATCGTCTGCACAGACAGTAATCTGTTGCCCCGGAGGCACCAGCACCGATTTCCCGCTGCTCCTGGGAACCAAATTAATAGTTGCGGACCCGTTTGGATATATCTTCCGATATTCTCCGTTTGCTCTCTCTCTATGTTTCGCCTCTATATTATATACGATGTGTACAACATCCAACGAATGTGAATACCGTACGTTCGAACACGTATATTCGTTTTGTATGTGCACGTGGGACTGGTAGAATATTTCCTGCATTTGACAACTTTGTCTATCTTCAATGAACAATCTTAGTCTCAGAATCTCGCCACGAAAGGTCGCTGCGGCGGGCAGCGGTGCTGGGAATTCTCAATTTAACGACGATCTCGCATCGAGGCTTATTGAAATTGTTCCGTTAGGGCCTTAGGATTCGTGGCTTGGGAAGAAAGCACGTTTGCTTTCAGAGCTGACATTCGACACTCGATTCTTCGAATAATAAATCGCAATTTTTTTCCATTTTATTTCGATGTAAAGTGGAACGCAATTTCAATTTCGAAGCAGAATTACTTTTTTGATGTTACAAATGCGGCTAAAAACTCTTCCGGAATTTAATGTTTCCTTGTCGCATCTAGAAACTGGCAGTGTCTCCTTACCGAGTATTGAAAATACGTATTTTTTATTCGTAGACATTTTTTAAATTTGTTAAATACGTTTATATTGCCCGATACAAAAAGAAATTACGTTATCCCCAACAAAAACTTTTTAAAAGTGGACTAATTACAGGGAGGAAAGGAAGCAAAAAATTCTAGAGGAAAGCACTAGGAACATAGTATCTCGGGGATTAATTTGAAAAGCAGTGATAAGAATTGTTCTATCCACCATAGTAGAAAGACCAATACCTTTTATTCAAAAGACTCGAGAGTGTTTTTCTCTATAAGCGTATCGTAAAAAATGTTTTCAGTCACTTCGGCTCGGGCAACCCTGAAAAAAAACTATTTGTATGGTAAAACGTCACACGTATTTGGTCTATATCGGTGTATTTATCATAGAGTTTACTATGCCAACAGTGAAAATTTGTGATTTACAATACATTTGCACTAATCAGTAAGTGCAAGTCTGCCATGATCGAAAACAAAACGAAATATAATTCTCGCGTGCTTTTGCTTTTCGCTATTCACATAAAGCTGTTTAGAATCGAAGGGTCGAAAAATAGAAAAATTCAAAAAATACTACGCTGTTCGTAATCGGTGCCCAAATACTTTGAAAATTCTTGAAAAATACTATTTCCTCGCCATCCATACGAATCCGTTATCTCCGTGTACGCCAAGTATTAAAAACTCGCAATCTTGTTTATAATATTTATTATATTTCTTCCTCCAATTATTTACTCTGTATCTTCGCGAAAATACAATCATACCAATTCGATCAAGCCAAGTGCAATTAATACCTGTTTTTACTATTTTAAAAAAATTGCGAAAAAAATTCAAGCCTTTGAACAAATACTTGGGGTGCGTGGTTTTTCGTAATTTCGCAGGGAAGATTTAGCTGCGAAATAAAATGTTGTGTCGACGTATCCAAAGGCGAAGAAAACTATGTCGGGAGCTTGTGTACTGGTTCGGAGAGGGGTGCCTTACACGTATTAGGTGACGCGCCGCGAGCCGGGGAACTACGAGATATATTGTGTAGTGAGATCGGAGCCAGAAAAACTTAGGAGAAGCATGTGAAACGGATATATTTTTAGTGACATTCATCCAGGAGTTCCCTTTCTCGCTCTCACCCTGTATTATCTCGGGGCTAAGGAAAAAGGAGAATGAAGAAAGTGAGATGGCGGTCTCGTCGAGAGGCCGGCTGGCTGCCTTTGTAAGAGATCCCTCCGGGCTGCATTCTGCATCTAGTTTTAGGCAGAGCTCTTATATATCGGGTGTCCAAACGATAAAGGTGAGACTATTGCCGGCACGTCGGGCAATGATCCGCTCCCAAATCGGTCACTTTCATGGCATTTGCTTCTGGTGGATGTGCAGAGAGACGAAGATCCGAGGGGAAGAAAGGTGTGCGCCGGTGTGTTGTCGCGATGACGCAGTGTGCTGCGCGCATGTAAGAAAGAGCCGAGGCAAGAAACTCGATCTCGGGTCGAGGACGCGCGGCGTTTTGCCAGGCGGAGTAAAGAGCCCCCCGATCGAGGAAGACGTTGCCTCGTTCAAGAGAAAGACGAGAAGGATAGAAAAGGAATAAACATCAAATGAGAGTAAGATGAAGAGGAAGAAAAACAGCAAAGCCTGAAGGGTAGCCGATAACGGAACTGAATACGTTTGTACCTGGTACCGACAATGGACCACGTAATTCGATTACAAGGACCGCCAGCTAATTGTTAATTGACGGTCTCGCCGACAAAGCTGCGATATCTGGCTCTTCAGCCGCTTCCTTTCCAGGCCAATTCTCGAGGTCCTTCGCGTCTGCAGGTATGTACATCGCGTTCTAAGGTCATACCTCATTAAGTATTGCGTAACTTTCAGCCGTCCCCTGAGAACGAAAACCACAAGAGAAAACTCCCGGGCGTACGTTTTTTTGTATGCCGCTGCTTCCACGGCGCCTGGCGCTGTTTTAAAATTCCAAGGAAATTACGTCCGCGTTCGCACTCTGGTGAACGTTCACCGCACATTTGAAAATAAACTTCGCTGATTTCTCCTGAAATCTACTGAATCGCTTCTGTTCCACCGGGTTCAATCGCACTCTTCGTGAACGCCATCAACTCATCACCGAGACTCTTCCTCCCGAGCAAAAGTAGGCATCTCGTAGTAACATGGACCATTTGAACTTGCCGTTCGATGACGTCGAAATTTTCCTCCCACCTCGTTGAGGAGATTCGCACTCTCGTCGACTCGTTCTCTTTCGCTCCGGGACCGTAATCCGATCAACAACCCAGAAGAACGAAAATATCATTGGACTGGCCAACCATTTTATATGTGACCTCGAAATATCGTTTTGAATAAAAAGCTTACTAATAAGATGCAGTACGATTGAAAGCGGAAACTAACGATTTATGTTCCTATTTATATGTTCCAAAAACAGATTTGTTACATCGTTCGCAGTATTTTTCGAAGCAGTAACCGCGACGAAGCGGTAAAGAGAGAGAGGCGTCATTAAGGCACTCTTACATGGCACCCAGTGACACGTGTACCGCTTCTTCCATTCTACATTGAGCGTGTGTTCTATTGAGAGAGAGAGAGAGAGAGAGAGAGAGAGAGAGAGAGAGAGAGAGAGAGAGAGAGAGAGAGAGAAAGAGAGAATAGTACGGTGGAGCCCGGTGTTTAACAGCTAATCTGCCAAATGAAGTGTTTTTGTGTTTGAGCACAACACTCCGTCTCAATGGAGAGTAAAACCGCCCTCGGTAAAGGGTTGCTGCCGACATGATTGATGCTCGAGGGGAGTTCGTTGCTCCATCCTTTCTCTCTCTCAGACACATCCGTGTATACGTACATCGGCGAGTTCCCATTGCTCTCCCATCGCCGGATAAGGGTTTCTGGTCGCGAACCCAGCACGCTTGATGCTGCTTCTCCCGCCGACTGAGCGAGAGCCACGAACGACTCCGGCAACCCTTTTTACCGGAGCTCACCGCCCCCGCACTAAACGGAGTACTTAATTGAGCCCGCAGACCTCACGGAAAACGATCGACGGACAGCTAATCTTCCGGTGTATATAAACACACACAGACAAGTACGTATAGATTTGCGACGGTTACAGCTCCGGATGAGCTCCTCGGTGCTACCATTCGTCCACGTCCAGGCGATCAACTTCCATTCTCCTTTTCTTCGTTTCTCGCGCTCTTCCCGCTATTCCCAACGATATTTACTTTTCCCGAAGACCCTCAACTCCCTCGCCACAACCAATCTCGTTTTTACAAATGAATGCCAACGAGACTAAAACCGGGATAATACTAAAGAAAATTGCTTGCTTCTCGCTTCCTTGCGCTTCCAATCCACATTATATTACGACCACCGAAATAGCCTCCAGTAGATTTACGCAAAGCAACGAGTATTTTGACGCATCGTTCGCCAGGGAGAATGGCACGTTCGTTATTAATCGATTCGACCTTTTGAAAGCATCCAAATAATCAAAAATTCGTTGATCATCTCCTAGTGGAATCGAACTCTTCCAAAGCATTACGTTTCCAGCCCAAAAATGTCTCCATTTTCCCAACGAAGTCAGAAAGCTCCGTCCCAACGTTCAGACCACGTGCATACACACGAACTCCGTGTATCAAGGAGTCGAGGACACGGTCTAGTGGATCTATCGAGTACAAACACGAGGATATATCGAAGCCAAGTTTTGTGTGGCTCGCTACGACGTTAACGTCCTTACGATGGTAACCGCCCACCTCACACGAGCCTCTATTCTCAGTCCTCGATCTCCCTCGCTCGAAACACTCTCCACCCTCATCTTCCGCCTGGCCTCTCTCTCTCTCTCTCTCTCTCTCCCGCTCTCCAGTGTCTCCCAGTTGCCTTCGAAGCTGCGCGGGATGGTTAGATGCACGAAAGGACGAACACTGGCCGTAATGGAGTTTCCAAATATTCGGGGAGCCCTCGCTCAATTTCGAACAATTTGCATTTAGGGTGAAGCGCAATTAATAGGAGCGGGGTGTGTGCTGCAGCGTTGCTTTGCTTTTCCTCCACCTATAGACCCACACTCCTTCGCATCCATACACAAAGCTTTACATTACACTCGTGTATAATACGTACAACTCATCCATACACACGCTTCGACTTTGTGTGCGTATCTGTGTGTGTGTGTGTGTGTGTGTTTGCCCGCACGTTGTTCCTCGGTCTCGCGCGCCATTCGACGCCTATTAACACTATATTCCGTTGAGTTTAGCATATCGAGGGAGGAGGCAATATTGAGTTACGCGACAGTAATTATAATACTCGTTAGACGCGACGCGCTCGGCAAAAGTTAGAGCTTGTTTATGGGGCGGATAACTTAAGGGAAGCGAGAGCAAAGGGGGAGCCTCGGTCCTCGTCCACGTGCGCATTTTCCAATGTGCCTCCATCCCCGTACATGTATATGAAATTTTATATAGTTACAGAACTCGGTTACGAGCGTGACGGTGCGGATGTGCATGTATTCCGATGCGGTTACGTGCGCACGGTACATATGCGAGGAGATGACGCTACCAAAGTATTTACGAAGAAGACGAGAACGTTCCAGGCCCTTATCACTTCGTAAAACCACCAAATTAATTCTCGAGATTAAACGGTACTGGAGGAAGCTATTGACACGTTAACTGTTATCAATATTAAGGAGGTTTTGCCCCTGCGATATTGCGATCGTCGGCACGTCTCTTCGCGGCCCAGGGATTCCGGGATTTTTCCCGTATTCTTCATCGGGATGATTATTTTTTTGCAAATGCTTCGGAATAAGATTGACGCTGATCGATCATATTTATTCTCGTTCCGAATATTACTTGGATAATACTGGTTCACAAGGATTTTAGGCGGTTTCGAAAGCAACAATTCCCGAAGGTGTAAGATCCTCGGAAATTTTCCATCAGATCGGTCCCATCATTTTTTTCAGATTTAAGTCGTTTATCTCACGATACCTTTTTTGTCGGGTACTCGGGAATTGAGACGTTCGTATCTCGACCTCTCCGCTGGATATCACAATTCGTTTTATCCGTTTCTTCGCTTATTTTTTCTTGTTTTTTTTTTTTTTTCTTTTTTTTTCATCGGTGTGGTTTCGTCGCTGCGCGGTACCTTTATTTCATACATCTGTCCTCTTCCATCTTTATCTCGCTCGAGGCTGCTCTCATAGCGGCAAAGAGCACCCTTCGACGCGTGGCTTGCGGCAGGTGTAACTCGTCCCACGGTCTTTTGCTATTTTTCGCAGTCCCTTTTTCTCCATCAAACTGAGCGGCGGTGGCGCGACCCCTGCTCCTCTCTTCGCGCCATTCCGCACACGCCGTCGCCCCCGCAGCCTCCAAATCCTCTGTGTTTCGCGCCCGTTTCACCGGCGAGTGCGCTTCTCGCACGCCTTTTGCCTCCCAGCCATTATCTTATTTTCCGCCCGAGAGCATCACGATCCCGCCGAAGAAAAACGATCTCGCGGAAGAGCGAGCACCGCTCTCGAGAAACGGAGAGAGCAAAAAAGCTTATGCTGGGGCCTTGCGGATGCGAACGCGCGCGCGCGCGATACCGTACGAAAAGTGCGGAAAGAAAACGTACAGTAATTTCATCCCTTTCTTTTTCATCCCTTTTTCCTTACGAGACACGAGCACCTCACTTCCCTTTCGCTTCCTACGCGTCTCCTCTTCTTCCCTCATCAATTTCACGCTCTATTCTTCGCGAGAGCAAATTCAAGAAAAATCGACGTCTCTGAGAGCCACCGTTTCACCGCTCATCTCCGAGAATAATTGAAATAACGAATTCAGATTGCATCGATCAGAAAATACCACACCGAGAGATAAAAGTCATTGGAACAACGAAATGCGGCATTACGCGGGGTGGATTACAAGTTTAAAAATGCTCGAACGACCAAAATTCTTTTAGATCAATAATTTTTTTTTACTCAACGCAGCATTTTCGGAGCTCATAAAACGAAACGACTCCGTGCGCGCACATGCCAATGCTGCCTCGAACTCTAAATATACGCTCTTGTATTCACCGCAAGCACATCTATTAATTTGATTTATGTCCGGATATTGCTGGACGGTTATTAGTCGCGGTTATCAACGCGTATGAGTGTTATTGTACGCGTTATAAATTATTCTCATTCCGCTTCCCCTCCTCGTTCGTCGAGAAAAGTTCGAACAGAGTTTCCCCAAACGAGGGACCCGCCTCGAATGTGACAAAATTCACACCGATGTCACGGCAAACCGATTCATGAAATTTTATTGCTCAACCGCATCGAAAGCAAACTACGAAAAAACAATAACGACAATAAACGATGATAATGTCTCGCGGTTATCAGGATCTCGCTGTTTCCATTATCGCCTGCTTCTGATCGCAACGCAGCATTCGGACCTACGCGGCATTACGAGCATTCACTCCGTGTCGAGTATTAACGTGTTTGTGGATATAAGTACATACGTATGAAGACATATTGTTCGGATAAATCCGACGAGCGTCGTCTTCCAGGGTGGAATAAGTGAGGAGCACGAGCCAAACTCAACAAAACACGGAGCAACCCTCTGTCACTGTGTAACTAAGGGGATTATTCCTCGATTCGGGCAATTCCCGAGGCAATTCCGACTCACCGCATCATCACGGTTCTTATACACCCCAATATTCCCACGGGGGGCATTTATTTGCGTGTGTTTCTTTATGTTTTTTTTTTTTTCTTCCATTTTGCCTAATGCTTATCCGATTTTGACGAAAGAGGCGAAAATTAAATTGGATCTCTCGAAACAATTTGCGAGGAACTAATCAGCGATATTGAGAATGACGGAAGTCGCTTTTGTATACGAGCTGAAAATTGTTTGCTTGCCGTCTCGACGATTCGGGTAGGGTTCAATGTGCAAATATCCGAATTGTTGAACGGTCGATGTTTCGAAATTTTTAAAGCTGTAATAGAAGATTGGAGAAAAATAAGTTATTCGAAATTCTTATTTCCGATCAATTATATTTAGAAGATTACGTGTTTAATCGAATATTCCATCTTTGAATTCGTATTTACTCACGGAAATATATATTTCGATAGTTTTCATTTCGAATGCAATTTTAACAGGCCATACGAATGTCAAAAGTTCATTTTTTCGAATTCAAAATGGAGAGTAGCTGTTTTATAGATAGTCCAGAGAATATAGAGTAGCAAAAAATCGAAAGTGAATTTTTCGAGCCTATAAAACTTGAATATGCAGAATGGCGATGGCTCGAAAAGGCGAAAGCCAAAATGGCGTGTAATTTCAGCTCCACTGTGTTTCTTTATTTTGATCGGTCGACTTTCTAGCGTTTCGCCATTTTGACCGTTCGACTTTTTGATCTTTCAGTATTTCAACCTCGGTATAATATTTATTCTTTCGTTATTATATTTTCGAAATTGTGAATATTCAAAGGATTGCTGATTATGTAGAAATTTGAATCGAAAGAGCGATAGTCAAATTTTCGGAAAATCGATATTTTAGTCCTCGTTCTATGGACGATCGTTACATTCTATTTTCGATGTAAACGTACTTCGAACTTTGAAGTTCCTACGTTATTCAATTTCGACATTCAAAGCTCTAGTCGAATTCATCTGTCTTCGTATTATCATTCGAAGATTATAAACTCGAGATTTTAGCTATTCGAAATTTTGAATCATTCTAACATTTTATCCCCATCCCAATCACCGTATTTTTTCAATCTAAACTTTGTTTGCCCGGCTTTTTTTTCTCGTTGCCATTTCCATGGTTACACTATTGAGCTTGAATAAATAAAAAAAAAAAAAAAAAAAAAAAAAAACGGGGCTAAATTTCACCTCGAATTAATGCGCTGAGCTCGCTCCACCGTTCACTGTGCGTGACCAATTTTCGATCAGGGACACGAGGGCTGCATATACACAACACCCCTTTCTTCGGATACAACGTGCAATACATAATTCTCCTTGACACCGGGTGAGTTTCCTAGTTTTGTGAAAATGAGACGGGGTGTGCTCGAGAGTCAAACATTACTCGCCCTCCCTCCCCCCCCCCCCCCCCCCCCCACCGGCCTCTTTCGTATCACCTGGTCGGTAATCGTTTCGTGATCCTTCCACTTCCTAACAGGTGAAATACGAGATAGTGATTAAACTCCAATAATATCGAATTAAGTTACTGTACATGGGAAACGTGTAATTAAAACTCAAATTCACGGTGCTGTTCGAATGAAAATCGATATTTCAGTAGTTCTTCGAACTTACGATTCGTTCGTTCGTTTGTTTCGGAAATGATTTTGTACGATAAATAAGAGAATTCGATGCCTTTGCACTTTTTAACTGAGAAAAAAAAATCGTTGTAACAAGTAAATGTCTTTGGTTGCTAATTTAGTTGCTTCGTCTAACTAACATCCGCTGGCGATAAATAAGGAATAGTTCATCCATCCGAGTCACTAAATTTTTGTTTATGTGATTAACTGAACGAGCGAAAGCAAATCTTTTGTTCGAAGAATTTTTATTCTTCAGAGCACCAATTTTTTTATTTATACTCCCTACTTTTTGGTCGAATGATACGTCATTTTGTCAATTCAGCTAAAGTTTTCTTGCCACGACACAGTCTACGGAGATTCAATATACAATTATTTTCTTAGCAACAAATATGACGTTAGAGGAAGCCCAATATCGTCACATAAGCCTCAATTTCGTGAATCCAAATCACTGTCTACTCGAATCATTATCTAAATATTTTGTGAAATTACATAAATATTTTGTCGCGCATATGGGACTAAATATTTATGTTGAAATGAAGATTTTTCGAGAGTTTCAACCAATTTTTTTTTCAGTGTGTACGTTTCCCCAAAATTTGATAAATTTTCCTGTCGCGATTTCACGCTGTCCAATCAATTTTTCATCCTTTCGTATGCCTCTCGATCGAAAAAGTGTTGCAAGGACTCGAGAAACTACGGAATTTCTATCCACCAGGAGAATTCACGAACGAGAAAGGGGTATAAAAAAATGGAAGAAAAACAATATTCCGTACGAGAGTGAAGGAGAGAGAACCGCATTGGCAAATTAGCTGGGGCACCGCGAAAAATCAATCTCCCTTTTTCGCCCGTATCGTAGCGTTTCCTCTGTCGTGTATCGCAGGTATCTGTCATAGCCAATTTCGAGCGGTGGTCAGTTCGAAAATAGTTCGTTGCTGCGTGTTTCCTATATATTTGAAACTCTCTCGTTTTTCTCTCTCCCCGCTGCGTCTCGCTCTGCTCTTTTCATCGTCGAGCTTCGCGGAACGAAACTCTTTTCATTCACACGAGTCACCACTATTCCGATGGGTTTTATTTCAAACGATATTCCCTCTGTCCATGGGATCCAATCATTCGCGTTATATAGCTTCGCCAGGATTCCTCGTTAAGCTCGTTTCGAACCGTCCGACCTCAGATTCCAATTTTTCGATGCTGAAAATACTCCGATTCGGTCCCGACCGCACGATTATTGTCCGTTAGTCCGTTTTCTTCTTTTTCCACTTCCCATTTTAGTGCTTAGCCCAAAGAAATCAATAAAACTATACTCGAGAGTAAATTTCCGGGAAAAAATCATGAAAACTTTATTTGAGAACGTTTCAGGCGTGAATTAAAGAGCGAAGGTGCGTTTCCGCGCTGCACGAGCAGGCTCCAACCCCCTATCGATTTTGTAACAATGCGAATGCAAGCCCTCGCATAATTGCTGTTCGCATATATTGCATAAATATAACAACGCTGTGAAAAAATGATACACTCACAATGTACCGATCTCTTCATACAATATGTATAATGATTCTCTGGTGCGAGAGCTACGAAATCGTCGAATTAGCTGGATACACACTATTCCTTTATTTGCCGGGGTTCGGTATACACGGGAGAGGATCGCGTGACAGGAAAGGTAACGTACGCCCCTGCCGACAATGTTGCCTCGATATAATATGAAGTATATCCAGGACTGTACAAAAAGCGTCGAGGCAGAAAGGGACTCGCTCGAGTTGCCCGTGAGCTCGTGCTCGCACACAATAATAAATGGCAAAATATATTCCTGAATACATAATAATGAGTGAATGTTTGTACGCTCGTATATCGGAAGACGTACGAGCTCGAATGAGCGTAAATTCACACGTAACAAGCCTTTTTTCTTTCTTTTTTCTATTCTGCGCCACGAACAAATGGAGGAAACGAGCGTTTGGCTTTTATTACGAACCGATGCGTAAGTACCGTGAAAATAAACGTCCGCGCTTCGTTTATTTTTTCCATACACTTCGACGCGACGAACGAGGAAAAACAATGCTCTCCCTACGTGTAAAGCGAACGTTGAAGAAGATAAGTGCGTGATAAAAGCCTATGATCTGTAAGCGATACATTTAATTCGATTTTTTTTTCCAGGCGCTCTCGTGCCATTTCGTCGCGGGGCGTCGACGCGTGACGACGTTTCACAGACACTTTTATCCACTGGGAAACGCACAACGAGGATCTTTCAATTGCCATATACTCGATTGATGAAATGTCGAGATTGTTCTATCACGGAAAAAACTCCTTAAAAAATGGCACTCTTTGAAGGATCACTCACATTACGAACAATACGATTAAATATTTTTCATTTGACGTTAAAAATTTAAAGGTTTTTGATAATAATCTCACTACGAAAATAGCATCTTCAAATAAATAAACGTACACGAATATATTGACTAGGGTATACAAGGTCGCATAGAGGAATTAGCGTGGAGACAAATTGCGGGGGTGTTGGAAGCAAAGGGCTCTCATGCGCGTAACCAGCAGCTGCGTGCACCCGGGAGTCATCGATAACCAACGATCATTCAGCTACGTTTACCGTAAGCAACCGCTTCCTCCCTCTATCGTATAATCATTGAATTATCTGCCTCATTTGTATGGTCTATTCTATAACATTAGTGGCGTACGTCATATAATTATAATAACCTTGCACTAATAGTGTGTCGGCATTGTTATCAATGCCCCTCTACTTAGGCATACTAGCGATTCAGTGAATTATTACGATACCGTTCGTGATTCGCTGAATTGAAATGATTGGATATTTGTAATAATGAGTTCCACGAAATTTTTATTTTCTCGCGTTAAAAACGTAAGCGAATTACATATCGACTGAAAAACCGTTTTGTTTTGTTTTTTCCTCGAATTTTGAGAGTGAAATAAAAATCGAATGCAACAAAGTGGCATTTTTGTGATGTTACACCGAGACAAAAATTTGGCTGAAAGACTCGCGATAAATGCTCAATTCAACTTAAATATTTAGTCCCATACGCCCGACAAAATATTTATGTAATTTCACAAAATATTTAGATAATGATTCGAGTAGACAGTGATTTGGATTCACGAAATTGAGGCTTATGTGACGATATTAGGCTTCCTCTAACGTCACATTTTGTTGCTAAGAAAATAATTGTATATTGAATCTCCGTAGACTGTGTTGTGGCAAGAAAACTTTAGCTGAATTTACAAAATGACGTATCATTCGACCAAAAAGTAGGGAGTATAAATGAAAAACTTGGTGCTCTGGAGAATAAAAATTCTTCGAACAAAAGATTTGCTTTCGCTCGTTCAGTTAATCACATAAACAAAAATTTAGTGACTCGGATGGATGAACTATTCCTTATTTATCACCAGCGGATGTTAGTTAGACGAAGCAACTAAATTAGCAACCAAAGACATTTAGTTGTTACAACGATTTTTTTTCCCGAGTGTCGTTTCCTGTATATCGTAATTAATTCTCGATATTATTGGAGTTTAATCACTATCTCGTACTTCAAAAATAATAACTAAAGACATTTAGTTATTTGTTATGATTTTTTTTCTCAGTGTACGTGACGCTTTGATGTGGAGCTTCAAATATATGTACAAATATTGAACTGAGAAATATAAGTTTTAAATATTTGATATACTTTTTACTGGGAATTTATTAGAGGAACAAGATTGCATGTTCATATTTATTGGGAATCTTGTTTGCTGAATAATTTGCTGGATATTTTCGTGTTGTCCCGAAACGTTGCAACGATTTTAACAGTAATTTATCAAATATGATGAATTCAGTGGAAAAGCAAATTAAAAAGCAATTCGTTGGACCCTTTTATTTCTCATAAAAATCAATCGAGACCACTCTTTGATTATTAGTCGAGGAAAAAGTAAAGAGGGGGAAACGCGCATGTGGCCTGCGGCACGCCGCATCCCTAAAACCGTCCGGCGTTACCCGATTCAGCCCCTCGGTTCTTCACTGCCTATATCCAGCTCACTTTTGCCACCATAGCCTTCTATCATTGGGCGACTGCGCGCTCGTATACGCGGTCCGCGATTAATCTGACAGACGAGATTGGCGCACGTTGTCAATTAAAAATGATGAAACCAGGAGAGTAGCTAAGCGGCTACCATTCCGTGCGCGGCTTCGGTTATCCCGAGCATTCCGAAGATTCCCTGGATTCACTGCATTCGTGAGCCACCCCTTTTACGACCATTGCCGACGGATAATAAAAGTACCTAAATTTTGTTCAATCGATGGTATTGTTTTATGCATTCGAGAAGGAATAACGTTTTCGTAGAACAATTGAAAATCGAGAAAATGAATTTGTCGATTCGCCAAAATTTTTGTCGCATCAAAAAATCGTGTCAAATATAAAACGGGAAGCGTTGATTCGACGTAGAAAATCAGTTCGTAAAAGCGCTTTGTTTTCAAATATTTGTCATCACCGCGAAGACATCGTTGAAAAAAAAAATGTTATTTCATTCGCCACGATCCGAGGGTACATTTTTTGGATTGACATTTTGCTTTTCCTGCCAAACCTGCTCGATAGTAAAACGCGTAATTAAATTATGAATTCGGCCAGTATTTGATGGATAATGCGATCGAAATAATTCACTTAAATTGCTGAAATAGTCGGGATAATAATCCACCAGATACCGATGAAAATTGGAAAAAGTCCGAGCGGCACGGGGAACAGAGAATAGATGAAAAAAGCTTGCTCGGAGGGTGGTAGTCGACAAAAGGATGAGACGAGACCTGCAGAGACAGAGTTCATGGCGTAGCGAGTATGTATCCGTCAGAGAAAAAGAAAAGGATTACCCGGGCGGCAGGTTTAAAACGCAATTAAAAATTTTAATTACTGTTTCGTTCTGTGGATCGGTCAGCGTTGCGTTCCGCTACATCGAGACGCCAGCTCATACCCTCGCGGGTTATTCGGTCGAGTCGATGCGTAATTGTGAGTGTATTCCACAAGTTCGTGCGGCGGGGCGGGGAATTAAAGTTTTCTGGCCAGGGCATAAAAACAGCGGCGGGACGAAGCAGAAATAAATGTTCATTTCGTTATTTAAATTTGTGTATTTAATTGAATGAATTTTAAGCCGTTGCTGGCCCCACAATTTTCAAAACAAATTTTCAACCCTGATTTCGCATGTGAAAAGCTCTCGAAGCGAATGGATTTTCTGGCAACGTCAATCAATCATTTTTAATAAGTTTATTTTGTCTCTCATTTCATACATTTTTTGTGCTAACAAGTTTTAACATCGATCGGCGTGCCATGGCGCCACCGAAGAGAAAATTTTTGGGGAGGATTGTAGCAGAGATAAAGAACGGGAAGGCACAGGGAAGCGTATTGGAACGTGGAGCACGAGTCCTGACTTTACGAGGTCTTGGTACGCGGATTGGAAAAGCCGAGGCGTCCTGTACAGTTTGCCCAGGCGAAAGCTTCGCTCTTACGTCTGGAAGCTCGAAATTTCCTCTCCGTCGCTGCCCCTCTTCGACTGCGAGATCCCCTCGAGCCGGCGTTCTCGCGAGCATAATCGATAAGTCGTAGGCACGCGACTGCGTGCTTTTATCGCTGACACGCACATAATTAATCTAATTTGGTTTAATAAAGCGCGCGAGACGAAAAGCGGGGTGGAGTGCGAGAGGTTACGAAAGGCGAAAGTTGAGCAACGAATTGAGCGTGGTAAAGCGGAGAAAAAAACTTAACAAAGTTATGAAATAGTGACGGAAGAGCTCAGTGAATTCGGCCCTCCTCGTCGAGTTTGTTAAGCTTTTCAAACTCTGCAAGCTCGTGAGATCAAACACTCGATAATTATTATTTCATAAAGCTTATCGAGCTATAAAAACACTTGAAAAACTCACCTGTACTCGTACTTCCGGCAGATTGACCTTCATCGCGAGCTCCTCGCGTGAATAAACGTCCGGATAATGGGATTTTTCGAAAGCTCTTTCAAGCTCGTGAAGTTGAAACGTTGTGAACGTCGTGCGATTACGACGATGCTTCTTTTTGCCGACCACTTCGTTCAACTCGTCGCCGCATCCTGCGCCGGATTCCTCGTCGCTTCCGGGCGAATTGCAGCTATTCTCGCCTGCGAATAATCAAACGAATGTTTCGATTTACGATTCAGTTTTTCCGCGTTCACTCCAACAACTCGAATCGTTGGCAAATACTTTCGGCGAGGATGCAAACGGGTTGAGAAACGAATCCCAAATTTGTAGTTTCTCTCATCCCCCCCTCTCTCTCTCTCTCTCTCTCTCTCTCTCTGTTACTAAATGAATACACAGCAGTCTCGGAGGAAAATTCAGATTGTACAAGCATGGTTTACAATGGGGAAGGCAAAGCTTCGCCGTCGGCTAACCAACGACCTAATAACCCCACGCCATGCACACGACTTGATTGGCGGCTCTGTAGCGACTAATTATCAGCTACAATCAATAATCGAATCGACGTTGGGTCGGAAAGACTCCTTCGGGGCAACCTCTAGGTGCCAAGTAGTTGATTCCGTAGAGAAACCGAAAACGATATATTCGATCGTTTTTACCAAAAGCTGAAACGTCGAGACAAAATTCAAAGACCGGAGGACGACTTTGGATTATTTTTTTAATAAAAAAAACAACTGCGTTTTTGTGTTTTTTTCATTTGGTACGATTTTCATTGACTATTTGAGCAGTAGCGAGCGACGATGATGAGAGAGCTGTTCGACGACACGAGCGTGCGAGGAGAGAATCGCAGAGTGCTTGATTTTATCGAGTGGACGTCACGAGCTCCATCGTCTCTCTTTTTCCCCTCCCCATATTTTCGATGTAAAGAAGTTCTAGTTCGTTCTAGCTACTTAAGAGATTGACAAGGCAAGATAACGTAATGGACACAAAGAAAACCGGTGCCACGTCGATGGACCGTCGTCGCACACTCGCACATTCGAAAGAGCTTGTTACGAATACTCTTCCTACTTTTCTCTGCGTGCGTACATACTTCCAGACAGACACAGAGAACTGTGAATTTTGTGGAGCGGAGTGACTCGTCGCAGCGTCAGAAACTAATGGGTCAACACACGTTGATTGCCGATAAATTCTGTCAAAACGCCTGCGGGCTTTGGACCCAGAACACTTCGAACGTCGATTACTCCCTGTTACTTTTAATCGAGTTAAAGTTCGTAGCATGTGAATAACTACAAATATGTGGATAGAAGCTTTGATCAGCATTAGACAGCGTACATTTAGATGCGATTTGAGAGCATTTTTTCCAGAATATTGTTCCATCGCCAAAAATCGAGAAATTAAGGTAGGATGTAAGCTTGAACGTCATTCTGAAAAGGAATTCGGAAATTAGTCAAAAAAGCGTTTTCCAGTCACCTTCGAATGTTTGCGTTGACCGATGAAGAAATAGGAAGACGCTCAACATCGAAATTGATCAAAGAACCAAAATAAAAACGGTTTGTCGCATATTCGAATGTTTACATTTCAAATATATTTTTAACGGAATTAGATCGAATGAAACATGACCAACGCAAAGAACAGAGTTGTTTTAAATTTCCAGCTATTCATGTATCCGATTACTTTTTTATCAACAGCTTATTAATACGATTATTGAAAACGTTGTTCCCTCTTAAAGTGGGCTTGTTTTGCTTGTTTATCAATTGATCGAGTGGTATAAATTAATCCTTTGCCTTCACAGGTTAATCGAATAACCAGTGTTGAAGATTGAAGGAGGATACGGTGCATACACACATAATATACGGGGACCGCATGTACACCGTTGCATAATCCAAGCCCTGTGATCTTCCTGCTGCCTCATCGTCTGCATCTCAAGTTTTCGGAGCGTCTTAATTCATCGTAAACGGGACAGAGCCAGGGGGAGAGAGAGAGAGAGAAGAGTCACTTTTCTCTCGCTGCTCCCTTCACGCGAAGACAAGACTGACAGTTCCTCGTAATCCTCATAATGCATCTCCCCGCGTGTAGCACGTATTAGTAGATATATTGACGAGTGAAAGGCATCTACTCACGTTAATATCCCATCGTATATTTAAAGATCTCGGAGCTACTTAAACGCTTTTGCCAATCGGAGAATAAATCATTAAAAAAAAGATGGACGTTTCGATACTCACTGCTCAAAGTGTCTTCAACTAATTGATGGTAATAGATAATTACAGATTAGAAAAATCTGACGGTCGAATTTCATCCTGTCAGATGGGAGAAAAACTCTTAAGGAGGGTGGCTACCGACGATACAATGTTGCCATGCTAAACCATGTTAAATACATTAAAAATTTCAAAATGATAAGAATTTAATGAAATTTGGTGAACATATTCTTTAGGGCCAAATTTGACAATACAAATTTTTCACGATTTTTCTTCTGTACAGTTATCGAGTAATTGATCACTAAAGTTCAAGTGTATAAGCATAGCGTTTCCATATATATAGGTATATATTCCGGACATAAGAAATCTGCTTTAATGCGTAATTACTCGATAACTAAGCAGAAGAAAATTTTGAAAAAAAATGGTGTCTTCGCACTTGATGTTGAAGAACATTATCACCAAATTTGATCAATTTCTTATCATTTTGACGAGTGTAGCCACCCTCCTTAAAGCCGATTCATTAGCTCGATTATTCACTTCGAAATGAACAAACTTTTGTTCTTCCTCCATCATCATCAATTGGCGAACCTTTATTTACGTCTTCGCAAATGCGTGTTGTGTCTCCGACCCTTTCAACTTCCAAGATCACACAGGAATGAGAGACACACAGTGAAACCGACGATAGATAATTTTTGAAAAACCACAGCAAATCGATAATCACTATTGAAATTTTTCGACGCGGATTCTCAAACAAACAGAATACCTTCCTGAGGGTATAAGACCTTAAGGTACTGAGGAACAGGAGAAGGGTGGATAGCCCACGAACGTGCGTCCATTTTCCTTACCCCGTTGCCGATAATTAGTAAGCACCAGGCGTTATAATCAAGACATTGAATCTTCGTGAATAGCCAGCTCATACCTCCACTTCTCTATGTACATGAGTAAATATATGTATTTAGATACATAATACGTTTATATCTCCATATATTACGAAAACAGGCTCAATATGGTGGCGTTCGTATGTGTGTGTGTGTGAGAGAGTGCTGCATCGAGTGTTGCAGCAAGAGCAAAGCAGTTGAGAGACCTGCAGGAGAGGGAAATGGAGAGAGTTTGTATGGTGCAAGTTTCGTGCTTGCGAGTTAAACGGATTAAACTTGGCTCTTTCTCTCCCAGTCTCTCTCTCTCTCTCTCTCGCTCTGATGCTCACGCACATTGGATCTCGATCTCACTAACTTATTCTCTCGCACTGTAGCGTGCTCGAGTTATATTATTAATTGATGGTTCGTTAGCGATCAACTAACGTTGGCTGTCGCTCGTCCAACTTTCTTTTTACCCCCGTCGTTCCGAATGCTCATCTTACAGCTTCGTTTTTTTCCAAACTTCTTCTTCGCTTAAATCCGTTTATGACGTGCAAACCGAATTATAAAAGGTTTTTACTCAGCTCCGCGTCTTCGAACGAGCGAAAGGTTAATGATTAAAGTGGTCGGTTTAAATATTCGGACAGCTCTGAATTCATGGATTAAAGTTATTGATTGAGACGCCTGAGAATACACAAAGCCAATTTATTCTACGCAACGCGTCTCGCAACTAATAACCCGCGTGGGCTCACGCCATTTTATAAAGTCGAACGAAAATAAGATCTCGAAGCTCACGAGAGACCAAACGGAAGACACCAACGGCTAATATGGCTAATATATGTATGTGTATATGCAGCTAGTTTGTAGAAAGAAGCACGAGAGATGCCGTCAAACAGAGAGCTTAGCTCACCGACCAAAGAGGATTACTGAATTTTCGTCGGTCGACGAACGATTTCGAGAAACCCGTGAACACTCGCTTCTCCTTCAACCTCGTAGTTTCTGTACGTAAACCTATCGCTGGACCTTTCCTTAGCTATACAGGGTGTCCCGACACACGTCACTAATGTCCCACTAGCTTCATTTGCAGATCTCAGATTGACGTTCCGCAACCCTTCAGAAGTTTGCGCTTCCTTGAGAGTATGAATCAGTCGGCTGAGCTCACTTGGAATTTTCGAAATCGAAATTCTTCGACTTACGCAGGGCGATGGCAAAATGGGCGGACCCTTTTTGGATCGGTCGAACTGTGTCAAAAAATTTCGATTTCGAAATTGCAGACAACTCTCTCGCACTCGGAGATCCTCTTAATGTGACGAAAATTTGAAAAAATTGGTGTGCTATTGATTTCCCGTGAACGAGCCAAATCGAGTGTGCGGTGAGAAAATCTGAAAATCACAAAAAACGTTGGTTTATGCATTCCAAATGTGTTTTAGAACTCGAATTCGAGTCGCTTCTGCGTCGCGCGTCACCCTGTACATGGACGGAGACATTCTGTTAAGGATCTCGAGGTTCTCTTGACTTGTTGTCTTTGTGCCTCGGCCGTGTTTCTCTCGTTTATATTTCGAGCGTTCTCTGTCAGTCCAGAAAGCAGTAAGTGGTCCTTATTTCAAACTTTGCAATTGAGGCTCGCTGTGCGTAAAGTAGCACTTGGATTTGACAACGTTTGAGGTCGAGGTGACAGATCCCAAGCTCTGGATTGAGGGGATTTATAATTGCAACAAAAACAAAAACGGTTCGTTACAAAATGGAAGATGCAGTACCTTTGCGAGCGGTTTTATGGGGCTTCGAAGTTTCGTATTTTCAGGCTCTTTTTTGTTAAACCCGACAAAAAATTTCGCTATTTCTATCAAGGATCCGCTCGAGTTCGTCAGACACAAACTAAGTCGATTCTCTGATAAAGAACATTGAAAAATCCATTGCATGCACGCCGGGCCGAAATTCTTCGCGAGCATTACGCGTAAGGCGTTTGCGCAAAGGCTCTTAAGCTGTCATCGGGTTTTCGCTCGAGCCCCTCGGGTTGCATATAGAGTTACACGTTCAGCTGCCTCGAGGGGTTCGCGGAGGAGAGCGATGCTCGATTTTATGAGTCTTAAATTGATAACAAATGACATCGCATCCTCGTCGCACACGAGAAGTGTACGAGTCGTTAATTCATTGGAATTTTGTAAATCGAACATGAAATGGAGACGTCAAGTTTGAGTTAATCCGCTCTCGCGGCGGGTCTCCAGTTCGAGTGCGCGGAGCTCGAGAGCTTGGGAAATATCAGAATATTCGACATGGCGACGAGGGGGAGGTGAAATATCGCGAGATTTTGAGGAATCCCTGCCTCCGCCACGATTTCTCTCTCCTCTTTCGCTGCCTCTCGCTGCGTACTCCCCTGGAATCTCGAGGCTCGGCAAACGCGGAAAATCGAACTGTCAAGTACAAACAAACGTGCCACAACGGTGTAGAACCTTTGAATTTCCGTAGCAAGATATCGAGTCGCGAACCCGTGGTGTTATAACGGCCGACGTCGGTCTCAAGGCATCGGAAACCCTTCATGAGTCCCGAGGCTTCTCGACGATTGCGCGCGAGTAACACACAAGCGACGAATCCTTCACTGTTACCCAAAATCACCGAAAAGTTTGCCTCAGGCTCTAAACATCCGACACTAAAATAATCGTCGAATAAAATAGAAATCCAGTGCGGTCAGAGCTCACAGTAGTTCACGAATAAGAAAAAAACTCTAAGCAATAAACCGAAAGTGCGATAGTCGTCGAGTCGTCACTTTCACCAACAGAAAGTAAATAATATTGAGTTCGAGGCAATTAACGCTTTTATCTTCACGTGTTATGAATATTAATCCATCACCTTAGCTTAATTTTGATTAAGGAGCAAAACAAGGAGGTCAAAGTTAGCAGAGAGCTCGGTGAACAATTCTCAGCTTATTTCCCTTCATTTTTATCACTCTCATTATCACATTATTCATGCTTATTTAACATTTCATTCGTTCACGTTTGCTCGTGTTAAGGAGGTTCTTCCAGCCTGTGCTCGTTGCGTTCAACGCGAAGGCTCTTCGGCTGTAATACTTCAAAACTCATGATTTGTTTTTCCGTTTTATACCTGTACAAATACGCGCAGTGGAAAGGGTGTGCAAAGAACAAAAGTCATAGCCTGCCTGGTCTGGGTAGCTCCACTCTGCGGTAGTAAAATTTAAGTTCAGGTAACAGCAGGCAACGTTCATTATAATGGTAATCAGGGTTACCATGCGCCTCGTTATCGTCGCCGGTTAATAATTTAATTGTTTCGTGGCGTGCTTGTGCTTTATTGGGATATCTCTGGCGGGCATCGGACCCTTTCGCTCCAATATGCTTCTTTTTAATTTGCCCCACCCGAGCGCCGACTTTGAGTCGTGTTTCCTCTCGTCTCTCTCTCTCTCTCGCTCGCTCTTTTCTTCCCCATTTACCTCGTTCCATCTCTATTTGACGGCGAATGTGTGCGTGTGTCAAACGATCCATTGCACGATAAATTTCGACTCGATACATGCGAATGTCCACGTGCTTGTAACACTTACGTGTTAGTGCCGACTGTGAGCTCGGAATTGCGTGACAGTTTACTGCTATCCTTGTATACGTAGAAGCGTGTGTGCCTCTAACAGGGGAAAATAGGGGGGGGGGGGAGAAATGGAATCAAAGTTAAGCCTCCACGAGTCTTTTTTTATTTTTTCTTTTTTTTTCATGAAAAATGAACCTCGCTCATTTCCTGGTGAGCTATGAAACTTTGTGTATCAAGAAAGTACGATACACATTTGTTACTTTTATCTAGGCTTTTCTTTCTTGTGCATATGATTAATTAACCACTTAACAAGCATTTTACAGCAATAAACTTATTAAAAAGGAGGGAAATGAACGATCAATCGTGAATGCGATCGTGAGTGGCGAAAGATCCAGGCAGCTGAATACTGGCGCGATAGACGAGACAGCGAATTAATTACGGGGGAATAAGGAACAGGAACGAGACGAGAATTCGGTGCAGCGAGGACGCAAAGTATAATTCATGTACGCGGTTGCATAGTGCGCCTATACGAGTGTGAATTCGTACGTGTATTAAACTCGTACCGTGACTTAACGATACGCTGCATTAGAGAATTGAACGAGGGGTATGAGGACAGAGAAAAGCAAGAAGGAGAAAGAGAAAGGGCGAGAGAGAGAGAGAGAGAGATAGAGAGACGAACGTGAAACACGCGAATTCCGGTTGCGGGCTGTCGATACCTCGACGCATGTTAACGTCGATAATTACGAGGCAATCGCTATAATTACACGACGAATCACACCGAGACTATAGCCACTAATTGGTATTAGTGCTAATGCACGTGATACACGCTCACATTCTCATCAAACTCGCAGCTACAATTTCATCTGTATATACACTATCTCTATATGCATTTCCTGTTCAAGCCATTGGTAGATCTCGTTAGTTTTCCGTTCCACCTTCGTTCATACGTTATTGCTTTTCACTCTACATTCCTATCTAACTTCCCCTGTTGTCTACCTCGTCCCCGCTCCTTAATAGAGGTCGTTACGGATCATTTCCCGAGAATTACCTTTGTCCGAATGATACACGTTTCTGCTTGGGAATACGCAGCGACGGTATTCCTAACAATTTACGATTTTGCAATCGTCCCATTTTCCATTTGCGTTCGCCAGAATTTTTCCTTCCGACAGTCACTTTTGCTATATTTTCACAAGTTTTTTAACATCTCGTTAATACTTGGACGTGTTTCTTCGATCTTCCTGATCAACCTTCTTCTATCTCGAGTTATTTTTATTTGTCTGACATTGATACGATAATGGTTGTAGTTTGAGGTCGAAAGGAATCAGCCAATAACGATTTTCCAATAGGAGGAATCGTGTTGCAGGCTGATTCAATCGAAAATTCGTTTATGGTCATTGATTCGGTATTGCCAATAAAACGTTTTTTCGACCAGCCTGGAATACGAAAGTATAGCTATACACGTTGACCGTTCCGCGCGGCGAACGCCCTTCGACGAAATGAAAAAATCCCTCTGTGCCCTGCCTCATCATTCGTGGCTACAGTTTACACAGGTCTGGCTTGGTTACTTCGTTGAAAACGAATTGGAAAATTTCTTCTTTGTTTTTTCCTTTCTGCACTCTTTCCTCTGTGGAGCACGCAGTTTCCTCTCTTTAAGGGCTTCTTATATTTTATCGTTTTCCTTAGCCCTCTCTTCACTTTCCCATTTCTACAGATCGCAGTGACTCTTCGCTTTTGAAAAATACCTGCTTCTATGCCCAGCAATGGAAATCGATTATATCGGAGGCTTGATAATTTCCTTGTGACGATGGAATATTCCAGTTTCCGAATATTCACCATTTTTTCAATGAATCATGGAAAATTGATGGTTTTTTATGCCGCTGCAGAACGTTGCGATACTCCCCATAAAAATCGCCTCGAAGCGTGCTTTAATTTTTCGCATTTCGTTCGGTACACTCTCGTGGAAATTTAGTAAATTTGTGACGAAAATTGTCTCCGAGGAATGGATAGTAACGCTGCACATTTTTTACGCTAGAATGCTTCTCAGGTACATCGCCTTACACTTCTAGATACATGGATAGGAGAGCTCCATACGATGGGATCCCATTAACACCCCGGTGAAGCTTTGATCGAGCGGTAATTCGCTTAAATCGTACCTCCTCTCTCGATCTGTGTAGCTAGTCTGTCGCCTGTTGGTGTCGCTCAGCAAGAGAATCCCGAGACAATTCGATAAGTCGATACTACACCAGAGGTAATGTCACGACGCGATATTGACTATGCTCGACGATCCATATACACCGTTTGATCTAAATATATACATGTATATGTACAGAGGCAATATTAAATTTTCGATTTGAGGCTGATTGTCTCTTCGTGTACTCGATCGACGGGCCGTAATATAGGTTAACCTCGATGTTCGTCAGTTGGAGTTTCGTGGAAATGCCCTCGATGTTTTGGCCCTTTCGTACTTTTTCTGACACCCAAAATCATTATTTCTCACTTTTTTCTTAGGAACGTTCGATGATTTGGGACTTTTTCGGTGGGAAATAAAGCTCTCGATAATAATAAGTTAAGGTAGATCATGCCTGAAGGATCGTGTATTATGGGTGTCCAAATTGGATCGATTTTCACTCTAATTAAGGATACGATCACTTTAAATTAATGTCAGAGTTATTAATTCGAAATTGTAAATAAATTTTTCCAACTTATCTTTTGACGAATGAAATTACGAGCCATTAATTAATCGGGGATTCATCACTGATTGAACCCCAAATTTCATTCGTCCCCGACGAAAATACTACAGTTTTTTTATGTAAAAAATCGCGTTAGAAAGTGCAAAGGGAAAGACAACGGGGAATTGATCAAGAAAAAGGTATCAATAAAAAGACAAATAAAAGACATTATGACAGGAATGGGCCAAACCAAGAAAAAACAAAATGCCGAAATAAGCAAATGCTTTAAAGTAATATATCTTTATTACCAGCAAGACAACCGTCTCGAATTTTTCCCCAGACCTTCGTAATATACGTCATTGTTATACTGTGAACTTGTTCGTAAACTTCGTAAGAAGCGTTCATTCGTTAAATTTCAAAGACTTTCTTAACCTTTTAAGGACGGGGATTTATACGTTGAAATAAACCTTTTTTTAATACAAAAATTGTGCGTAATATCGATGATTTTTTCAAGTGGAGTGCCCGACGAAACTAGTGGTCGATATTTCGACCAGATCCGTCCTATAAAGGTTGAGAAAATCGTTACGTGAATGAACTACCTTAACGAAACCTGGAACGATCGATTGGTTCATTATCAACGAATTTTCGAGCGGAAGACTCGAAAGAATCGGTGAACTTGAACGACTCGTGGTTTCAGGGTTGAATGCCCTATTCTCGAGGTTGAGTATATACGAGCGCTCGTTCAAACACGCATTTTGTATTTGAAACGTAAGGAAACATTTTTCGAATGGCACAACACAAAGCTCCTAGGGTCAGGAGGTTGTCGAGGAGGGTTGTTGCGAGGGAGTTCGGCAAAGTGAGTGTTTAATGAAGGTTCATAAAAGGGAAGGAAACAAATGTAGTGCGCGCACCCTCCAAAAAAAGCCTCAATAAGCTTGAAACGCACAATTTTTGCCTCCACTGCGAATTCATCGCTCAACAAAAAAATGAAAAACAGAAAAAATTACCTCGGGACTGCATTCCTTTATCAATAAAACATGATCCATTAAAAGTTGAGTTGAAATTAAATGAAAAAGCTTCACAATCACTCTACAAACGTCATTCCACATTAGAATCCACAAGTTTAACATGTTTTTGAGCTCTACCCAATAAAACTGAAATTCCCGAATGACGAGAGTGTGTCTCGAGCCAAGTATTCGTTCAAAATCTTGGGCATTCGACTAGCGCCCCCGCGCATGCCCGAAAAGAGCTGTCTGTCGGGCTGTCCACATTTCAGTCTGGAATTCAAGCCCGGGATCACACCCCCGGCGTGGTACCGGCGAGCATAGCCGCGATCTACACCTATAAATATATGTTTGGACACTGGTGTGACTCCGGTCCGAAAAACAAAAGGTATCAGGGCAATAAATGGCTATGAAATTACACGTAATTGCATGTGGCTCAGCGATGCATGTAAAGGGGATGTCACGCGATCGGAATTTGCCCCTCTTCCTTCACCCGCCTCCTCTCTTCACCCTCGACAAAAGACTTTTACGAGCCCGCGTGTTTTTTTCCTCATGTACCACCTATTACGATTCACTGATACACACTAAATTAGATGTATGACTGTAATGCATACACCCCAACGGCGCGTGTATACATTTTCGCCTATGGATTATTTTCCGTGGTAGCAGAACGTCGCTCAACTAACACGACCCACGATTGTTGCTAGAACACAACGCTACACGGCGAAAAAAACGTACTTTACGCTCCTTGCACACACCTTTCGTATATTAGTTGCGCCATCGTTCCCGCGGCTATTTCCTTCTTCGATACAGACATTATTTTCTCCCTTCGTCAATTGCAAACCTACACGGAGAAAACGGATTTGTTTTGTATAGTGAGGAATATATTATTTTTCAAAAATTTTTAAAGTATTTAGTCACCGATTACAAACAGCATAGTATTTTTTGAATTTTCCAATTTTTCATCCCTTCAATTGTACAAAGCTTTATGTCCATAGCAAAAACTAATGCACGTGTTAGAACTATATTTCGTTTTGTTTTCGAGTGTTATCTATCATGTCAGACTAGCACTTACTGATAAGTATGGAAATGTACTGTAAATCACAAATTTTCACTCTCAGCATAGTAAATTCTATGATAAATACACGAATATAGACCGAATACGTGTGTGACATTTTACCATACATATATCGTTTTTTTTCAGGGTTGCCCGAGCATACTTTACAATGTAAACATTTGAAATGACTGAAAAGATTATTTACTATGCTTATAGAGAAAAACTTATTATGGTGGATAGAAAAATTGCTATAACTGCTCTTCTGCAAGCCAGTTATATACTGTCCCTGAGATACTATATTCTTAGTACTTTCCTCTAGAATTTCCGGCCTCGTTTTCTCCGTGTACTGGCCTCCGTGTGCTATTGCGTATGGATATTATGTGGGTTTGTACCGAAATATTTTTGCTTCGTTGATGAGAGAGTCGAGTACCAAAAAGCTTTTAGCAAATCGATAATATTGATCGATCAAAATGTATTTTAAAATATTGACACATTTGCTTGGTCGTATTGAAAAAATTTTTTACTTCAGGTAATAAAAATCGAATGATTAGATGAAAAATAGATTTTCGATAAAATTGATATTTCGAATCGATGAAATTCGATAGAAATTTCGAATGATGTAACAAAGTTATTTACATTGGAAGGAAACTTCGTTGGAACGATTCGCTTTTGTGGACTAAGTATTCTGGTGAATGTATGCAATGAAATATTTGAAGGTTTCAAAAAAATGGTGCGTCGAACTAAATCCGTTTTATGGAATCGGTGAGTCGAGCCATTCTTTATTTCACCCAAGAATTTTATATCGTTGACATAAAAAATTAGGAAGACACCGAGAGAAAAAATGTTGTTCGTGAACTTTGATTCATTTTGTTGAAAGAAAATTTTGGGTATCCATAACAATTTGTTTTTTAAATAGCAAATTATTGAGCTGGCATTTTCCAATCGCGTGTACCTTCAAGTTGCTTCAATAAATATTCGTTCAAATATCTTTAAGCATTCGAGGACCACTTTGTCTTATCTTGAGAATATTTCGACTGAGAGAAACGTCAAAAGTTTCAATCTTTTTTCAGTGCACGAATCTGTGTTTCACGCGCGTCGAACAGGAGCTCGTAATAGCAGCAGGTACGTTTCGTCCCGAATAAAAATCCCTGATTCATTAAAAAGCAACGATTATCCGTTTATAATTTGATTGATATGATTTGGCGGTCTGTGTGCGGAGACGGAGAGATTCCGCCAATATTATTGAGTCTGTTTCGTCCAAGACAAGTGAATCGGGGGCTTGACGTACAAGTTCGCCTGCGTGCATTCGGCCTCTCAAATGTAAATGTGAAGGCGCGAGCCGCTATAATTGTGACCGAATCGAAACGGTCTTGATCCTGATGGCGAGATGCCGCCAAGGCGAGCATAACGATGGATAATAGAGCCGTTCTTTTACAGTCTTGAGATCACGAGGAAAGAAGACCGTCCCCGTCGATATATAAGATCGGGAGCGAAGAAAGAGATAAAAAATTCGAGCCGAAAAACCTGTACGAATGTATGTCTGTGTATATTCGTCCGTAAAAGAAAAAACGAGACGAAAAAGAGGTGGGACCGGGAAGCGCGATCCATTAGTGGACACGTCAATTCGAGTCTCGAGAGCCGAGAGAAAGATCGAGCGAAGAGCGGCTCCTCTTCCGTCTCTATCTTCACTCGACGATCTCTTTTTTGGACTCTCGCTTTTTTTCATACGCATTTACTTGTTAGTCGGCGCCCGCGGTTATAACTCGACTGGGGATATTCATAGGGTATAAATTAATGTTACATTTGGTGCGAAATTGATCGAATCGATTGAATGAAAAACTATTGCATAAAAAAAAAGGGATGCGATTCAAATTTCAATATTAATTATCAAATAAAATGGAAATTTCAATGAAAATTACGTGAAGTTTCATTCCAAATGGCCTTTTCGGACGGATACCCCATTCCCGTCGTCAACGGGTAACCGTTAATTAGGAATCTTTCAAAATGACCATTCATTTTTTTAATTACTTCGACTGTCATGAAAGACCTTCATTATTCCGAAGCTCGCATTCGCTCCCGGCGCTTCAATTGAGGCTGTGTGCGTAAGTACGGTAAATGGAAACGTTTTTTTCTCGCTTCCGCACACAACTGGTCTCCGGGGGGTTGTAAAAAAAGGTTAATTGCTGACGACTTCACTTTGTTGATCACAATAACATCCAACGAATAATTGATTTTTCTCCGGCGACTATCAATCCATCGGTCATTAATGATTGAGGAGAAAGCGTCGTTGAGTTTCGAGCGGAATTTCTCACCTGTTACGACCGGCTTTTTGGCACCGGACGATTTCAGGAATCTCTTCAAAAATATTCTTATTTCTTCTAATTTCTAGAGGCAAATTCTTAGCCCAGTATCATAATTGGTGATGATTCGATTAGTCGGTCAAGATTACGGGCCCTCCGGCGAAGCAGGACTTCGGAAGCGTCCTCTTTCGTCACAGCTTCTCGGTCTCGCCTCCTCTTTCAGCCACTCTGCCCGGTCGCGAGCACTCCAAATCAGGGTTTTGACGCGCGGATCGATCCGCCTCGATTATCCGATCGCGGGCTAACAACGCGGCGAGAGTGCAAGTGGACAAAAAAACCCGAGTAATTTGAAACGTCCGATAGCGGCAAAGTATTGTCGGTAATTCATTTTTCATTTTACTGAAAAATTCGACGAGCGTAAACATAAAAAAGGGAGTAATGGCTCAACTAGAAAATAATGTAAAATGAAATGGAAATCTCTACAACTCCCTCGTCGTCGTAGCTTAACTCAAATTTCACTACGTTTTTTTTTCAAAGGGTGTTGGAAAATATGTGTTAATTACTACAACAATGTTATCTCCGGAATGGTTTCAACTTTTATTTTAGTGACACATAAAATAAAGTACGAACGTGACGCTATCGTTGGACGGGACTGCGAGTTGTGTATTCGTCGTGCACGGTATCGCTCGTCGCTTCGAAATTAGCGAGCGA
Source organism: Venturia canescens (assembly GCF_019457755.1). Taxonomy (NCBI): domain Eukaryota; kingdom Metazoa; phylum Arthropoda; class Insecta; order Hymenoptera; family Ichneumonidae; genus Venturia; species Venturia canescens. The sequence continues at coordinate 12,780,596 of NC_057428.1, forward strand.
GCGAGAGAGCTCGCTGCACTCGTACGCGAAACGTGGTCTCGACGACAAATTAGTCTTGGCGAGGCTTCTATGTGTGTTATACCGATTGAGGGTAGCGACGAGGGCAACGACGAGATCTCGCCGAGATACTAACGATTTTCCAATTATACGCCGACATTGCCACGCGACAGAACACTATACGTGTATACAGGAGACACAGTAGAACGGTGACAACGTTACTGTTGGGTGTACGTATCGTCTTGCACATCCTGGGGGACCGATCGAACCAACGGCCACGCCAAGCACGAGTCTTCAGCCCTTAACAATGTTATTACTATTTTGTTATTGCTGCTTAAAACGTTCGTTGACAATACGATCCGTGATTGCTGGCACAATTCCATGCGCGTTTAGAGCCGATCGATTCAGCTGGTCGAATTATTGATATAACCGAGAAATATTATCCCCGGGACGAGGAAACCCCTTAAGATCGCAATGGCGTTGCGAATATTTTACGGCGACGCTGTACGCCCGCCGTCGGATTATTCGAAGCAGCTGAAAAGCCGACAATTCATCTGTTGGGGTCGATTAATTACTCGAGATTCTCGACTTCCGATTATGTTGCGACGATATCATCGAACTTGTTATTCGACGATAAATATTTAACGAGCGTAACGGGAATTTGTACTTTTCGGCCCATTCGATCCTCACGCTCGCCTCATTTATTCATTTTCGTTTGAAAGTTCAAAAATTTCGTTCAAAGCAGATTTGTAAAAGAAACATCAAGAGCGACAGTTTTGTAAAGATTGCAATAAAACGATATTTTGCACGATTGCTTTCTAAATTATGAAAGCCTGAACAGCTACGACGCTGAAGCTTGCAACGTTGGAGTCCAACGGAATGAACAAAAAAACATTTTCAATTGACCATTTTTTTATTTCACGAAGCAGCTTGAAAAACTACGAATTGCAAATTCGCCAGGGAACGAAATTGGAAAATAACTGGAATTATTGGAGGGTTTTTTGACGTCATTTCGTTGGATTGGAACGTTGCAAATTTCAGCGTCATTGAAGAGGAAAAGTAGCTATGAAATCGAGCAGTTTATAAAGCAAATAAAGAGTAAATAATTGCACTTAAATGGTGATCGTTACCAGTATTTTCTTGAATATCCCTCGAAGATTGTTCGAGTTCGTCATGAGTCCTTTTCCTCACAGCACGTCCGAGGATCGCGTCTATGCTGTGTCTCGGTACGGTATTAGCCGGTGGTTTAGGGAGGACCGCGTCTTGGCTGTTTTGGGAGTTGGTAGTCTCGACGAGTTGTTGAGAATCCATAATCGGTCGTTTTGACGAAGCTTGCGTCGAGCGATCGTGTCGAATCGCGTGACACCGAAATTCTTTAATCCGAATATTTCGCTAGGTCTTCATGTATGTCAGAGCATTTCATCTCCGAGTAAACATATAAGTTCGATTGAATCGGTAGTTCGCTCCGTTGAATCGTGAGTTTTCGCAAGCTCCGCCTTCGGTTAATGTTCCATGAGAGAAAGCACTTTAATTATAGGGGTCAACGCACAAGCGAGTTGTAGAAATAACTGGGTAACTCATCGTCCCGACGTATACAGATCGAGGATAAGAAAATAAAAGCTTTTTTCCGCTGACACAACAATCCGGCTCGCGAGAGCTCGAAAAACAACACTCGTCACTGAGTATCGACCCAAACCTTACTCGATTGCGACTTAACAGCACAAAACATCGGAAGCCGAGCGTATTCCAGAATCCTGCTGTTTTGCCGTTACACCAGAATGGACATCGAATACTGTAACTCTTTCGATTTCGGTTGTCAATGATTTAGTGGAATAATTTATAAAAATTCACCCTCACAGACTGAAAGCACAGGTCGTTGCACATGAATTTTCCATGGGATTTCCGTCAGGCAGGGTTTGGCACTCCAGGGAACTTCTTTCGAAGACACAAAGTTCATTTGGATTCGATGGAATCACATGAAATGCGAAATGTCTTTCTCGTTCGTCAACGTCTCGCGGTTAAACGCGTCAAAATAATTGGACCTCGAGGAATCGTCGTCGCGATTCTTCCGGACGAAGAGTCTTGGTCGGTTCGTTTGTTTAGAGAAGAAAAGTGCTCGTAGAAAATCCGGCGACCGAGGATGGAACGACAAAGCGTAGTGTCTCGCAAGGGGTGTTGTTGAGCGTGCGTTGTGCCAGCGTGTACTAGCCGGCCTGGTTGCTGGCTTGCGGGCATTAGCAAGGCACACGCCACCGCCGACGCGATCTTTCGCGTTCGCCTCGGGATATGGGGGAGTCGTCGGGAGAGGTTGGAGAGCGAGTGAGCGGGCGAGGGCAGGTAGAGGAGGTCGAACGAGGACAATAAAGCGCGCGGTGGGCTCATACGGCGCGGGCAAAGGCAAAGCCGTGAATAGAAGGAAGGCAGGACGTGAAACGAGAGGCGTTACCAGTCCCATCCAATCGGGGGCTCAGCCACATTCGTGGGAGCCAATAAACGATGATTTTCGAGAACATGGCGAGATCAGGGGTGCTCAAACGGAGCTTTCGTCAGAGGGGATTGTGTAATCGAGTCCGGGAGCTCGACAGGAGTGATTTTGCCCGACTCCCTCTCTTTCCGTCCCCTTCGATTTGTATCTTTGCCTTTCGCCCGCCGCGGTTCCTGTCTCTCTTGCACATTTCATCCCCGCGTTTCATGCGAGGCCGGTTAGCGTTCCCATCCTCGTTGCACCCTTGGGCAGTCCCTTTCGTCCGCGCTATCTCTCGATCCCCTCGAGTTCGCGTCCCCGTCCTCGCGGGAAACGCAATCGCTCTCTCTCTCTCCTCTCGTTGCTTGATTTCCGCGCTCGCTCGGTGGGGGTTAATTCACGAGTGCGAGCGTGACAACGCCGTATATGGAAGGGCCAGGGAGAGGAGTAGATTTGATCGCGAGGTAGGGCGTCCAAAACGGAGCGTTGTGCTCGAGGATTGAGCGAGGGGGCGAGTGAGACAATCACGGGCTTTTACAACCGCGAACGGCTTAAAAATGTACGGGAATGAAAATTCCCGAACTAAATTAACGCCGCGAATCCCAGCGCAGTTTACGCGGCTTCCTCGCGAGGCCGTTCGCGCGAGCTCCCGAGTTACGCCGCCGATCTCGTTGCCCAAGATCACGAGAGAAACGCAGCATCGGAAGCGGAGGCTGCGGGAGAAAAGATGAATTTCAGACGCAGCAGAGCGAGACGAAAAGATGGCGCTGTGACGGTGATCTTCAAAAGGATCTGTGGAGGGGGAAGAGCAGCGAGCGAGCGAGAGAGCAACGGTGCACGCACGTCGTCAGAGGGTGCGACCACGCCACGGTGTGGGTTGATTCTTGTGGCGGATTCTGGCATCCCCTGTAATTGCCAGAAACGAGGTGAAGCTCAGCAGCGCGCTGCTTTTGTGCTGTTCTTCTCTGAGCCACTTTGCGCGAGCGCGCGCGCCCGCTTCTCATCGCCTCTTTCTTCTTTCTCTCTCCCTCTCACTTCTTCGCCCACTGCGCCCGCGCGCTGCCAACCGTTTTTATTCACTCGGCAAACGAGCAGAGCCCGCGGCGTGCTTTCCTCGATGCGTCGCTTACTTATCTCTAATAATATCGCCACTTTGTACACGGCGCTCTGTACCAGATTTACTGCACTCACAGTCTCGCTTTAACTCGCTAAATTTCGCCACATTATCTTATTCTTTTCTCCATACTATTCGATTCTATTAGATTGATTATTTATTTATACAACTTCCAGTTTATTCGCGGCGCATTCGACATTCCGGAATTGCAAGAGTTTCTTCCGACGAATATAATCCGACGCTTTTAATCGAGGAAAAATTGAATGACTCTGGACTTTGACTCCATATTTTTCGAATCGAAATTTATGCCTCTTTTTTTGGTACCTGCTTCCATGAAAGTGTAAGAGCAAATTTATGTAAAGGGACACGAAAAAAATTGGATCTCGTTCACAACTTTTCTACGTGACTCGAACAAGGCGATAAAACTCGGCCCATCTCGATTATAAGTGATTCCAGAATTTAGAAAACCTTTCGAAAAAGCATATTTTTTATTGGAGTAAAACTATAAACGAAATACTTGAGGATTGGAAGGGAGAAATTGAACATTGATGTGGAACGTTCCATCGACTGGATTCTTTCTTTTTTTCAACCAATTTAATACCGATTCTCCTGTGTAGATAACTCATCGAAATCTCAATTGGGAGCTTCCGCAGCTCAATTAAAATCCACGAAGGAGATATCGATCGTGTGTGCTGCCGCGAACGAACGAGACGGTATACATAGCGAAAGAGGAGGAGGAGGGTGGTTGATATTCGAACGAAATGAAAGAAAACCACTTCCGCGAAAGTTCATCCGGGAATTTCTGTCTCTCTCTCTCTCTCTCTTCCCTTGTCAATCGTTTTTCGGCTGGGTGTTCACTCGATCTCTCCAACAGTTTTTTTTCTTTATTATTATGATTTTACCGCGACCATTTGTCGTGTTCTCTATCTCGTTTTTCCTGTTTTTCTCAGTTCATTTTCAACCATTCATAGTTTCCTCTTGTTCCTCCGCCGTTATTCTCATTGCTGGCTTTTGCTATTCAACGTCGATGTGCCTGCGCGTTTTCGTACCGCCGTGCATCCGACGAGCTCGCGTGCATTTTTAAACTGCTCATGTGTATGTCTGTAAATCGTATGGCAACAGTGGCGCATAACCATTTGGCGTTTTAGCCCTGAGGGGAAACGCACGCCCACATTCCCGCCACAAAAGATATCCGCCTGTAACGAAACAGTGGCCACTCAAAATCGATCCCCGGCCATCGCCGGAAAATTATACGTTTGCGGATGAATTCTCTTCCTCTCTCTCTCTGCCTCGTTCCCCTCCGGGAATGAATCCGTTTCAAAGGCCTTGACGATGCGTCTACATCCTAGCGCACGCATTCTCACATAAATGCACGCCACACAGTTTCCATGTGAAAAGCATTTGTATGAGTCGAGTTTATGTAGACTACGGCAATCATCAAATCACCGTTTAGCTACACCAAATTAGCAGAGTGGTTTGCCGATGACGGCCGCTGTGTAATATCAACTCGCGGGCGTGGCTATAAGTTCTTTTTTATCTCCCAATCGTACAGTTGTCCTACCACATGCTCATTAAATGCTTTTTTTTCCTTTTCTGTTTTTTTCTTTTTTCAAGTTTTTTCAGCTCAGACAGAACTGAATATTTCATTGAAAATATTAATTTTTGGATCTATTAGTAGAACACGATAACGATCGCAGCTCGTTGTTGATACGTTTTAAAAAAATTGTACACGGTCTCAAACACACGGAGAAAACGAGGCCGAAAATTCTAGAGGGGTTACAGTATCTCGGGGACTTCGAAGAGCAGTAATAACAATTGTTCTATCCACCATACTAAAATATCTTTTATTCAAAAGACTCGAGAGTCTTTTTCTCTATAAGCATAATAAAAAATGTTTTGCACGAATATATTCGGTGTACATTCGTGTGTATTTATCATAGAATTTACTATGCCGAGAGTGAAAATTTGTGATTTACAATAAATTTCCACTTATCGGTAATAAACGTGATGAATAACACTCGAAAACGAAACGAAATATAGTTCTCACGCGCATCACTTTTTACTATCCACATAAAGCTGTTGAAGGAATGGAAAATATTGATATTGATATTGATATTGATAGGTTTATTTATGCCCTAGCAAAGCTATGGGGCACAAGGTACAAGAATACAAAAGCATAAAATAAAAATAACATGAAGAAGGAATTAAGTGAAAAGTAAATAATAAAATAAAATGAAGATTAAAAGTAACATATTCTAGCATAATGCATAACAGCCTAACTTAAAAATAACATAGCTCATTAGACTAAAACGTATCTAAACTTAACTAAGTAAAAAAAAAACTACGTAAAACTAAGTAAAAACAAGCGTAATATAGTAAATATAAGCGAATGAGTAAATATAAAGCAGGAGAACAACAAAAAAATAGGAAAATTCAAAAATACTAGGCTGTTTGTAATCGGTGGATAAATATTTTGAAAATTCTTGAAAAATAATACGTTCCTCAACTATACAAAAGGAATATTTTTTTTCCGTGCAGTTTTTTTAACGCTGAGCTTAATTGGACGAAAAAAAATCGGTTTCTACGAACGAGACGTCACTAATCGGATGACCGGCCGAAACAAAAAGGTCGAATATATTTTGCGCAAGTCTCTATTAGGATTAAAGAAAGTACTTAAGTGAAAGACAGAGGGATAGTTTTGCGGAGGGATAAACATGCGATGAGAGTGACCTGCGGGGTGCTTGTCGAGAGTGTCCGCACTCAAATATGGTTTTTCCTGACGAAAATGGATACGGAACCTTGGAAATCCTCTCTGGAAGGCATCGAAGATAAGGCTTATCGGAGCGAAGATTTTCGTGGCAAAGTTGGGAAACTTTTTGCTCTGTATCAGTCAACATCGGCATTCCGAAAAATTAGGAGGAACGTTTAAATCGAAGGTCAAAAAGTGTACGAGCCAGTAAGACCTAAAACACGAGACATCGAGGCACGAATCTCCCGGAAAAAAAGCGATGACATTTCGCTTGGCCAGTGCGATTTTAACAGCGCTACAGGTACGAAACAAAGAACTCTGATTTCACTGCTTTACGCTACTGAAAAGTCTTAGTGCCTTCCGTAAAATCGCTTCATCAAGGCGATTCCGAAGAGCGATATATATTTCCGAGAGATATTTATCGTGACAAATGGAATCTGGTTAAAGGCAACTTCCGATCGGATTCCGCTATGATAAAATGCAATCCGAACAGGGAAATACTCGAGATAAGAGGAGATGGAAAAAATTTACGAGAGGATTCAGGACATCGGGATGAGAAAAATTTCAGATCTCCTCGCAATCCGGACCAAGTTTTTCGCTCAATATTTACTGCTCGTTGAAGAGCAGGGAGTATTTAAACGAGCCCGTTTTTCTGTCAAATTACTGGCTGGACAAGCCACGTGTCACCCGTAAATCCTAAAAGTTGAATGTCGAATCTCTCGCGTGATCGATCGACCCGGACGCGGCGTGCCCTTCAAAAATCATTTCATTTATTCAATTTATTAGCGGGCACGTGATCTTTTATTGAGTTGAGAAATATTGATTTTGTGGAAAGATTTGACGCTATGGAAACGAGCGATGATTTACGGAAGAATGATTTCTCGATAGGAAGAAGCGATAAAATAGTCGGGGTGGACAAATGCGCGTCGAAATACAATTGGGATTTTTCATTCATTCCTCTCCGAAGCCCGCTCGAGTGCACGGGGTGCCGCACTTGTATTATTTTCGGAGTTTTCCCTCTGAGGATTTCCGTACCAAAATCGACGTGAATTTGAGCCAAAGATCGCGCGCGGTCAATGCTCGAAAAAAATGTGTCGCACGCGCATTATGTATCCTCGCTCTCGGAATCGTGAAGAAAAAGCAACGGAGATTTAGCGATCTTCTTACCGCGTGTGTTCGATGACGATCGTAAGCGAGGAAGAGAGAGGCTGACGCGACTCCCTGCGTGTTCGGCTCATTGTGTTTTCGAGTGGCCGGATCCGATCGCCCGCGTTAACAATCGAAAACACGCTTCTATACACGGGGCTCTATATCTATGTGGAAAGCTTATTGAAAATCTCTTGATTCACGTGCATCGACAGAAGCGGTTCAGCGACGAAAAGAGCATCGGCAAGAATTTGAGAATAAACAGCTCTTGCACGGCATACAGATCACACGGTAGCGACTGTAATTCAAAACTGTTTTCAATAATCCCTTTTTGAGCGAAAGAATTGGACGTGAGACGAGAGATTAAGACGAAGTGTGTATACAAATTCGAAGTAGCAGGATAACTGTTTGGAGGGAGGAAGAGAGCAGAGAAGGAAAAAACGAAATTTTCGTGCGTTTGCTTTGGCGAGTCTGTAATTCCGTACTTTCTACACAATTTCGCGAATTCTATGTACACCGAGAGATTTTTATAGCAAAAATTACTATGTTTTTATAGTAACGTCGGACCACATCGATATTATAATAATAATCGCTACAGAGTGTGTCAAATATGCAAAAGTTTGGGGAACCATTACCACAGTTCATAGTAAATAACGCGTTGTACTAGATCAAAAATAAAGATCGAGCAAATTTTGATAAAAAACATAGCAAATAATGAAATGATTTGATGAAAATTTAGGAGATAATAAAGCAGTCGTTTCTCTGTGCTATACGAAAAATTTCATCGTATTTTCCCTTTTAAGTGAATTTTGCTCGATAACATAGCAAAATTCATGCGCCCACCAATTATACGAGGCGTTGCTCCGTATAAACATGAAAATTAACCAGTGGCACATAGTAAAATTTCAATCAATGATGTAAGAGTGTAGCAGACCTAAATTTTGCCTGTCGTACATGGTAAAATTTGAGAGAGCTGCTTTCGGCATCAAAATTACTATGCACTGTGGTGAAATGTAATGAAACGTCGATATAGAACAGCGCTGCTACAAAACATAGCAAATTTTTCTAGAAAATTCATCGTAAATATTCGTATAAAAGTCTCTCCGTGTACGAACGTCGAAAAAGCATCGAAGGAAAGAGCTGCGACGCAGTTTTCGATAAGAGAGAGTGGCTCGTATAGTGAGAATAAAGAGCTGGAAAGAGAATTCCGCGGTTAAGCGAAGAGGGCGCAGCTGCGGTGAAGCCTAGCCGCGCAGGCGCCACGATCGCGGGCTTGAGATAAGTCTAATTTTTATCCTCGAATCCTGCGAGCCTCGTCGCGGTCATTCTTCGTGGCTCATTCCGGAGGAAGAAAAGGAGAAAGAGGGAAGGAGGGGGCAGAAAAAACGCGAGAGCGCATCAACACTTCGTTCATTCCGGCGTAAAAGAAAATCCGCTCCAATTGAGAAAAAAGATAGTGGACGTGTCGTCGCAAGAGCGTCAGCCGAGGACGGAGAGCGAGAGGAAATTTAAGTAGAATTTAGCGGAATTTAGAGGCGCTAGAACGCGTTTTTCTCTGTATCCCCTTAAGCCATATTTTCTACTATACACAACACATAATGCGCCATTATATTGGCCTACCAAAGATGCATAATGCGCAGTGTGAAGTGCAAATATATATATTATAGGTACAGAAGAGTATAGAATCAGAGGATTTACCACCCGCTCTGTTTACCCCGGATCTTTCGCCATATTGAAATCTTCGAAGCGCTCCAGTTCTCCCCATTGAAGCCTCGGTGTCGGGAGGGCCTAACTTGCACCGCTTGAGCCCCCAAACCTCGGGATTTTCAATATTTTGCTTGTTGTTGTTCGACGTGTACAACGCGAGAAGTAAAATACTGGGCGACGGAGGCCTCGGAGTAAATGTACCGGTGACGAGAGCACAACGAACGAAGCGATTCACCGCAAAGGGAATCCCAACGCTGCGGGTGGTAGACCCGTGCTCGATGCACTGTCGTACCCACTGTACATACTCGCGTCCTTCTCCACCTTGCTCGCTGTAAGCCCAAAGCTTCCTTACGCCGCTGGCTAACCTCTGGCAAAGCGGTAAGAAAGAGAGCGTGATATTTGTTGTGCGTTACGCTCCCAGTGTATTTCATCCAGAGACTGAAACACTCGCGGATTTTGCAACTGGGTGCTTGCAGCACTGTGTGTAAACTCTGTCGGTATAGCTCATCCTGACAAGTTTGGGAAAACTCACGCAGCGGGCGGTGGCCTCGTTGTACGTATACTTGGCTTCATCCCTGTATCCCGCAAACAGTAGGAACACGACTACCCCGAGGTGCGAGAGGTGCAGCAGGGTGAGGAGTGAGAGCAGAGGATCTCTCGAGATTTCCGACGCCTAATCCCGCTGTTTCGCACCGGAACAAGAGCTTCCTCCTTCGCTTAATCTCCAATGTCGATACTAAAGCCCTCCTCAAGTAGCTGTGGGTGCTTCAATTACGTCCAGGAAAAATGAGAGGGTCTCTCTTCGCTCGTGTTTTTTTTCGACGGGAGCACTCATTTTTTGCTCTCTTTTCCGCATACTCCCCGTTCGCACTGCTCGGCAAATTGACGTACAGTATCCAATGGAGAATCTATCGGTAACCTACCGAATCACAATGCTAAGCTTTGATCATCCATTATTCTGCGGGCTTCTATCAGTGGAATTAATTATCCGGTGGATTCAGAGACACCGCATATCTGTTATCCATCGTAAATGCTATTCCTCTTTAACCGTCCTTCCCATTTGGTCGCGCATCGGATTCCTGCCCCCATTCTCCTGCTGTTTCGGACGAGAGACTCGGAGCCGAGGGTGGGTGGACGTTATCAAGGGTTTTCAGCGGAGCAGGGAATCGCTTGATCCGATGGCCCTTCTCTTCCGCGTGCTGTTTCGACTCTGTGATTGGCTTCTGGACGAAAGGCGTCTACACATCAATTGCACAATCGTCGAATAATGAAATTACAAAAACATCCTACGACGTTCTTCGTCATTTGAGAATGACGCTTTGGTCCTTTGATACAATCCTCGGGCCCTACTGCCTTAAATCCGAGAAGAGTCCTTCCCGCGAGCAGCATCCCCAGCTTCCACTCGACCTCGAATAACTTGTATCTCGTCCAGCTTCCCGTCTTGTCCAGCTTCCCAATAAGGCATCATCTTCTCTTTGCCTCTCTCCATAGTCAGACAATTTCTCGATTTACTTACACAAACGTGACGAAGCATCGTTCCGCCGGTCCACCCTTCGAGACACCGGTGCTCCGGGGTTAATTAACTGGGTACACATCGCAGCCAGCTCCTGGCCGTTGTCTTGATCCAGCCAATTGGAGCATCGCTTGCCTTGTTCACCGGCGTAGCCGGCCAGCCTTCTCGCCGCACTCTCTGTTCGGTTAACCTTGCAACGCGTCTCTCGAATTCGCAATCCTCATCTCCCGCTGTCTCTCTCTTTCTCGTTTGGCATGCGTGCGGTAATGGATATATGGAGTTGGCTGACAACTATTGGTCGTCCACCTAAATAGCTGTGTGTGTGTGTGTGTTATGAACTCCGAACTCTGGGATTTTGGTAACCGCACCATTAATTATCGTGGCATGATTTCATCAAGTTAACTAGTAGAGACACGCTGCATGCAAAACTGTTGACGTTCAGGGCTCTATGAACTTTGCCACGTGAGCGTGAAAGAGCCTCGTGCTTCAAACGCATCATAATCCATCCAATCGAAATCGGTTCGTGACGAACGAATGCACAGGGATAATCATTTTCGCAGTGGATTTAAAGACTCCAGCTATTATCCAACGACACAAAATATTAGCCGAATCATTCTATCAGCGTCCTAACACCAGCAGGCCATTTTCACCTTGATGAATTGATCCTCGCGCAAATATTTAACGGAGATACAAGCGTCGAATGAAACACGCAGTGTGAATATGCGAACCGATGATCCTTAAAACCGATGAATTGTCATGAAAAATCTATACACACTGTATCAGAGCGTGTTTCATCGAGGCTGCTTCCCAGTCCCTTTTCAGACCAGTTTGCAGCCGCCCCCGGCATCGACGTTATTCACCCGTAGAAACGAGATTCGTCGGCGTACAAAAAGCACAAAATTAAATTTCGTCCCCTCGTTCGGGCTCGCCCTCGCGCATCTCACGGGGACAAGTGTCCTATGTGTTGTACACAAAACGTTCGGGTCTCCATGTTCGTGTATGCATGCGCATATGAATCGACGAAACGAAAGAGCGATGTGTGGAAAAATGAGATACGTGTGATGACGTCGCTGAGAGAGCGAGACTGCTCGATGCTCTCTCTCTCCGCTCTTTCATGCGTTGCGGGCGCCTGCTCGCTATCCAATGGCGTTTAGCGATACGTTAACTATCATTCGGTCTCTGGTTGTTGGCCTCGGGGCCAATTCGCTAACCCGGTGTTTACCGATGCCCAGGGCGCTGTTAAATAAACTACAACGCTCGCGTCCTTCATCCACCCACGCCAAGGGTGAACGATCATCGTCAGCCATACACCACCAACGCACACACACACACACACACACACACACACGCACACTTTATGGTACACCAACGCCTCGTCGACCCTCTGCTGCCCTCTGTGCGAGGGCGTGTTCTTCGATCTTACCCACCCAATGTCTTCTACCAACACTTGTGTCTACACCAGACCTTCTTCCACGTGGTTTCTCCGCAAAGTTTCGATTTTATTTACGATCCTCATTCAAACGAAATCACTTTCATCTTGGCATTCAGTCTGGAAAGAAGGCATTTGAGAAAAAAATGACCGCTGGTCTGAACCTCTTTTTGGATTTACTCGAAAATTTGTAGTATTCCACGCCAGGCTTCTTCCTTAATACAATTAGCAAATTTAAACTCGATCCTCGTTCAAAGTCGCGGATAACTCATTCATTTCAAGCACGTTTCAGGCTCCTCGAGATATGCTGGTGTCGAGTTCTTTGATTGAGGGATCACGTGCAAACACACGTCCATGGATTTTGTGTAACGACGTTACAAACTGTAACATCTCGAGCCGTTAATCCAGACGGTGCTCCTTCGGGGTCCTCTTTATTACTTTTGCTGCTACACCCATTTGACCTTATTTCTCTCTTGCTGGCAGCTCGTCTCGTTATCGAATTCGAAATCGATTACCGAAAACCCTTTATCGCATTCGCAAATCTCGTCTGTATCGGCGCTGCTGCAGATGGACCCAGCGAGCTTCCTGCTGGGTCCATATGCTGTCTGACTTTTTGTACTCTACCTATACGAATATCGTGCATGTCCATTACGTATAAATGTGTTATATTTTCACTGCCATACTTGATCGCAAAGTCCTCTGTTTTATCGAATAGTTCGAAGGGGCGTGTAGAGCGGGTTTAGGCTCCAACTTTCGCAGAGGTATTTATCTCTGTTGGATACCTTTGTAGCTGATATACGAGTACCCTTTGAGAAACCATGTGCTGCTTTCCAATATGTATTCCACTTTTTCGACGAATGGATTACTCGTCGCTCAAATGCACCCCAGCTCGACCCTAAATTCGTGTATCTCAAAATCTCTTTCTCTTGATTTTATCGAGAAGCAAGTAATTAATACTTGCTGCACTCGTACGGAAAGCTGCTTCCAAATGCGTCGATCGACGAGATCGTCAAAACTGCGTTTTACATTTTATGACACCGTTGACTGTTCTCTGTTACAGAGCAGCTTTTTCGACGAGATATTGAACATTGGAAAAAGCATTACAAAATGTAGACGCATCAAAGGAAACCGAAGGCAATACGGACAAAAATATTTTACAAAACAAAGTCTTGTCCGGTGCCAAAACCGAGAATAAGAAAATAAAATGTTTTTAGATATCAATGATTTCCTGAGAAAGCCTTGTTACCGGTAAAAATCACTTGGGAATGGAAAAAGAAAAACCTTCGTTTAAGGTTAACGAATAATAACGACACAAACGCGGTGAAAGATTATGACAACATTTTGCTTGACGATTTAACTACAAAAGTATTTCACCGTAATCATTATATCAAAAATCGATCAATCTCAACAAATGAGTTACACATAACTTTAATAATTGCGAGAATAAATTTTAATATTTTCTTCGATCATCAAAAGACCAAAAAAGTTCAGTTGCTTTTTGGATCACAAATAACGCATGATCTTCCTTAATAGCTCTGACATATTTTTCTGCTAGAATATTTATTTCAAAATTAACAGAATGACAAAATACCGGAAGTGTGGTCAACTGACATCTTCGTCGGGCATAAAAAAGTGGATTTTTAAAATATTCTCTCGTGAGTTATTTATATTCAAACGAATATAATTCGCAAACGAAAAACGTAATTGAGAAATTGGCATTCAACGTGTCGTGCATGCCTAAAGAAGACGCGAATTCATCGTCAGTATTTTCATAAATACAAAAAACCCTCAATTTTTCTTCCCTGCATCGTGATTTAATCCCCATACCCATTTTTCGTTGAACTCGCGACGAGTTCGTACAGCATCAGAGCGTTCATTCTTCTCCTTTTTTCAACACACCTCGTGCTTTTTCCTCCCCACTCAGGCTCTTGCCACCTTTCGGATAGTAATGAAAACGTAACGATGACGCAGGAAAAAGAAGTCGGAAGAGGGCGGGGGGGGGGGGGGGGCGGCGGCGGCGGCGGAGGAGGAGCAGGAGAAAAGAGGTGTGCACGCGCTGTATATACAAGTGAAAAATTCGCGCTTTTCGCCGCGACGGCGCGCGCTTTTATAAATTCGATGTACGGGGTTTTGCTCGTCTCGTTTGGCCTCTCTGCCGGGGGTTTTGTGTGACGGGATTCGGAGCACGAACTGACGATAGAGGGATATACGCGTGTGGGCATCCCCTCCCACGTATGCACGAAAAACGTACTTGGTAACCGCACACCCTCTCTTCGTCGACACAAAACCACGAGCTCGTACGCACACACGAGCGCACACATATTCTTACACAAATACCATTTTACGAAGCGAGTCAGCCAGCCATGTTTGCGGGTTTATAAATTGGGTTCGGCGCTGGGGATTTTTCTATTAGGACAAAATTGGTTCTTTCAACCGCCACCAGAAAACCGCCGGAGTTCTATAGAGCCATGTATTTCATAAATATACAGATACTACTCGAGAAGTTTCTGGATAGAAAATCCACACATGTGCCCGAGGGTTGCCGCTGCATTTTGGGCATTTTCATTTTTTTTACTACATTTATCATATATTTCACTAAAAACATTATTCCGCAAAGTATTTGTATAGAAACGAAACGAAGGAAAAAAAAAAAAAAAAAACATTTTGGTATATCCGCGTACAGTTGAACACGTCGATTCCAACTCGAAAAAGCATTTGAGCGAACAGCAGAGTACATAGAAACTTTTAGAGGCTCCAGCGCTGCGTGCGTTTGATTAAAAAACTCGGCTCCATTTTCATTCCTCGAACAAAATTGTGCGGCTCTCAAAAGTTCCGTGGAACGAGTTTGTTTCGTCAAAGGTCCCGATCGATCCGCCTGCGTTGGAAAACGAGGACAGTAATGAAATTGAACTAACGGGAATGACGAAAAATTGATGCTCCCCATTGTCACCAAAAACGATGTCAACAACGCCGGGGCTCGCAGTCTTTTACATGCAAAAAAAGCTCAAAACGATCTTGTAATACGCAATCATATGTATAGTTTACACACAAATGTGTACTATAAATAGGAATAGCCATCAGGTGCGATCGTTGTTGAGCCAATTTTCAATTCCCACCCCCCCACAACCCCCTGTACCGTTTTCATCCCTCGAGCCTCGATCCCCTCCAGTACTACACGAATATAACAAGCTCTCGTCGCGTAACTGCCCACCCACGAGTATTTTATTTTCACTTTTTTTCTTCTCCCTCCGCCCTCTCTGGCTCTCTGTATGTTTGCTTTTTTTAATCGCCAGGCAATCGATTATCGGGCAGCGAGAGAGGTGTGCGCGGGCTCCGGCCCCGAGAGCAGCCCTCTCTCTTGACCCTCTTTCTCTTTCTCTTTTTCTCTGGCATTTGACAAAGCGCGAGTGAGGGCAAGAACGGCCGGAATCGAAGTTTAACGAAGTTGGGCGTGTCGAGTCCCGCGGGGTGAATATTCACCCTCGCCGACCACCTCCCACCCTTACAAATATATATTTCACCTCTCTCTCTCTCTCTCTATATATCTATGTACGAAAAAAATACAAACGTGTATAGGGAAAAAGAGTGTGCGGGGGAATGGAAACGTCGATGCGTGCGAGAATGATCGTCAGTTTGGACATCGCACCGCTTTGTGCTTTTGTAAACTCCGTAGATTTGCTTGACGCGCTTTCCGATTCCCGATTAATCTCTGCAAATCACTCATTTCTCCTCGTAACCGAAAGCGCATTCGGCACGCCTTCGAATACTCGAAAATATGCGTAATTACGACGTAACGTTACACGAACCAGAGATACATGCGAACTCACGAAACGATTTATTTCCAATCAGCAATCGTCGTGCCCAAAATCCCGTAGGAGATGGTAAAAAGCACCGAATTTCCAGTTGCATTTGCTTCGCATCGTCCCGACCACTTTCGATGCACCGCTCTTCGTCTCATTTTTTCTCTCTCATTTCGTCGATAATTCCCCATCAAATGAGATCGTAGAAAAAACGCAAATTTACCGACCCCCGAATATACAAATGAGTGTTACCAAAAGGAAGATTCAAACGTTAGTAAGGTTCGCCAAAACGGAGGGACGGATAAGTGTTTGACGGCCTAGGAACGACGAGGGCGAAAGACTATTCAATTTTCTCGAGTTATTCCAACGGCACCATAAACTCACTCGAATTCTTATCCCTGTATTTGCCAATGCGCACATTCAGACGCGTCAAATTCGTGGCTAGGACTGACTCGGTGGAGGTTTTGCGCACACGCACACAAACACGCGGCAGAAAGGGCGGCCCGGTCATTTGGCTTGACTTCATAAGTCATTAGAATCAGCCCCGCAGCAAGGAGTCCTAACTTCTGGTTTATCACGAAACACCCGGTACATCAGCGGACTACCACTTGGATTTTCTGCATGTCGCTGTATTCGCGAGTGTAGCGAGACGTGTGTGTATAAAACAGGACGAGAATAGGACGAGGATATAAACGGTGGATTTAGGAGAAGGGCGGCTAACCAAATTACATCAATCCCATTTCACATCGTTTTGACATGGCAATTGAGTTGAGCTTGGCCCAACTGTTGTGTTTTCGTTGCTTACTCGCTGCCCTCTCACTTTTCCTGACGCACCGTTTGGACGATGGGCCTCTGGGTATTGTGACTTTTTGACGGATGACGAATCCCGAAAATACTGGAGAGAGGCGATTTTAACGAGTCGATGATTGCGCAACGGAATGAGGGCTTTCGCGTATCAACAATTGGGAAAAAATATTTTTCGGGATGCGACAAAAAACAGTTTCATTCGCGACGATAATTTCTCAAAAATTTCTTTACTTTGCAACGAGAAATTGGAAACCGAGCTCTATCTCAAAATTTCAACGGATATAATTCGAGCAAAATATTTCTCCGTTGCTCGATTACTCTCCAAGTTTTCGCGAATCGAGGTAAATCGTTGAATTTATTTAGTAGCGAACGAGTAACGATTGAACTAACTGGTACGATGAAACAAACAGGATTTGAAAACAATTATTCGAAACGAAAATGAAAAGTTTTTTTTTATTTTATTGTGTTGTGAATGATGTAAGTATAAATAAATTTTGTTTGATCTTTAAAATTAGTCATTTTGCTGAACACAAAATAGAATTGTCACAATTTTCATGACCCGATGCTACTTGAGTTCAAACAAATGATTTTTGGCGAATATTTTCCATACGAAACGGAATCTCAAAGTGCACGAATTCGTAGTATTTGTGTTTTCACAAATAAGGCGGTATGATGAAATGAACTTGGAAGATGTGAACTCAAAGAAAAATAGTTTAGAGTAGAAAGCAAGAAATCGCACGAGAGTGTGTTCTCCTTTTTCTCTAGTAATCTCACGTACAAGTTTCTTGGCACTCTCGTCTTCGACTCGGTGGTTTTTCCTGTACATACACAGTTGCCCCACACCCCCCCCCCCCCCCCCCCCGCCCTTCGATCCCCCGCATTCGTTTCTTGCGTTTTCGCTGCGGAGCCAAACCTCCCGTGCTCTCCTTCCGCAAAGTGCCTTAACTTTTTCTTCTTATCAAAAATAAGTCGTTAGCCGTCCTTTCATCTTTAAACGAGTTTTGCGCTGGTGCGCGCCACCACCCGCGTGTGCTTCTCCATAGCCTCACTCTCCCGACGTCTCCTTGTCGGTTTTTCTCTATGTACCCGTTCTTATTTATACAATATACATGTATTTATGTACCGCGTACGTATATAGAGTGCAAAACCGAGAGCAGTTCTTTTGCCCGCAGTTTTGCCTCGGTTTAAGAGATTTTTCAATTTCGCCACGGCAAGCTAATTCAATTTCTGTATGTCACGTTTTCCTCAACGAGAAAACCGGGGCTGTATTACTTTTTTACTGTGCGCTGCTCTGATGCGCGCCGTAACTCTTTACCGCAGAGGTAAAACTGCTGAGAGCGAGCACGAGTAAAAAAACGCTCAGCAAAAAAGATAATTTGTGCCCTCATTTTTCACCCAGACGCCTCTCGTGAAAAGGCCAAGTTTTTTATCCCCGCAATACAGAAAGATAAACTCGTACGTATGAGTCGCTAAATTAGCTATTTTCCGAGAGAGATATACGCCAAATTATCTCAGCCAAAAACTGCTTGACCGTGGCATGAATTCTGAAAAGGAGTAGTGAGAACGTTGGAATTTTTACTTCCCGAGGTACTGAGAATCGAATACAGTTCCGTATGATTTCCAATAGTTGTCTCTTGTCAAAATTTTGTGACGTTCGATTTACACACAAACGCACACATACATGACCATTAATCTGCACAGACTAACACCTTCGCCAAGCGAAAAATAAACGTGAAGTGTTTTATTTTTTCAACACGAAATGAACATTCAATGCTCCAAAAAGCAATTTTCATTCAATTTTCTCTGTTACTTCGATACGAAATTTATTAATTGGAGCCACGATATTTGAGATATTTCCGTAAGCGATCGTGCTAATTGATAACTTTTGCAAGTGGTTCGGCCCTTCGATAAACTACGGCGAAGATCCACTTTTTTCGCGGCGAATGATAGTTAAGATTTTGAATTATTTCACTTATTACAATTTCGAGTTTCTCACGTGCTTTCATTCGTCTAGTAGCTTCGCTTTTTTTTAACGAATTGATCATTTCTTTTTCTCCGTGGCATTACACCGATGTAAACTTTCTTTCGCACAATAAAAAAGTTCCCTAGATTATGTGCATTTCGAGTGTCACCGATATCGACTCAATCGTTAACTAGTCAAGTTGAAGTATAAATTTGATCTTTTATGATATTTTTAAAGCATTTTATTACATTTTTATCATCAAAATATTCTCAATGCAAGTGTTTATTAATTTTATTAATAATCTATACTTAAACCAAACTACTTTAATCATCCTCCTGCATGTCATCGAATTGTTCAAGCAGCATTTCTTCCTCTGTAACATTTCGTTGGATGCAAAGTTTCCGGGGATTTTTTAAGGACTCCAAGTACCAGCAGTCGACCACGATAACTTCTATTTGGGCGATAATATTTTTATCGTAAATAATTGATTGAATGAACGAATAAATGGGGCTTAATTGGACGAAGAATCAGGACGAAATCGTTTTTTTTTCGTGAAAGTCTATTACTGTTAACGCCTGACGCGTCTGTTACTGCTAATAATACATGGAAATTTAGCGTCAACCCATACAAAAGCTATCGCGCGCAGGGTGTTGAGAACATAGAAACGTGAAAGAGAAATAGTGAAAAGAGGAACGTTCGTCATTGTTGTCGCGGTGTGTTGCGATAGCGAAAAACGAGGTGTACGTACACGAGGCGAGTGTATTAACGAGTGAGAAGGAGAGGAGGCGAGGGGGATGCATTTTAATGTGAAGTAACGGTTCCCCTGTTGGGTTACACGAGACTCACACAATCCGGTTGCCTGGTCCACGGGGCACAGCTTAGTCTTTCCCCAATCACACACAGACGCGTACACACACCCACGTGGAACACAATATATCGTAAAACCGCCAGGAATCCGCTTAGGGAGTGACATCTTTACGCAATTATCGATAATTGGACCGCTCGCTATACGTAAACCGAACAAACCTAATTAGACCGAAGAATGCAATCCGAGACTCTTGCACACTTGTTCGTGTACCGGCTTCGGCCGTGTATAACGTTCGTTTATTATTTTCTCCTCTGCTCTGTGGTGTGCGCACTTAAACCCTCTCTTTTTCTCGGCAACGGAGCTTGTTCCTCACTCCCTTTTTTCCGTCATTTCCGACTTTTTAAATGGAAGGTGTTATGAACGTTGCTTCACAGAGATGCGTGTTTGCGGGGTGTGGAAAAAAGTTCTACGCCGTTCTGTCGAGTGTCGGGCGTTGGAAAACCGAACTTTTTTTACTGTACTTTCGGTCGGTGTTGCCATTGACAAAAGACAGTGGAAGCCAACGTTTTTGCACGTTCTATTCTGATCGGTAAACTCTCACTTTTAGTTTTCCAAGTCCTCACTGCCAAGCGTGCACAGCTTTCGCTATCGTTAATGTCGCCAAAAGTTCACAGTTTCTGGAGCCCCCTGCTGATGCGTTTCGCGGTAGTGCAGATTTTTCGCTAACCTTAAATTTTGCATTATGAGAGCTGAAAGCTTTGACATAGAACTAAAAGTTCCTTGAATCAGGTGAAACTCATTCGCACGCCTCATTTTTTCCTTGTCAATTATCTTCACTACGCTCAACAGCTTCGACATTCGTTTAACGTTTGTGGAAAATAGTTCTCTCCCGTTTAATTTCTCGTATCTGCTTTCATGTGACACTTGAGAATAAGCTTTGAGAACGAAAAACAATAAGAACGGGGAATCAGTCATTGAATTCTGTGAGCTTTCGGATTCACTCACAAATTATATCGATTGCTGATTGTTTCCGAGTTTTTCAACGAATCCGATGATTGGGAAAGACTTTTTTTATCACATCTCCGGCACGTTAGACATTTCCTTTTGAAAATACTGATATTCATATTTAGTTGCATGCAGTAGATGTGATAATTGCGTTATCGAAATCGAGTGTATAATTGAATGAAAGGATATTTCGCCAAGCACCCTATAAGACCCTGCTTGATGAGCGTCTCAACGAAGTTTCATCGAATTATCACCAATTATCGAGACTGCCGACGTAACTGCATTAGCCAAACGCCATAGAAGCAACCCGATTCGTGGAAAAGACCTTCTTGGATAAATTCATTTTATTCACGTGCGGATGAGGCGCAGAGGCTCCATGCAGAAAAATCCGAAGCTGCTTTGCGGTTGGTCCATGCTCGTGGACGTTAGTCAATAAAACCGAAGATGAATGCAAACATTCATCTTCGAAGGATCGTATTTAATGGGTGTCCAAATTGGATCGATTTTTACTCCATAATTAAAGATATATCACTTCGAATTAATGTCAGATTCATTATTTCGAAATTGTAAATATACATTTTTCCAACTTATCTTTTGGCGAATGAAATTACGAGCCATTAATTAATCGGGGATCCATCACTGACTGAACCCCAAATTTCATTCGTCCCCAGTGAAAATACTTTAGTTATTTATGTAAAAAATCGCATTAGAGAGCACAAAGAAAAAAGTATTGATAAAAAGACAGAAGGTTATGACAGGAATGACAGGCCAAGCCAAGAAAACCCAAAATGCTGAAATAAGCAAATGTGAGGTTATACGAGTGCACATTACCAATTTCGTTCAATCTTTAACGTAATATATTTTTATTACTAGTAAAACAATCGTCTTTAATTTTTTCCCAAACCTTCATTATGCACTTCATTGTTATTATGTACTTTTTCATAAACTTCGTAGGAAGCGTTCATTCGTTGTATAGAAAGATAAACGATTTTTTACACATGGCCTCTATAACCCTGTGTGTATTTTTCTTCATATTTAAACCCGTTTATCTTAATAACGAATAAGACGGAGCCCCTTAAAATTTGATGCGCGTGTCAGTCGACTATCCATTTAAATTCTGTGTAAATGTCAAGACTTTATTAAGAAAATCGTTTCGTGCATGAGCTATCTTAAAAATTCTGATTTAAATGGAAGGCACCGAATAGAAAGAACGCGAAAATATATTGCATTCGATGCCAGCAAAATGTTTTCTTTGTTTCGTTCCAATCAACCTGCGCTATAATTATTTAACGATTGTTCCACATCGAACACGTTGCTCGCCAATCAAAGTAGTTTAAACGAATTTTTCAAATGCGAAAGCACCACGTACCTTTATTTTCTTTCTCCGGGCCGCAATTTCTGCAAATAATTGATTCAATTGTGATGGAATATCCCATGTTTTCGTGTAAAGCGTTTCCTCCGGCTATGCGACAATTTTGTGACTCGGATAATAATAAATTCGCTCTCTCGTCGTCGCTTAGATGAGAGAGAGAGAGAGAGAGAGAGAGAGAGAGAGAGAGAGAGAGAGAGAGAGAGAGAGAGAGAGAACGAGGAAAGAATACATAGGAGAAAACGACAGAGGAAAAGAAGAATGAAAAATTCAATAGCCTGCTGGCGCGGGTCTAGCGCGGAGAACTGGTTATGAAGAAAATACCCCGGGCGAGAAATCATCTCTCGCGCTTGAAAAATTCCCTCGGTACGTCGTCAAGTGAAAAGTGGTTTCTCTCAGCGTATTTCAGATATTTTCAACCACCCACGTATACTGTCACGATTTACGAATTGTTTTGCGTGCGTATACCTCCACTGGTACCACAGCAAAGTGTCAATCCGGATGTTGAGTCGATATCTCTATATATTTATCCACATACAATACACTCCGTTGTAGAAAATTGAAAGAGACTCGGAGTTAGATGGCATAGGAGAGGTGTTGAATCTATGAAAAGCTGTGCACACTGAGAAAAACCTTTTCACCCTATTTTCATCGCTAGCCCCTTCATATTTTATTGTCTTCTTCAACAATTCGCTTTCGAGAAATTTTCGTCACTCGTTAATATCGAGGATGGCTAAACAAAGAATTTTGTATTTACGATGCAATCGTAACTCCCTCACTGAAGTACTCATCGACTCGTAGCTTTACGAGAGTGAAAAGAAATGTTCAAAAATTTCAAATTCACAAGATTTTGGTAATCAGGAAAAAGCAAATTTTCCCATTTTCTCGTTTGCTACTCTCCAATTATTTTATTCACCATACCTTTAAACGATGAAGAACATTGTACGATGAATTAAGGGAGTTTGGAAAGCACGACCACGTCGTCGATTTCGAGCGGAATCCTCCGCATGCACACTCGCACACATGGATCATTTCGTCTCATCGAGTCTTTCTCACTCGGCTCCTAAAATCGTAGTCGTATTATAATGGAGTCGCTGCGGTTGATGATGTGAACACATCGCGGTGAAGCGAAGCCTCGAGGATTATAAGAGTACGGAGATGGGAGCAGGCAAATCGGCGTCCACCCGGTCGCGTTCGACACACTCGTGTGCCCACACAGAGCTCGCACGAGAGAGCCGAGAGGAAGAAAAGAGAAAAGAGAAAGAGAAAGGAGGAAGAGCCAACAGCAGGAACGACCCTCGGTGAAAAGAAGCGAGAAGTATTTTGACACCCGGAATAATGGGGCAGCATGGGGTGGGCACCCAATTAGGTATCGTCGGGGCGTTAACGCGTGTACGTATCCTATACAGAGTTACACATTACGAGTATACGAACCGGCAAAAATCCAAACTCGAGAGATACAAAGTATCTACGTGGCCGCGGAGCGAGAGTTGGGAGAGTTTGGATTCTTTGGCCTGCTCGAGGGAGAAGCAGGCCTTTGTCATAGGCCACGATAGCTTATGGGATACAATGGAAGAAGAACTTCATAGTTTTCTAAACGATATCGTTTCTTTGACGAGCCCGTTGTAAGCTGAGAAATAAAAAACGTTTTCTCGTGAGAAGTGGACCGGGGGACGGAGGACTGAAAATTCTTTACCGCAGCGCAGTTTAACCTGTTCCAAAATAATGGAAAGACGATTTGGAAAAAAAACACTCTGCAGCGATTGGAAGCTACAGTTTGGCTACAGGAATTGGGCTAGCTTCCGTATTGCATAACCGACGCACGTGTCCCGTTCCCGTGGGCCAGTAACGCAATTCTCGTAGGAAATGGATAGACTCCGTCATGCGGATTCCCATAACAAAAATTCTGTAGAACAATCATCGAAAGGAGATTCGAAGTTTAATTGCCATGAGAGAGCCTCGTCAAGAATCTTCTTCTTATTATTACGCCTGGTAGAAATGCTCCTGGAACTTTAAACAGATCCGTTCCAATGACAATTGTGTCTTTCTCGCAGTGAAATTGCCATCCAGGAAATGTCGATTCCATCCGAGGTCACCATCTTATAGCTCTCGAGAGCGATGCTGGGAGCTTTCCACGAGCCGATGAGACGAGAACCATTGAACTAGCACACGGCCCAGCGGGAATAATGAAATTTCAGGATAATCGTCGAGGCAAATCCTCTTGCGGCAGCCAAGTGCTTTCTATCAGGGTTAAATAACTCGGGTACGGCATAACTCTTGTCGTCAACGAACAAGGTGTTCGTACGGAAGCTTTATCGAGCACCCAGCAACCGGAGCGGAGAAAGGAAGAGAGGAACGAGACGGTGATGATGATGGAGCGAGATACCGTAGCCGATAGATGAAGACGGAGGAAGCAAGACTGAAAACCACAAGCATATCATCGGAGAGAAACTACGACGAGGTGAACGAGCAGAGGCGACGTGATCCTGGCGCGTCTACGTCGTTCCGTCGACGGAGGAAGACAATCTCCCAGCGAGGAGATGGCCCGGATCGCTTCTTTCTCCTTTTTCCTTGCTTTATTCTCTTCTTCCAATTGCCCTGAGCGGATCTATTTCCTATCGAGGCTGAGCGAGCACACGTTCCGGGATCCTCGGGAGCCCAGAGGGCAAGCTCAACCGGAGCACAGACATTCTGCGTCATTTCGAACGGCCTCGCTCTATGTGTGTAACCTTATGAAAGAAGCTGCGACCCAGTGGGCAGGAGGGCCTCTCTCTTTTGTCAGTTATCTCATCTCGTAATGTCTCGGGATGCCTCGATGAGGATACAAGCAACGGTGCGATTCTCTCGCGCAGGTCTATATGTTGTTTCTCAGAAGCAGAGCTTTTCGAACGAAAACGACAGAGCTGCGTTGGACTGTGTGTGTGTGTGTGTGTGTGTGTGTGTGTGTGTGTGTGTGTGTGTGTGTGTGTGTGCGCGCGCGTCGACGTAGGCAAATGTGAAGTTGAAAACGAGTGAGAAAGTACGACGATGGCGCGAAAGCTCTGCGGAAAGAAGACGGAGAAATACGACTCTCGGTGAAGAAGCCATGAAGGAAGGCCAAAGACGAAGGATCTGAAAAGAGGAGAAAAGAGAGAAAACTGTGCGGCTCGGGCAGGATCGCGAGAGCAGGATATATCTGATATCTGCTGCGAGGGGTTTGAGAATGGGCATGAGAAAGAGAACGAGACACTGCAGAGGGTGAAGCAGTCAGAAGGTTAACGCTGCTCAGACCAACGGAGGTCGAATCAGGAGGGGTAATTTTAGGTTGGCTAATGTCATTTCGCTTTTAATGAACTTCTCCGTTCGTTAAGTACGTTTCTCCATCTCCATCTCGGGACTCTCTTCCAACGACGGTTATATATCTCGCACGGTAGACTAACTGCGCCTTCGCAAACCTCCGCTCTCATTCCAAGTCTCAGCGACGAAGCTCTCCGTCCGCCGCACTGCTGGGAGGAAACGATGCTCCGACTATTTTTTTCTACCTCCATTTTTTCTTATTTCGTTTCTCATTGAACGTTCTTGAATCCTAGATCGACGAGGACGGAGACGACGACGGCAACGCGATGGCCTTGGTCTCTCTTCATCCAAGCAAGTGATCGTGTAGTCCGGGAATTTGGTAATTATGAGGAGAACTGAAGAATTACGGAGGAAACGAATGAATAAATCCGAGGATTTAGTAGCATTTCATTTCCAATATTTCACTGCTAGGCAACTGCGGATTTAAAATATCTGAGGAAGAGCTTCTTCAAATATTAAATGGTGAATTGAGAACCAGTCTTTTCCACATATAAATTATAAATTATCGTTTATTGTAAACATAATCTCGTCGAAATGATAACAAGCCTTTGCGAAACATTTATTATTGTATTAACGTTTTATTGCTTCAAAGTCATCCGTACATTTCTTGTTTTTTCCTCCAATCACCCCATTACGAATGTCAATATTCCAGACACACTGTGATTACATTTTTATTCTCTTCGTTCGCACAATTCGACTAAATCGAACGTTCATCTTCCTCCTCAATTTTATATTTCGTACTAAATACTATGCAGCACGATCATGTTTTTGCATTCGAACGATCGCCTCTAAGTAAAATCCTTTAATCAATAACGTCCCACGTACAAGACGCTCATTTATCACAGCACATTTAAGATAATTCTTATTATGTGCATAAACATTTTCAGTTACAAATGGGAAATATAGGGTGTAAAATTTGTTACAAAACAGGAGATATATTGAGATCGAATAAATCAATGACAATTTCGATGCAAATTATTTTCACGATTTATCGATTTCCTATTTACGCCTTCACGCGTACACCTTCCAAAACATAATTCCCTTTATTCGCGATATTTTCAGTCGAAAAAAGTTTTTATTGAACATCAGCAGATTCCCCTGAAACGTTGTGTGTAAACATGCATTTATAAACTTTGTAATCACTGCTGTTTTTGCTGCTTTCTTTTGGTGTCGATACGAGCAATAACTGCATTCTTATCAATGACACAAACTAATCATCGAAGTGCGAGCGCGATACTGCGTTGATGACGCAAAAGGTCAACAACGCTGGGTCAGGCGATTAGTCTTGACAGCTGGATAGGATTGCAAGGTAAAAATCGACGCAGCTATGACCGGTCACTTCACATATTCGAGTGATTTCAAAGAAAAACATACTTTTTTTTTTGTTACTTGACGATTTCGATCTGGCGCCATGTTTTTTTCACGTTTTCCACCAACATTCATGTGCCCCAAAAGAACCTTCAGTTTTTATTTATCAAATACATGAAAAGAGCTGATTATTGTGGAAACAGCTAAAAGAACAAAGGCACACGCTGTTTTTTCACTTTAATAGATCACTTCGCGTAACGTTTACTGACCGCGAGTATCGTTGCACAAGCAGCACAACAATTACACTCAATGCAACGCAATGCAGCGAGATATTATCGATTCTTGTCAACAACACAATCGACCAGCGGCACCGACCTTTTTTGTTGTTCCATAAAATATTGCTTTCACGCCCCTTTATTGTTATATCAGCTGATACAGTAAGATGGATATGCAAAAGCAGTGTTTTCACACATCGTTTGTGCTTGCGACAGATATCTGACGTCAGAGAATGATATCGCAGCAGCAATATCGCGGAACAGGGAGTGAAGACCTGCAGTGGGAAGGAGAAGGCGAAATTGGCATAATAATTCTCATGCACAATCACGGAATTGAGGATTCCCAGCATTTCATCCTCAAATACATGATTTTTAGTAGATTTTATATTTTTTTCGCTCTAACAGCGTCCGCGTCTCCGTTTGCGTCAATCCGATCCAACTCCGTTGGATTCCCGCACTTGCAATCGCAGACGTAGAAGGATCGGCGCGAAAATATTTTTGTCGAATTTACTGTTCGGTACATCGACTCCTCGGAGCGAAATTCCTGAAGATTATTTTCCCCTTAAATTTATCAGACAAGAAGGCAGTGACGCAACGAGAGGAATCTCTGGCCAAAAGGGGCTATTTCGTCGGGAATTTAATGCACTTGGATAAAAGAAAGGATCAGTTCATTCGGGTGCAGGAAGAAAGCTAATCGATTGCAGAAAATCCAAGTATTTTCGGTACGAATGCGCTCTAATTTTTGCGGATTTTTTTTAGGACGGACGAACCTCCGCAACTGTATTCCTTTCAAGATGATAAATTCTCGGTTGGAAGTTGCGTCAGAAAAAAAGAGCCTCCATCATGTACATAAACGTGTGTTTTGTACGCATGAGTTTAGAATTGGCCTTCGATGGATAACATCGTGTTTGTGTGCGATAGTTCGAAGATGTGGTCGAATCGAAATAAAAACGTTGGAGCGTGTGTCTCCGGCGTGTGCCTCGCGAGCGAGAGGCACTCAACTTCAATATACATGCGCATACATTTTTTTCATTATTCATAATTTCTCGATATCATCGAAAAAACGGAGGCTCATGTGGCAATGAATTTGAACAGCCAGACGGAATTGGTTTCAATTCGAGCGAAAATTTCGTCAGTCGTTCAAACGTTCGATAGCACGAGACCTTATAACTATACGATATGAAATCGACTATGGCGTTACATCAGCATGAAAAAATTTCTCAACTATTGACCTCCAATGCCCCTTCCCACTGCTGGTTACAGAAATATTTTATCACTGCGAAATAAAAATCAACGAAAATGCACTTTTTTAGCGAGGCGGACGCATCATCCGTGAGCGAAAATGATGAAAACTTGTTTTTAATTTGCGTTGAAAGCTTCTCGACGTTTTCCTCCAGAGTCATCGGGAAATCTATAAAATTGTTCTTTTTCTCATTAATTCGAAGCTAAGAAAGAGGAAAATTATGCAGTCGAACAAATTTCGCATAATTTTTCATCATGCAGGCGAAAAGTCCCTCGTCAATGGGAAAAATCGTATTGAGAAACTTTGAACTACTGAAAATACAAAAAAAAAACTTTACTTACATTTTTTCACGAAACCATCGTGAAAACTCCGCCCCGTTTTGCGTCGCATGGGTTTTTCAATGCTTTATTTGGATTATAGAAAGTTTTCTCGGAAATAGATCATTCCTTATACTTGAACTTGTCTCTCAAATGGAAATATTTACACGTAGAAGCAATGCTGCGAATGAAACAGCATCGTGAATAAACAGAAAAGGCCCCACGATTAACGTGAGCAAGCACTTGCTTTTGGACATTTATCGGAAGCGTTTCAAGGAGCAGATTTCCTGATCATTTTCAGCGATGAATTTGCATACTGTCGCGAAGTTACAGGGGCTAAGAAATCATGAGGAAATTTTGCTTATTTTATTCCCCCATGCGATATAAACAACTTGTCGATAATAATGTAGAAACAATGAATTTCAACGTGTTTAATGAACTGGTTTGTTGAATTTGGTTAAAAGCAACATATAATTTTATGTGACCAAATTTAATGTTGCCATCCTTTTATTGTCCGTCTTCAGGCTGTTTAAAGAAAATATAATTAGTGGAAATTCAATAAAGAAATTATTAGGATTAATTATTAATTGATGAAATTAGAGCGATTCATCGTATTGAGGTCATAGCTTTTGGATGTTATTTATATCCGAACGTATTTATCGAATTCGTGGAAAGTTTTTGATGAAATTACAACAAAACCCGATAATAATCGATTTTTGGTAAATAAATGAACGAAGACCGATTCAAGAATGTAAGCATCATTGAACTTGTTAAACTCAAAGTGTTAATTGTGAATTAGGTGAATAAATTTACTTACTTTAATCCTCCCATACATTATATAATAGTTTGGTTTTCATTAAGAATCCATTTTCACATTACAGCAGAGGATGTAATGATTCACTTATGATGAAAATTATTTTATCATTTTACATTAACTCAATAACGAATAAAACCAAATTATTTTTACTAAACGTCTGTTTCCTAATCAACTGTATTCAACCGATGCTAAAACGAAACTAATGAATTTCAATGTTCCTGAAAAAATTGAAAGTCCACTATGTTTATACGCGAAATAGTAATTTTTTGAGCATTTTCGTTAATAAAATGAAAGGGATAAAAAAATAAAACAGATCGAAGCCTCGCTGAAGCGCCATGGTTTGAAAAAACGTAACGTTTTTATACGTAGAAAAGGCATTCGATGATAAAAAGATAATCTTTATCAGTTAGATAATAGTAGAAGTAAGTTTTTTCGTACATATTCATTTATTTTGATATTCGACTGTGCTCAGCGAACCGTATCGACGATTTTTTAACTTCTAAAATACTGTGTGCACAAGTGAAGAAATAGTTCGACGATTTAACCTGTTGAGTATTAAATTTTAACATGACAATATGGAGGTTTCTGATCACTCATTTTCCATACTCATTGTGAAATGTAGAGGAGAATGAGACTAGAGAAACACCTCCCAGAAAAAGTGATTTTTTTTTTATTCCGTGAAAAGTTTTTGAATTTGACCATTTCACTGAGATTTAAATGAAAAAATAGAATTTTTTGGAACCAATAAATTGGCTCACGCAGAGGAGGAGTGATATTTATGGTAAAATTGTACATATCCAAGGGAAATAAAAAAAATCTACTTTTTCGTTAAAAACTTAAAAATTTTATTGATGACACGTAGCAAATACTTCAAGAAAATACTCAATAACGCTGTTGAAATCATTCAAATGATGTTACCAGAAAAAGCAAAATAATTGTGGTTTTCTCTCATTTCAGGTTCCTTTATAACACATGGGTGCACTGTAAATTTATCAATTGTATTATAAAATTATCAATTAGTTTATTTAATTATCTTAATTATAAATTATTATTATTAATATAATAAATTAATTAAAAATAAATAAAATTATAATCAGTGAATGAGATAACATATCCCCAAACTTATGAAGTCTCAAATACCCATGTTTTCAATGATTTCAAAAAAATTCTACTTCCATTGAATATTATAAGGTAAACGGCCAACTTTGTTGATTGGAAAGAAAATCTGATTTTCAAAAAAAGTTTTTTCCATTGAGTATTCTATTTTTGGAGGACGTCATTAGTTGAATGGCTGAACAATAATATTTTCCAATGAGAGGAAAAAACATTCTAAATATTCGGAGGAGCGGCTCTCCCCACTCTCCGTTACAGAGATTCTCACAGAGAATTCGACTTTTCATCCCTGTAAAATGAATCAAAAGCTTCAATATCGAAATCATCATTCTACGAACCTCGGTTCGTTGATCGTCGACTCTAAAAAAAGATTTTTTTTTCTGACACATGAAACTAAATGTAAAAAATAATGTAACATAAAACTAGTATCGAAGGATTCATAAAAATGAAAAAGTGAAAAGAATCATCAAGCGTTTTATGAACCTTCGAACATGTTGAGAGTTTCTTGCCACATTTTTATTTCACTTACGGTCTTCCATCGAAATAAAGTCAAGCGAACGATTTTTAATCGTGAATTACGTCACTTTCATTGATACAGGTGTTGCCAGGCTAATGCTATAGTGATTCGATTTTAATAATTATGTAAAACTCGCAGCGAACGCAGAGCGTGGACGATGCGAGATAAAAAAAAAAAAAAAAAAAAAAAGTAGTGTGATCGAATGTAATTTGCAGAATCGGTGAGTCTCCGGGTCTCCGCGAAAAGAGGAAAAAAAAAGAGGGAATGAAAAATGAGATAGTCGGTTTCGAGGAGCTGTGACCCAGGCCAAGACACACCGTCGAATGCAAGCCTGTTTTTTTCTTCTTTCGAACAACATCGATATTCCGTCTGACGCAACGTAAGAAGTGAACGAACAAGCGTGTTTCCACGATTGGGCGCGTGGTATAAAAGCGGCCGGATTTGTCCGCGTCGTATCAGTAATAAAGGAGATTGCCAAGTCGATCGAACGTCTGAGAGAAAAATAGCCACTAAAATATCAACTTTCACTTCAATTAACTTACACGCTCGATCAACTTCTCAAAGTGAAAGAACATTTTACCAGTGAAAATTGCCCGTTTTGCGAATACCTTTGTCGCTCATCGATCGTGATTTTTGTTAAAAAATAAAAAACATTATTTTTCCTCGTAATTGGGAAGAAAAGGAGGGCGCATAGCACTGAAAACATGGATTACACACAATTCAGAACGGACACGTCGATGCGCAGAAGATCGGCAGCTACCAGGGAATTAAGTAAGCGTTGATCGGTCACGTCGAACCTCAAAATTCATACACTAAAAAACATGAAAAACACTGAAATTTCAACTTTTTAGTCAGTTGCAACAAAGAATTCGAAATTTTCATCGGACGAGTTATTTCGTGAATGAAAAATGTGTCTTAATGATTGAAAATTTTGTTGCTCAGCCAAACTCGCGTACTCGGCGTCCCACAACATAATCTCTCTGGCCGAGGGCATGCCGAACGAGGAAACTTTTCCTTTTACTGAAATATCGATGAAAACTGTAGACGGAAAAACCTGCGTTCTCCAGGGCGAAGAATTGGCCGCTGCATTACAATATATACCGAGCCAAGGCTACCCTCCGCTTCTCCACACGATCAGAGAATTTCAGAAAAAAGCTCACGCCCCACCGATGTGGGAGAGTCGCGACGTCGTCATCGTTTCCGGCGGTCAGGACGGCCTCAGCAAAGCTCTCGAGGCTATTATCGGTCCTGGTGATCCGATTTTGGTTCAGGATCCGTATTATCCCGGAGTCGGAGTGGTCGTAAGTGATTTTATCGTGTAACATTGCGAAAAGTCAAATGGGGAACCTCGAAAACTAATCGCTCGTCACGAAACCAGTTTTAAACTTGTTTATTTTCAGCAATTATTTTATTTATTTCAATCTTCTTCTCCACTTTTCATTTTTTCCATTCACATTTCTCAATGCATCAACTACGAAATCGATTTGGAGATTATCCCGTAAATGCCGAATCCTCGAAATACATTGTTGGGTTCTCTTATCCTCAAAGGTTGCGCCTCACCGAGCAGAATTAATACCCGTGCCACAAGACGACTTCGGTCTCGACCCGGTTGTTTTACGTGAAATACTCCAGAACCGCGAAATGGAGGGGAAAAAAATGCCGAAACTGATGTACGTTAATCCGACGGGCGCTAATCCAACGGGGGTGGTGTTTCCTTTGGAAAGGAGGAAACAAATTTATTCGATCGCGTGCGAATACAATTTTCTCATTCTCGACGACGACCCATATCACTTCATGTACTTTACTGGGGTAAATAACCAACGAAATTGTCTTTTTTCTTCAGTTTCTCAATATAAAACGAATTGGGAGGTAAAAAGTTGTATTTTATCGTTCAGAAATCCGGAAGTGTAAGTTACGACGAACCTTGACGAATTTCTATGTCGATACTATTAAGGGGGTCGAGCCGCGTGGCAGCCGGATTTTTTGGGGTTTTTTCGCGATGGTTTTGCGATGAGGAAAAAAACATAGATTTTTGGAATTTATTTATCGGTATTTCAACTGACGATGGAATTTTTTAACTCTGATATCTCGGGTAGGTTCGGTGTGAAACTGCTCCACAAAAACCAAAGGGCGTTTTGGTCTCGTAGTCTCGAGTAGTTTTACTCCGAATCTGCTCGAGATATCAGAGTTAAAAAATTCTATCACAGAGTTGAAACACCGATAAATAAACCCTTCAAATTTCAAAAGTCTACGTTTTTTTCCCCCGCAGCAAAGAAACGGCGAAAAAAGTCCAATAAATTTGGCCGCCGCACGGGGTGACCCCCTTAAACCAACAACTTGAGTCCCGAAAATATTTTCTTACGGTGAATTTGGATTCAGGAACAACCAAAATCGTTTCTATCGCTGGATACCGAAGGCCGAGTAATCCGATTGGACTCAATGTCGAAAGTAGTGAGCAGCGGTTTAAGGATCGGATTTATAACGGCAGCTGCTCCTCTCGTAGCTAGTATCGAATTGCACATGCAGAGCAGTCATTTACACGCCCCGACGTTATCCCAGGTACGTACACAAATTAGTGACCTGCTATTGAACGTCAATAAAGTGCGTCGGGATCGCTGTGACTCCGTCAGTCAGTAGATTTCATATGAAACAAACGAACCTTCCACTAATAATAATACGACGAATAACGTACGTGAAGAGACGCTCGAAGGAATAAAGAGAAAAAAGCTCGATCTCGATAGCAAAGAAAAAAATGCAAACGGATTACCGAATTTCGATGTGTTTCGATGATTCATGATAGCAATTATATCCTTTGGGTTCGCGGTAATGCAACATTGACGAGACGAATAATCGAGGAATATTAAGCGTACTATAATTTTGGCACGCGCATTCGTTATTTTCAGTCTTATGAATATACTAAAAATGATGCAATAATTTTCAGTTTATTTGCACGATCGTATTGACTACAAATGTCCGATAATGAAACATGAATATCATCGAAAAATAATTATCTCGTAATTATGGAATCGGTTCAGATACGAAGCATCAACGGTTACTCTTATCTTTATTTTAAAAATAATTACTCTTCGATATCGCCGCGCTCGAAACATGAGCATGTAACACACAAGTTTGATAAGCCTTGTAAAATTCAACGGATAACAGACTCTTTGCTTTATTGTATTTTTCGACTTGCTCGATTTCCTGTCGAGAATTATTCAATAAGAGGAAAAAAGAGTAAAACATTTTTTCGCACTTCAATTTGCAGAAAATACGATCAACGCTAAAAGCACTTTTCATCGGTGCTTTACCCTTGATTTGGAATCAAAATTCACTTGAAAAATCACAGAAAACGGGAGGAAACTTTATTTGATTGATGAAACGAGAGCTTTACTTTAATAAAGATCCCGATCGAGTCAGCTGCCAATGAACTTGGCACGAGACTCTAACGAGCCTCTCTTCGCACTAACAAAAGTAAATAAGTGACGCGGCTATTTCGGAAGTGCGGTGGGGGATCAGACTGGGGTGACAAAGTTAACCCGAAGAACTCTGACCGTGTCGCGTGTCAGGCATTATCGCTTTTCCCGAAGAAATCGACGAAAGTTCATAGAGAATTTCTTCCGCGGCTGAAATTTTGTGTCTGCGCGTGGCGATATTAACAAAAATCAAAAGTCCCGTTTGTTTACATGAACTTTTGGTTTGACATTGTGATCGAGATATCGAAACGTAGCTCGGTTACTCGAAATTGTATTAAAACTGATTCTTCACACTACCGGAACCCGGAATTTGACAATTTTAACCTTCGGCATTCAGAAAACAAATGAAGTGAAGCATCGAACTTGAAAGTAGCGAAAATAATTGAAAAAATAAAACGACTGTGAAAACGGAACATGAATAAAAAAAATTCGAAATGTATGTTCACATTGTAAAAAGCAATGATAAAAGAACAATTCTTTCTTAAAAAATAATTGAAAGTTGAGAAAAAGAAAACAGTTTAAAAAAAAAAATTATTGTAACTCGTTTGAAATTGAATTTGAAAATAAAGAATTTCCGAATTTATTATAATCCGATCTTATACAAACGATTTTTTATTTGAGGCGAAAAATACGAATTTATTCCTTTTCGAAGCACTTTTCGGTTCGAGGGACAATATACTTAAGAATGATTTACTCAACATGATCGAAATCCCTAAATCGAGTTTGTTTCTCGAACAATTTGTCATTTGTTTAAACCAAATAAAAATCGTCTGAAAAGGTCAAGCTTCGATTAATTTGAATTGTTCTGTTTTCCAGGTTATTTTATACAAACTTTTCAAAATGTGGGGATACAGAGGCTTCATGAAGCATTTCCGTTCCATAAGATCATTTTACAAGGAACGACGCGACGTGATAGTGAAACTCGCAGAGAAACATTTGCAAGGTAAATTCAGAACCCTTTGGATTATTATACGATGTAAAAAAATTGGAAAAAATGCAATATCTTTCATAATCGTTTTTAATTAACATCGAAATAATAAATAAATATTGAATTTTCAGGTTTGGTCGACATCAAAATACCGAGCGCTGGTTTCTTCCTGTGGATCAAAGTTCGCGGTATCAACGATACATGGAAAATGGTAATGCAGCGTGGAGTAACGAATGGCATACTCGTTGCACCGGGTGCTGCCTTCATGGCCGATCCCTCGGCCCCTTGTAACGCCATAAGAGCGAGTTTCGCAAAAGCTTCGTACGCGGAAATGGATTTGGTGAGTGAAAAAAATTGAGCGAATGAAAAATATTCTCAAACGTGTCTGTTTCTTGAACCCGGACAGAACTGCATCGATAAAGCATTGCCATCCGATGGCAATGTTTTCTACCGACCGAGTCACTATCGAAGTCTCAAAATTCTATTTTCTCAAAGCAAACAACCTACGAAAACAAAGTTTTATTATTGAAATTTCATGAAAACGACGAAACGTGATGGAATTCAAACATTTTCTGAGCACAAAATTCTTTTGATTCTGTTGCACAGGCTTTGGGAAGATTGGCCCTCTTGATACGAGAGGAATTGGATACGAATTCGGATAATTCGATAATGAACGGCAATACGTAAAAGCGAGCCATCAACTCGGAAGGTTAGGAGCTCACTGAGTTAGCTGTACATCGATTGGTGGGTTGCTGATTGATGGGAAAGAAGATTCCTCTTATCACCGCTGTTCAACAGAGGATATGGGATCGATGAACGGTACATTTATCGATCGAAATTTAAAGATAGAGAATCTCTGCTGGGGGGAAAACAGGGATGAATCGATCGTGAAACCGGGACCTACGAGTATTTGGCCAGGGTGGAACGCCCCCGAACGATAATAAAAGCCTCAGAATTTTTATCTCCACCATCGATAATGCAGAAGTCGGTATACGATTTACCAGTTGCCTATTAGCTGTAATGTTATAGAGGATATGCAACACGACGAACCGTTTTGAAAAGTTTTTAGTATTATTCAAAGCGAAGCTTAATCTTCAACGATTTAACCAATGAACACTTTATTTATACATTATTTAAGAAACCCCAGGGGTTAAGTTAAGATTGAATCTGGAGCTCATTTGGAAATATTACTTCGAATTTGTAATGGAACGATTTTTACGAAAATACAAATAATTGTACAAATTACCATTGAGCAACTCATTTCTTTCCTCCAAACTTTTCTTTTATTGGTAATCAACGATGGTTCAAGACATGAGCGAAAAATATGAAACTGAAGCTCGGTCGGTAGGATTCATAACCTCGAAAGGGACACTCGCTGCGCTTCGACCACTTCGAAATGTTATTTTTCAATAATCCGAAAATGACACAACGAATGAGCACGAAGAAAAGTTGAGTTTTTACAGAAAGACGGCAAGCCTGGTCTCACTGGGTTTCATTAAAAAAATTTCAAATTTTACGTTATTGTTTCTACTTTCGACGGTTTAAAACATCGATTGAAATTTAAAAAATGTGATTCTCCTAAGTTTTTGGTATTTCTTATTGTTGATAAAGGTTTTGTTGGTCCTCGAGTGAAAACGGTGAACGTGGAATGTATTTTGAACCATAGAGATGAGCCTGAACGAGTGGCCGGGCCGCGATGATGGGCTGTTTGTGTTGAGATATAAGGAGAAGTGAAGAGTGAAGTGGCGAAGAACGCGTGCGCGTTTCCATGAGTTCGCGGATGGCCTAAGCGAGGAGAATAAGCAGCAGCGACGACGAGGGAAGTTCGTGGAGGCTCCACCGTGAGCACGAGTGAACTCCGGACGAGGATAGACAAACCAGACTCTCTCACTTAACGCTAAACATCTTAACTACCAATTAATTTGGCTGGAATTAATTTAATCTGCCGCAATATAAACAGACGAGATCCGTACTGTGGCTCTTATACACGTTTCGCTGAGCTTCCCATAAACGTCTCGAGGTTCTTTGGTCCACGGGAACAATTCGTATTATAAGAATATTAAAATACGAATTTGACACGTAAAGAAAATCTTCTGACTCGACTCTCTGAAGTTTTTTGCTTTTCATACAATTCAGAAAAAAAAGACAAACGAATTTAAGGATGTACAGGCGCGATAGCTGTTTTTTAGATAGCACTCTAATTTTTTCATGTCTTACTTTTCTATGCCTGTGAAATTTCAAGGCTCTTTATCGACTGTTTGGTCGAAATATTAACAGTCGAAAAGTACAGAAATTCACATGGCGCTTATGACCAAAATGACTTACTGGCCCCTTCAACCATCAATTCAAAATTTGGTATATTTCTAAATTAAATGTCAAAGGTTAAAACCATTTTTTATTTATATGAATTGAATCGCGGGAAATCCAACGGTACGTTAAAAAGGGGGTTTTTTCAGGTTATATGAGGCTCTGATCTAATCTATCAACTGCGGCTACGTTCAACGTTGTCAAACGCTTCCTTTTTGCCATGCACTGTTGAATCATGTAAAAAATTCTGAATGAAATATTTTCTACAATTAACTCAACCTAAACATTATTTCCGATTGAAAAATTAAGATAACGCTTTTCTACTAATATTGTGCTATATGTGAATAACCGGGGTAATTCCTTTAAGGTATTCCTTTCACGAACCCAAATATTCTACAAATAACTGATTTTAAATAGCAGTAAAGTAAAAGTGCATGCGAATAGATTGGCGAAATTTCAGGTCAGCTTATCGAACATTTAATGAAGAAGGAAAACTTGAAAAATCGTAAAATTTATATGGGAGCTTTATATTTATATTTATATTCTAAATAATTCTAAATTCCTGATTCAAGCTGTTTCACGGATAGAAAAAAATGTAAGGAATCCACAGTGACGATAAAAATAAAGGGTTACCGAATGCTTAAAAGATATATTAAGGAGTTTCGGTACAGAAGTCAAAATATTAAGAAATTGATCAAATTTGGTGATAATGTTCTTCAACATCAAGTGCGAAAACACAAATTTTTTCAAAATTTTCTTCTACTTAGTTATCGAGTAATTACGCATTAAAGCAGATTTTTTATGCCTGGAATGTATACCTATATATATGGAAACGCTATGCTTATACACGTAAACTTTAGTGATCAATTACTCGATAACTGTGTAGAAGAAAAATCTTAAAAAATTTGTATTGGCAAATTTGGCACTAAAGAATATGTTCACCAAATTTTATAAAATTCTAAACTTTTTGAAATTTTTTATGTTTTTAGCATGGTTTAGCATGACAACATTGTATCGCCTGTACCGAAACTCCTTAACGACAAACGTTAGAAAAATGGCAGAAGCAGAAGCCTCTTTTCTATGTAATCGCGACTCCTCAGAGGTTAGGAATCAGTCCAAATTTCGAGTGTCCCAATTTGCTCCACCAGAAAATACGCTCACGCGAAAGGAATACCTTAAAAGAATATGGAGACACTGTAAATTGACTAGTACGACACGCATGTACATCCTTAAAGAGATAAATTCTACACTGACAAACTGAACGACAGAAAAGCTTCGAAAACTTCAAAAAATTTCAATCCTTTTGATATTAATCGGTTCTTCATCCCATCGCTATCGGCAATGCAATTTGTTCTATCATTCTGCATTTATTTTCGTCGAGAAAAGATAAATAAAAAACACGAGGCAACGATCGATTTAGTGTTATTGCTTTACCCTCGATTTTACGCTTGTATTTCGGTCTGTATTCGTATCCGATCGTTCGTGTGTGTATGTCTGAGTGGCTGAAACATTGGGAGGGTGAAAGAGACGACGAGGCTTAAATCCCTCGGCTACCTCGGAGATATAGTGTATATTAAAAGACGTTTCAGGGGTTCCTTTCAGGGGTGTTCTCCTCGTAGTAGAATATGGCCGATCATACGAATGGCCACATTTTCTCTGGATTCTCTTTTCTCCATTCCTGCTCGAATCTGTAAACCAGCCCCACGCACTTTCGATCTCTGAATCGGTAGCGTTATTCCTACGCCTTCTTCCAGTGATTTCTCCTCTCGCGTTACTTTCGTCCTTTTCGAAAAATATCGAAAATGAAGGAATCGAAATCCGCTCGGTCGAAGCACTCACTCGAATCGTATGAAAAGCACGCTCGAATAAGTGATTGAAGTCCCCGACGAGGAGCAAGGCTCTTCTGAAGCTACGAAGGTGGGTTCGAGTGGAACGTAACATGCCATGAAAGCGACCGGAGGCTTCGGACGTTGTCTCGAGCCCCAAATAATATTGCTATTTCAAGAATCTCGTTTGAGCCATCTCGAAGTGTGGATTGAAATTTTGGGAAAAACTTAAAAAATAACGAAAATACGAGACTTGACTCGACCTCGATCACGCCTCATTAAATCTGTGTTTTCGTTTTCATAATTTCACAAGTCCGGTGACAAAAATGTTTGATGTAATTAGTCCTCGACGCGCTGACGCGATCATCGAACAAGATGAATCGACTTTTCAGCAAGGAACTTTCCTCGTCTGAAGAAATCGACGTCGAGAAGGCAAATGTAAGAACGAAGGTAGTTAAGGGAGCGAGAGAGTACAGTGCGCGATGTCTTTTGACCTCGAGGTCGTCCCCAGAATCCTCGTTCGTCGCTGTAGTGGTAAATCCGAACGAAACTTCTGGCCACACGCTCAAACCTCGCAGTTGGGCATTAGTACAGAGGGTAGCGAGTGTTTTATTCCCTCGGGACGTACGGGCGAGACACGGGGCAACGTCAACGACATCGGAAAAAACAAACATCTGTATATACGGTCTAAGCATACAGAGTGTGGCAAAAGTATCCACGAGATTTGCTGGAAAGGCAATTAAATTCTGGAGAGAAAAGTCTTTTGGCAGTTTTTTGTGAGATGCACCCTCCCCGAGATACCGATAATACTCGACGATGGCCAATCGGATGAGCCCGAAAGGGCGCGTCCCCCGGAGCATCGCTCCTCCCACTTCTGGTGATCGGCGAAGCCGATTGGCTGCCTGCCAACAGAGCCGATTCCGCCGGAACGAAGGACCTGAGAGAAAAGTGCTCGGAGACTTTCCCCTTTAGAATTTTGCGCCCTAGCGCAGAACCAAACATCTTCCACGTCATTTTTCTAAAATTTTGTACAAACGTAGCCACTGGTGCACACGATTGCCCAGGAGCGTGGCGCCTTATCGGTTTGCACACTCGACCGTATGTGAACATGGATCATCGGCTGTTAGGGAAAGCTGTATACTGCACGCGACGTCCTGCTGCCGGAGCATCAAACGTTACGTCCTTTTGACTTTACTTGCCAAAGGAATATGTTAGCCGCACACACGCGGGTATATAAATATCTCCACGTGTACCTTCAAGTTTACGAAGGTGAGAGCGAGGCAAGGGATGAAAAGTGAGGCGTGGGAGTGAAGTTGTCTGCTGCGGAGTAGGACACAAAACGAGAAATGTGAAGAGCGAAGATGCGAGAGAGATATAGAGGCAGGTTGAGGCTGATGTTGTTCGGTCCGGAGGGGAGGGCAAAGGCTCGAAGGTGATCGAGAATCGTGTGTTCGTGGGGTGTTCCTGGCTTTCTCTCCGTGTTCCAATCCTTTGTATATAAATGTACGTGTGTGTGTGTGTGTGTGTGTCGAGAAAGCAGAGAGGGCGTGTGTAACGGAGGGGTAGTGCAGTTTCGTGTTGGCATTACTCTTGATTTCCGCGGTGACGTCGCTACCTCACTTCGCTATATACACTAGCCAGCTCTCGCCCTGTCCCATCTCGTGTATACAGTATGGATACTGCTGCCTGTGTTTTCCCGGTTACTCTGGGCTTCTATGTACACACGTGTGGAGTCTGTATCCGTGTGTGTATGTGTCTGAACGTAGCGTGCTTTGTACCTCGCTCGTACATGTGTGCTGACAAGCAAAAGGGCTTCTGTCGAACGTGGAAGGGCATCGGAGCTGAGTCCCACTCGTTTTCACCTGTGGACACTTAAATATGTCGACGAAAGTGCACATTGCATCGTCTGCCAACTGACTTTTATGCACACGTACGTGTGCTCGTGAACAAGTGTGAAAAAATTCTCCATATGATGAAACCGAGAGAAATGTGGCGAAATTATTGAAGCTTCGGCTCGTGCGTTATATTATCATTGGGAACACTATTTGGGAGCCTAGGAATGAGTTAGTTTGGGGTATGGAAACTGGGACCACTGAAATGGTGGAATTAATTAATTTTGCAAGGGCTGGATTAGGCCTCCGGAGCGACTATTGATGAAAATTTATTTCTCAACTAAATTAAGTTGAAATTGCGATGAGCGAATTATTTTTTAGTCAGTTTCTGGCTTTTGTCAACGACCCTTCTTCATCGAGTAAATATAGGTCGAAGAAGCATTCGAATGAAGCTATTCGTGGATGAGGAGGTTAATGTGATCTACGATCTGTTTGTCATACGAAAATAAAAACCATTCACAAACCATTATACTCGATCGAACACTCCATTCGTGACTTTTTCCCTTTCCTTGTCAAACACACACAGTAAATATTTTTAATTGACACTGTTCTCACTCTTCTTTAACTCGGATATCATTACTATGGCAGCACAATGAAATTCAGAAGCTCGATTTTCTCCGCTCAATATGTTCAACCGTATACGTTTCTCGTAACCCGATCCTCTGTTACTTTAATTAACAGATACTCGACCACGACAGACTCTTTCAATATGATATTAATGAAAAATTTTATTGCACTCGAAACGTGTGCCGAGGCAGCTCATCGTACAGGATCGATACTCTTCCTCCTTTTAACGAGCATTCATATCACATCTGGAAACTAATTTTTCTTCTGCCTGAATTTGCAAAAGATTCCCAAACACTTTATTCTAGTGTTCGAAATTCGTTGAATATAATTACAGAAAATTTGCTTCGCGTTCATCAAAAATAACTTCATGATCGTTGAAAATATTTACTAACGTTGTTGTCACTCTAAAACCGCAGAATAACAACCATCCTCTTTACGCCTCTACTCGAAAACAACTCTCCTTCGAAAATCTTTACTCCGAAATTCATAACAACTGTACACCTACTCATGTACGATTCATGATCTTCAATATCTCCACTCACCACGAGATACGTTCTGAAATCATCGTGAGTAGAGATATTGGGGATTTTAAATATCACACCGAAATAGATACGTTAAGGAGGGTAGACCTTCTCTACGTAGATCCGCAGTTATTAAGGAGCAGGGGAGTTGTTGTCGAGAATGGCGAACGATAGAGTTGTTAACAAGCAACTATTTATAGCTACACTCATCGCAGCTCCACTCGATAACAGCTCCGCTCTTTAAGCATGTATTTAGAGGAAAACTTTTGTTGAATACATTTACTGAGAGTAGAATTGTTCACTTGCTGCAACGTAACTCGACCCTTATTATAAATATACTCGATAACATTTCCACTCTGAAGATTATTATTTTGTGCACGAGTAACGTATGGAACTCTTTGACAAGTCTAGGCGGATAACACAGATTATAGGAGACATTGCATTGTATTCATTTTGTAAATTTGAGAGTAGGGCTGTTTGGAGGGACGTTGTTTTCGAGTAGAGCTGCAAAGAGGACGCGGTTGTTATTCTGCCATTTTCAACGAAAGTAATAAAGGAAGCTTCACGAGTTTTGAATAATTCGTCGGCGAATTTTGAGGAAGTATTTAAAATCATTGTTTGAGAAATCGGAAAGAGAGTTGGAATTTTAGTTGGAGCTAACCGATTGCGTAGTAAAGGACTCGGACGTCTAGTCGCGCCCTCCCTGATGGCGAAGCCCTCATTCCCGCCGAGGTTTATACAGCCAGAGGCCATGCCATAAACCAAGACATTAAATTTTATAATATTGCACGCGGCGGTTCTCTCTCTCTCCGGGCTGTATACAGACACGGCGTGTACACGCTCTTCGGGAATCAACCCCTCGAATTTCATCTTTCTCTCTCTATCCTCACGGTCGCGCAGCTCTCTGTCGCTCACTCTTTCCCTCCTCTCGTTCTCTTTCTCTGTCGGTCTTCGACTATGGAAACGGGCGCTGCTCGTGCTTTTATTGGCTATTTACAGAGGGAATGGCTTCTAAATTAACTGCAGACTGCCGGATCACTTCCTATTTCGTAGCGCGCAAACCTCGCCGCTCCCCTCCTCTGTATTTTGCTCCTTTTTTTCGACCTCTTTCGAATCTTTGCAAGAATTACCTTGACGATGATCTGCCTTTTTCCATCGATACGCGTGACGAAGAAATC
Source organism: Venturia canescens (assembly GCF_019457755.1). Classification (NCBI taxonomy): domain Eukaryota; kingdom Metazoa; phylum Arthropoda; class Insecta; order Hymenoptera; family Ichneumonidae; genus Venturia; species Venturia canescens. The sequence goes on from NC_057428.1 coordinate 12,824,085, forward strand.
GGGGCTGAACCGGGCCTGGAATCTCGCGAATGTTTTATTCTCAAGAAATAAGTTTGCTGCTCGTGGAACTTTATTAACTTCGTAGAAAAATCGACCTTCATTTTGGGACTCGATTCCTTCAGTTTCAACGTGTTTGTTATCGGAGATTCGTTCGCAACGACATGCCACGAGCATTCGAGAATCAGAATGGTTAACATTTATTCGTTGAAAATCATGAAAAATGGTATTTTATTGAACGAGTGAAAAGAAGCGGCCAATGTTTATCGGAACGGAGAAAAAAACGTTAATTTCATATTCGAACATGATTACAATCCGATCTCTCTTCGTAATATCCATATCAAACATGATTTTCTCCATTTCCTGGCTTTCTGCACCTGGAGTGTCAAAAATAAGTTGGTTAAAGTCACGTGTTCGAAGGAGCACATTCGTACATCAGTGGAACTGATTATAAATATACTGCTTTAATTTTTTCTATTGAGGAAACGTCGAATATAACTCCGAGCGCAAAACTTCTTCGCTGACTAATTAGTGAACTTTGGTTTCGCCAATTTTTCGTTCTCGGTGCTTGCTTTTCCTGTTTTCTTTTGCCTCCTCGCAGTCGCGTTAAGTAAGTTCGACGGGTGTCGAGGATAAAATGTGTGTGTGTGTGTGTTTTTTTCTTCTCTTTTTGACAGCTACTGCAGGGAGTCGTCTCGTGGAAGGTTGATTAACTTAATGCCCGCGTCGCGGAGCATATGAACGGATGCGAATAATCACGCCTATCGGATTTATTGGAAAATATTAATAGACCCGTACAAAAAAGTATATTTGAGAACGGCTCTTGTGGTGTATTTATGGCATGGACGCGATGGCACTCTTTTAAATTTATATCCGCACAGCGAGGTAGCGTTTTTCTGCAGTATTTCGCCCTCCGAAAATCATCGCATTTTATATTCGAAGCACGAACCGGTTGAAGATTTTTTTTCCCCCCGTTATATTTTCGAATATTCGCTTCGTAAAATTTGGCGAAGCCCGTTGCCAGTCCATTTGGAAGCGCTGAAAACAGAATTTTTTCGCGTGTGTCAACCAACGACGTTCGACTGGACAAAAATGTGCATGCACATTTTTACGACATTTATATTTATTTTCGTAGGATATCGTACGTGTGTTACGGCGTTGAGAAACTCCACCGCGCGCGCGCGCGCGCGCGACAAGTAAATTTCATATCTCAATTAGTTTTCGCTGCCACGCGCCGGCACGTGTACGAACTATTGGGAGTTGGCCACCCGCCTCTATGCGCCCAACGTCCCTCCCCGTAATTCCCGTAAACCCGAACAAACCCCCTAAACAATCGTACCCGAAACACATTCACGGGGGCGTAATTCAAACTCAAATATACGAAGTTTGCTACACCCACGCTTCGGATACATGTTTATATGCGGACGTCGCTAAATACCGAACCACTGGTACAGCATCCTTTTTATCCATCTACCATTATATCAGCGGGAGGGAAAGCGGAAGAACATCTTTCGACAGCTGTCCCACCGTGTCGCTTTTCGGCCGCCGCGGTGCTCGGTGCTACATGATAATTAAAAGCGACACGTTCCAATGACAGGAGCGAAATATCTTTTTCGGAATCACGCGAGCCGGAAAGAGAGAGAGGGGGGGAATATGTGGACCAAAAATACGCGATGGATAACTGTCTAATTAAATTCTTCACAGGATATTCAAAGGAAAGTATACAACAACGTTGCACTCGAATATCAACGAGTCCCGTCCACTTACAAATTCCTAAATATATTCAAAAGAAGATAAATTGCGGTTGAGCTCTCTCGTTTTCACGTTTTCTGAACTTCGACATCGGAAATAAAACTCAAATCGTTATCTTCGCTTCGCATCAATTTTGCGATAAAAGGTATTAAAAAAATTGACATCTCATTTCTAGTGTTCCGAGCAATACATCGTAGTGTCAGGAAAACAATTAAAAAATTGTTTTTTTTTCAGATTCTTTCACAGAATTCAAGTTTGTATGGGCGTTTACGAAAAAAATCAAATAAATTCAGTATTCTCGATATTCGAAGGAACATCTCCGTTTTTGCATAAGCTTTTTAATGAGTACTATATAAAAAAAGTTGACACAAAGTTTCTAGCGATGCACGTTAACGTCGAAGAAGACCTGAAAGAATCGATTTTTTATATTCCTTCATGAAAACTGACTTTCTATGAATATTCAAGGTATATTGAATCAAAGTAATTCAAGTGTTCCTCGACCCTCGAAAGATGCTCACGTTTCCTGTGAGCTTCGATTCGTCAGAAACAAAGTACAATCCGTAATCTCCCTTTTTGCATAATAAACTTATTTATAAATGCCACAAAACAAATCGACACTCAATATTTCTACCGACGCACGCTAACGTCAAAAAAGTAACGAAACAAATGGATTTCTGAATACTTTCCTGAGATCCGAGTCACGTAAAATGAGCTGTGATTCCAATATTTTGGAAAATACCCAACAAAATGATGAATGCTCAAACGCTCTGTTGACATCGGTGGAAAAGCAATTGACTTTCGAATCATACGAAGTAAGGTTTCGATTGACAAAACTGTTGGTGTTATCCGCAGCAGAGGGTGAAAGCGAAGGGGATGGGACGATTCGAGATAAGTACGGTGGCACGATTACTCAGGACATATGTTTGTAGGGCTTTGGTAATATATACATGTACTTTTCGGACGCATCTCATAGCGCTTTCTTTTTGCCCGCTGCCCCCTCTGGCCGCACTTACTAACACGGGGTCCAACATATTAACGGCTTAGGCCGCGGTAAGCCTTTTATATTACATTTTTCCCTCTATGGGGTTCGACTAATCCTACGACGAAGCGAACCCGCCGAGGTACAAGTACGTATATACATTTATACTTCACCATACAACTGCATGGGCCATAAGAACTGTTACGTTTCACGAAGGGGCATGCGAGTTTATGCTTAGAAAGGAAAAAAGCGATGTGCCTGGGCGAACGAAAAACGTCTTTCGCAGTCAATGGGACGAGCTTCACCTTAACAAGTCGAAAAAATTCTCGGACCAGGCCACTCAAAATTACTATATTTTCGACCCATTTCTCATGTTGACAAAAAAAACTCACTTGGAGAACAATTCTCTGTTTGTTTGATAGAATCAAGGTTGCAGGATGACCTGTGATTGATTAACCCTCTCGGAGCGTATGTTGCTTCTACGCAACACGCGCTTCCAGGCCCAATAAAACTGCATCGGTCAGTAAGGTCGGGGTTTTAACTGACTATTTCCATCAAGCAAGGTTAGATTGCACCATAGAAACTCCTAAACCAAGAGATACACTGCTTTAACCCATCGAAATATCAATATGAAGTCGGCGTTTCATGTTGAGTTGGCGTTGTGTGAAAAGGTGCTTTAGTTATCGCAAAAGAAAAGTGAGTACACACTTTTTTTTTCGTACTCCAAACGTTATTTCCTTTCAAAGGGAAGCTAATATGATGTATTTAAGGTATTCGGTGCTAGATTCATTCGTAAATTTTCCTGATTTTGCTCCCCAAGGACCTGGTGCTGCCCGTAGCGAACATTCAAAAATTCATATTTCCCAACAAAAAAACTGAACTGTCACAATGGATTCGGAAACTAGAAAGTATTTTGAGATAAAATTATGAAGGGAATCATTTTCCGTCAACGCGAAATAGGTCTCGGTCTGAGAGGGTTAATCAATGCGTCAATGAACCGGTGTTACGTTTCGGCTACTTGTCTGGGCCCTCGTTGATGTTCTAAATGCACCAGAAAAGTTATAAATTACGGTACGATTCGGCCAATCGTTTTTTTTTTATTTGTCAATACATTGGTCAATCGCAGTCGACTTGTAAAGATCATTTTAGACATTGTTGTCTTCTTTTTTTTTGTAGTAAACTAAGATTTTGTTCTGGAGTTGATGCGCACAGGATTATTATACACTGAGAAAAAAACTTTGACCATCGATCGAAATTCCACTCGGTTACGCGACAATAAGAAAAAAATCCGAATTTTTGTTCAATAAAACGTGATTTTATGCGATGACCAAATTTATCTTTCTCTTTTTTGTAGAAATGAATTTTTTCATTTCTATTGTTCTACCACGGTGACTATTATGTTTTACTATGACGAATAGAGTTAGCTCTGATTCGCTCTGCTATTGAGAGGGAATTGACCGATTTTCGATCGAATGAACAAATCACTGTTTTATTGAGGAGACAAAAAATGGGAAATCTTCGGTTGGAAAGTTTACGACGTTGATTCACGTGGGATTCCATTCCGAGGCATCTACGCCGATGCACCGGATGCGCGATGAGGATGAATAGAGTCCGAAAAAGGCAGCGCGCCCGCGCGTCTTTTGAAGCTGGGCTAGAATGACGAGAGAGAGAGAGCGAACAATGAGGGTGGTGAGTGCGAGAGAAAACGTTGGACTCTGCGGGAGTCAGCAATTAAGTAGAATGACCGGAGTCGAAGCCTCGTGCGCTGGATTCGGTGCCAGGATTATAAAATATAGTCCTGAAATGTATCGGCGACTCTGATCGTCGATTAGGACATGACTTTTTCAGTCTATGAACTTCCCGGTTCACCCTGATTCGTGTCTGTGTATGTGTGTGCTTGTTGTATGAACTTTCGCAGGGTGTGCCCGTTCCGGTGTCGAAGTATTGTTTGCGAAGACAAACACGCAACCCCCCGAACTGAGAACTGGAGCAAGAGAGAAAGAGATGAAATCCCATCCCCCTTTTATTTCCCGAAGGTGATGACTTATGCCTCCTCACTCGGAAGCCAAACACCAAAGTCATCAAGTCTTGTAGGGGAGTTTGTAATGCCGAGAAAGTGGGATAATGATCGGCTGCACGTATTTGCGGACTATTAGTTATTTACTGTGCGTTCATGCGCTTCGGTACACAGGAGGGAAAGTCGAAAAGGCAACCCTTGACTTACGTTACGCAGTCGTCCAAAACTTTTTTTTGTGGCATGATCCGAGCCCTGAAATCTCATGAAACAATGCTGGTAGAAATGATGGCCGAATTCTAATTGAATAAAAGTACAGTTTTTGACTCCACGACTCCACGAACGTTTTTTATGCTTTTTTAAAGATTTTTTTGCCAGACTGATTCAATATACGATTGGGAAAAAACATTTTCACGTATTTTTTCTGTGCTGAGTTGATCCTCTGTTGCTGATAGGGCAACTTTGCCACTCACTTTCAAAAAACGTTTTTGTCGGCCACCACGATTGTGGGAATAATGAAAAGTCTATTACTCACAACTCGTTGAACTCTTATCCCCAAACTTGGTATTTTTTTCACGTTTTTTTCAGCATGCCAGAAAAAAGAACCTAGTGAATCGTTGAGCTGCATACTTGTGATCGCGTCAGTGAAGTTTCCACGTTCTGCGAAAAACGCGTTCGAACGTTCAAACACAAGTATGACCAATAAAATTTTGACTCACTCTCAATCAACTACGCGCCTGTTCCATGAAGTTGATGCCTCAATTCCCTCGAAAAAGTCCTGCAGTCGTTCCTGGCTGGCATCAAAACCAATTTTTTATCCAATCACATGCGGAATGTCGAGCTTAAAGCAATTCGTTAAACTTCAATTCAACGACAGATTTATTCTGATCAAATGAATTACGATCGAATCACCGAATCTTGCAATAGAGTCAAGTGCTGTTGAAACAATTCATTTTTTCATTCCGTTTATTCGCGAACAATGCAATAATTGGTCTGTCCGACCTTGGAAGTGGGTCGTGGAACGTTGATCATAAAATAATTTTCTTTACCACTTCATCATAGAGTTTCTTCGCTACATCAATGGCCACTACTTCCGACTTCCAACAGCAAAATACGTAAATCTCGTGAAGTGGATGGACGCGAGTCTTCGATATCCTCGGATCATCGTGCGTTCCTGCAGCCCCGTTAGTTCTTTGAAGCGAGGTAAAACGTGCCTTCTCGGAGTGATATATACGAGAAGAAAATAGGGGACTTGAGGGATGAACGGAGCAGACTAAAAAAGAACGAAGGAGAGAGAGAGGGAGAAGAAAAAAGGAGAAAAAAGTATAGGAACCGTTATGTCCGTAGAGCGGTGATAAATCTCGAGTTTGGACTCAAGTTTCGGCGTAAATCTCGCCACGTTTGAGCGTTAAGTCCGGCTACTCATCCTGCAGGATCACGGGGTGCAGAAGACTCTTCTTGCACCCTCCTCCGACGGAGAATTTAGTCGCCAAAACCTCTCTGGTGGTTCGTTTCCTCGTGTGATTTTCGCTTCCGGTTTTCATGCTCCTGGTGGTGGTGGTGGTGCATGCTCTTGCACGACTGTTCGCGCACTAACGCAGCTTATGTGGACAAAGTAACATCCACCTTCTTATTCAACACGAGCTTTCTCACGAGCAACGTTCGAGTTTCCAAATCCACTTGAATACAGTTTTAAATTTCGTGTATACAGCCTCAGATCCTGGCGGGAATCTCAACAACGTCATCGTGGCGTGCGGAATACTAGAATACCCCGCGACACGGTGTGGCTAGAAAAAATGTCTGAAAGTGTTGCAATGCAATTGAAAATCAGAAAAAAACGTTCGTCGATGTTTGCTTATTCATCACGACCAAAAGTTTGTTGTTCAGACTCAATCACTCGTTATTTTCTAGTTCATCCAGACCCAGATTGGCCTTTGTGGGTTCGAAAATGTAGGCAACTCTTGTATCCATTCGCCCAGTTAAGATCTGCGATGCCATCGGACCAAATGCTCAAGAAATTATTTGTTTTTAACAAAATTGCAATCCGCATTATTCGATCGGGGGGAGAAAAAGTTATCTCGTTATCACGGCACACTTCGTAGGTTTTTATTCACGAGGAATCCCGTGGCTGAGATATCGCATTCTCGCGGTAATAAATTTCGGGGTTTCCATCTCTCGAGAGTTTTCGCTCGAGACTAGAGAATCACTGGATAAACTGCAGAACTCGAACCCTAATCCATTCTCGTTAGAGCCGGACGAGACCATCGGAGAACCGGTGTTTCCTTTTTCGATGGCGCTATGAACGCAACCGAAACGACTTTCTTTGGAGCAAACGATCAACATTTTTGGATCTGAAACCAGGCGAATGAGGAAACGCCATTTTCTTTCGAAACTTTTCCATTACTTGACGAGTGCCAAGTTCTGGGCACAAAAAAATGCGATTTTTCACACGTTCATTCCCATCCGATCATTTGTGAATTCATCATTTCTTCTGTAATTTTCATTGTAAGATGAAAAAAATTCTCCTATTTTATGGAAAAATACTAAATATGGAACCGTCAACCTGTTTTCCGAAACAAACGCGATTGGGCAGCACAACCCCTGACTCAAGGACGTTCTTGTCGTTGTTTTATTCTGGTATTTGTTTTGCTCCAAAATCTCAAATTGACAGTGGTTTGACAGAGCAAAACGGGAGTATTGTTTTCATTAACTTCGTTGAAATTAAGTTCAAGTGATTCTTCTCCAAAAAATTGTGTTCTAATTGATTCCTCCAAATACTTCATTCAATAAATTCTAAATTATATTTCTCGTTTTGTTTCCGCTTTATTCATTTGAGCGACAATAGTTCATTTACAATAAATCTCATATTTTTCTGAGTCTAAATTCCTTATTGAGACTAATTGCTTCTCGATTACTCAATCTAAAGTTGTTTCGTATAAAATATTTAAAATCATGCAACTTGGTGGCAACCTAAGCCTTGCTCGTCCCTTCTGGACGTAACAATTGGTGGCAGCGTCGGGATAGGATTTTGAATACTGATTATAATCATTCCTTTGCGAGCCTCAATACTCGTTCCTCCAAACTTGACAACAGTTTAAGGAAACTCGGATGTAGCTTGATGTAGTAGTACTGAGTTTTATTTCCATGAACTTTGTCGTTTTTTAAAAAATTTACGTCGTTTACATGTATCTTAAGAATAATAATAATAACAGTTCTCTCCCTTCTCTCCTTTTCTCCATTTCTCTTTTTCTGCATAATATTATTTCTAATTCTCTAAAAAACTGACACAGTTGGACATGAATTTCTCTTCTTAACGTCTTTACATCAATTCTTCCCTGATTCCCATCCCATATTTAGCCTCTTTTGTCCACTATTCTGTATATTCTTTCACGCTGTCATTGACTACCTTTCTTTTTGCAAATGATGAGATGTTCCAAAGTTTCATTTCCATGCTTGCACATCCTGCACGTCCACTCCTCTTCCCCTTTCTTTCCATCATCCTTGTCCACGTTCCTTTATCTTTTCCCTTAATATTTTTCGCCTCCCAATACCTCCAAGCTTTTTCTTTATTCTCATAATTATTTCTTCATATGCACTGTTGTACTTCGAGCTTTGTATCTGTTCTTTATCTTTCTCTATGCCTATTTCAATTAGATTTTTTATCGATTTTATCTCTCATTTTTCCACGATTTATATTTATTTTAGCACTCTTATCAAATTATTGCCCCACTTTGACGCTTTCTTGTTTGCTATCCCTCGAATTTTAATTTTTAATACCGTAATAATGTACCCGGATGTAGCTTAACGTAGTTACAGTTAATGTCGTGTTTGTTTCCAGGGCTAGTAGAATTTGAGTACTTCATGAATCTGGTGAAAGTCTTCGTGCAACAATATAATTGTTTTTTAAAGATTCATTCGAGAGCATAACTTCAGCAGCATTGTACGTTTTCCAAGGAAGCAAATTTTTCGTAGTCTTCATCTCCCTCTTCACTGGGTCGAAGCCGACCCCGGCACCTTGTCTCGAGCGTCACCCGAGTCCAGAGAAAATTGAAAAACTTCACGTCGAAATAGTCCCATCGCCGCTGTAAAACTCGCGACGAACTTAACTCGGCTACGGGTTACGCGTCTCTACAAATTTTCTCTGGCCCTCCTCAGCCTCGCCTTTTCTCTTCTTTTTTCTTAGAATCCCACCTCAGGCGGCATACGTTCTAAAAACTAATTAAACTTTGGACCTGCGGACCATCTCGGCCGACAATGGAGTGCGCTACCACGTAACCGCTCCCGTACATTCCGGCCTCGATGTCCTCGCCAAAGAAAACAATTCTCCCAAACTGAGCATGGAAACACCGGTGCCAAGATACTCTGCGTCTTGATACCGCGCACGCACACGCTCACACCTTTCGTACCTACTTTTTTCGACGTTTTATTCATCGGAGTCTGTTTCGTTGCTTTGGCCTCAAGGAAGATGGAAAATGTCTGACGTTTTGCCGTTGCTTTTCAAATCTTTTCCCGATTTCACTCCTCTGTGCGGCTCCAGAGATAAAAGGCCTCGTGTGCTGTAAAGAAACACAAAAATCTTTTGGTAGTCCCATCGATGGGATTTTTTTTCTGAAATTTCTGCTTAATACCGTACGAATATTTGCGAGCTCCACGAGTACAATTCACATAATTCACGTGCGGAGCACACGAAGCAAAAATCCTTTTGATCCGTATTGCGAGCTTCCATAAAAAAAAGCCCCGAATTCTGGGAATTCTCGGTATCTGAAAAACCTCCTGACACAGACCATGCGTAACACAATCGAGTACTGCTGTAACGCACCGGGGAACAAATTTATTTGAGAATTCTGGGTTCACGAGGAAATTGATAGCGAAGCGGGGTTTTGTGTTTTATCGAACACCGGAATCATTACCAGTTTGGTTATACTCGACTGGAATGAACGGAACTTTTCCTCAGAGAGACGAACTGGTGGAAAGTGCGTACGGACGTATACACGGAGCTAGGAGAAATGGGCACGAGTGCGTTGTGTCGACGATGCGAAATATTTGCAATTAGCAAGCAGAACTTGTTATAGTATAGCCAAAACCGAGGAACGCGAAATATGATTGGAATTCAAGTACGCCACAAATGAAGAGGATGCGCGCGAGGGCTTGTAAACCTACGGAATCAAAATAGTAGCGGACTGTTGTAGCAAAGAGATAGAGAGGAGAGAATCACCGGTAGCGGAGTCACTGCCAGAGTAGATTTTCAATGTAGTCCGTTGGTTGTGGATTTACCTGACGATAGCATCGAAAGAGGGCGGAGAAGCTTGGCCAAAGGGGCGAGGGGGACGAGGGAGGGACGAAGCGAGGGGAAAGGGACGCCAGTCGATATTATAGACCTGGAAACGAGGCTCGAGGGTAGTTCTCCGACGTTAAATTGAAACGCTCGATATGGTAACATCTAATGAAAGCATACGCGCGGGATTCTGCGTTAGCAACAGCCGCGCATTCGCTATTATTAACGGACAAACTCCTCTTCCCACTTTCCTATGCACGATTCCTCAAATCCAGCCACTCCAATTGCTCGGGCTAGAATGTAATCATTTATCGAATGCTACTTCACCACTGGGAATGTGTCTGTGTTTCTACAACAAAGGTTAACGTCGGCTAACGTACAAGACTTCGGGTGCTGGCTATTTAATGAAAATCGTATTTGCAATGGTACTGTTCAAATCTATGAATAAAATACCTCGGTTTTCACTTCCGCGGGGAAACCGGACATTGGACCGTTATTTTCCTCGTTTTTCCTTTTGACTACAAAATTTAATTTAATTTTACAGCACTCGTACGAAGCGAGTGGCTTTCGTTTGTTTGACCGAATTCGATCAAGAAATTCTGAGAAGCTGGAAATTTGGGGGTTAAACGTGGTCCTGTTGTACGAGATGGAACAGTTCCCAATTTCCACTCCTTTCTAGGAACGTAAAATAATAAACGTGTAACAAAACCAGAATTTCCCGGTTAGTTGGAATTTTCGCAATACTCGAAGGTTTCCATTTTATGGTGCAATATTAAAATGCTTCTTTCTACGAATCATTCGTCAGATTAATTTTAATGCTGCACTCACAATTCGAGAAATATACTCGAATTGATCGAAAGATACTCGAGTAAAAAAGAACGGAAGAAAAAATTCTGTAAAATATTTGGAAAGTTGAATGATGAAATTCGCGTTCAATGCAATCAATGTTTTCGAGCTTTTGCTCCAAACGATAAATATTTTTTAAAAAATGAGTCATTCGATGTATAACTGGGATCTAGTTGAATTGAATAAAAATATTTATTTGTCCCAAGGCCTAATAGAGGTCTATTTGATTGAAAACAATTTCTTCTTTTAATCATAAAATCTATTTTATATCTGTAATAAATAATAAATTAACTTCTTCAAAATATTTTTTTATTTCGTATTTATGAAAAATATATTTTGATAAAAACTTATTCTATTTTAATCCAATATATTTACATGTTTATCGAACGTAATCTCATCTTCAAAACAAATTGTAAATACGTTTGAAATATGGATGACACATTCGCAAGGTTTTTTCATGGGTGACATTGAAATCTTCAGGACACGAATCTTCAGCCAGATCAAATTATAATACGAATGTAAAAATAGTTGCATTATTATGCGGAATACGGTCTATGAATTTTACCACATTTTGGAAAAGTGGAAGTTACATTTTTCGTACAACCTCAAGTTTCCTCTTGGACTAGTTCCCACAAACGTTATTGACGAATGCCATGCAACCTCGATATGGAAAAACCTCTTGATTTTCTGCCCGAGATACGGCTGGTGCTCTCCGTTCTGAGAGAGAGTAAAAATTGACCGAGCGGAAATAATTTGTTTTCACTTTATCAAGATTGAACAAAAAATATCGAAGGAAGAATAAGCAACAGAAAATATTGAAAGGGGTCTCGTGAAGTATGAGAAAAATTGCCATCGACGAGGGGCCTCTCGCCTCGTCTCGATGCTTCTCCTGGCCTTCTGCTCGCAATATCATCGAATCTTGACGAAACATAAATTCAGGTTACGGTCGAATAAAACGATAAAACATGCGTATTCAATCTGCGAGATACATATTTCCCGATCGGGAGCTGCCTTCGTCGATCGGGGTCTTCGGTTACTGGGGAAGTCGAGTTCCGAAGAGCGAGTTTGATGCTAAATATCCCCACGTTTTTCCAGCTCGGAGAAGCACTTTGAAACCGTTTTGATTTTTATTGTCAACCGAATCAACACCCGCGTATGCTTTCGCATACGAGCGTGCCAACGAACAATACGATTCTTACGCTTCTAGCGCGAACGTGCGAGGGTCCGACGCTCCGTTGGCACAAATCGTCCCAAATTGAAGAAAATTGAACGAAGCTCGCGGCTTAACGAAACCAGGGAGCACTAAATCCACGCCGAGAACGAGACCTATCTCAACAATTTAGTCAACTCTTCCTAGCACGTGAGTCGTTTGTTTTTATCGTCGTATAAGCACACCCACGCACTCCCGCACAAATCAACCTCGTGTCAATACGAATGGTCATATCAAGGTTTTTCGACCGGAATCCCCGGCTTTTTCTCTGCTCTGTGAATTTCAGCCGGATTTCGTCGCGAATATGAGGATTACGCGAATATAAAAATAACAGAAATGTGATTTAATCAGCCGATTCCCGCTGTGCTCCGCTTTCGGCCAGCAGCTCTCGCGTACGCCATGACACCTGCTTTTACGCCGGTCAGAGATTATTATTATACTTTACTGCGGAAGGAGCCACCATCGATATCGAGTTGGTCACGTGAGCTCGATGACTCTCAAGAAACAGGACAAAAGAATGAGAAAAAAGTGGAAGAAAAATCCTCCGCATTCGGGCTCGTGCGGCGCAAAAATCTTGTGACCTCTGCACCGTCATAAAGGAGCGCGAAAAGTCAAGAGGGAATCCGAGAGCTGGGTCTCTCGGTATATCTCGTAATTTTAGAAATACGAAAATAAATATAGACGTATGGAAATACGAGGCTATTGCATACTCGCGCGTACCTCAGAAGGGTTGTTATACGTTTGCTGCTTCGGGAAAGGCGCGGTGGGGTGGCAAATGCACGCGGCAAAAGCGAGCGTAAGGGAGAAATAGCCCGGATTCAGGTATGTAATATGAAACATTCCTACCTGTGTCGTCTCCCTGTAAACCCGTCATACCAACCCTCAAAACTCATCCCCCTCGTCAGCAGCCCCCCCGAGCTCTCGCCAACTGGTGAAGTACGCATATGATGTACGTGGAAAGCTCGTTCGTGAGTATCACCGCTTTTCTCCCTTCAATGCGAAACTCGTGCCTCTGGAATTCACTCGAATCACTGTTCTATATTTCTCTGTATCTGCCTCCATCGACGACCCTCTGACTCCCGTCAAATACTTATTTTCAATGATCAATGCGCCGCTGCTTTTCATCAATCACTTTCCGATGTATTTGCGGCTTTCATAAAAAGAACTATTTTTCTGATCCATTCGTTGGTAGGGAAACGAATTTTTTTGAAGATTTCATAGTAATTTTTCTAAGAGAACGTCGAGCGACGGATTCGTGCCTTCGCCTCTCGTCTCTGAAAACATGCGGCAGCGGAAAACGAAAAATTGCAGATTTTTGAGCGAAACACCGCGAAGACTTATTGCTCGAAACGTTTTTTCTCGTCGACGAGCGATTTAGCTGGAAGTTTGGAGCAAATTTATTCCGTTCAAAGCAAAATTTTGCGGGCTTTTGTGCCCGATAGTCTTCGGTTTGAGTACATGTGGGAATCCCCTTGGGAAGAGAATTATGGAGAGAATGTTGTTGAGTTAGACACACGCAACGAGAAACTGCGTTCGACAAACTGTCAATCTGCCTCCTCCTGCTTCTCAGGATATGGAAGAGCATGCGTGTATATACTTTAAATGTACGCATTGTCTGCTCATCGCCAGCGGCAGCCACTGCACAAAATCCGTTTAAAATCGATCGCGCAGTCTCTCAGCACAGGCTACAACAAGAAATTCGATATTTTGAGGGCTTTCATCGCTTGTTTGTACCGTTGATAAACCCGACTGGCTTAATATTTCAGGACGATTGAAAAACCTGACTATTAACCATGAATAATTTCGTGCAGTCGTTCCCGATTTCTTTTGCCCGAGCTCGGAAACGACAACCACTTTTGAGAATATTCGGGGCCACTTTGAATTGGATCAGGTACAAAATGCTGAATGCACTTGGGCCGGGAAGCTCCAATTCATGGCACTTTGTTGCTCGAACCTCATTGTTTTTGGAGCCAAATCATTCCGATCGATAAATCCACGCGTTTTTAATCGGATCCTAAAAAATCCGCGTGGTCATAAAATGTCGTGTGGAGTTTGAAATTCGATTGGACATTTAGAGTCGCGGTGTAGTCCGAGAAGGAAAATTCACCCGATGCTCGAGCAATATTATAGCTCGAGGATGGTCCGAAAGTTGAGCTTTCCCCGGAAGGAAGCACGCAACAATGATGAAAGTAATTTTAGCTCGATCAACGATTCCGCTCAACCGTATGAAATTCAACTGCTTTTAAGTCGCGCAATATATGAAAAATCCCGGGGACTCAAAGTGGCGTAAAACCAAAGAGAGGAAACGGGAGCGAGCAGGGAGGGGGGAGTGAGGAAAGCGAAGGAAAAATAGAAGTAGGACGAGGGCAGTAAAGAAGAGAGAAAGAAGAAATGAAAAAGGGAGAATCGCAGGTCTGCGAGCAGAGCGGCCCACGATCCGGTACGTCGCTAGAAACGGGGCGATCTCTTTTTCTGTCTCGCATTCGCATAGAAAAAAGGTAGCTGCTATTGAATTAAAAGAACGTTGAGCGCGGCCGGGTGGGACGGTTGCGAGGCTCGGAGCCTCCTCAGCTGGGCGGGAAGGGGGTGGTTTGCTCTGGGGCATGGAGAAACAGGATGAGGCGAGATCCGGGCAACGGAGACCGAGGAAGAAAGTGCGAGGACGCGAAGAAACTAAGAGCAGTCGCGGGAGAGGGAGGCGAACGAAAAAGAAGAAAAATCTGCGGAGGGATGGCAAAGGGTGGAGAGAAAAAAAATAAACGAACGAGCGACGTCGCGGGATGGGAGGAGAGAGCGATCTTTCGTTTTGCTCTCGCTTCGCTCCTTTCTCTTTTTATTCTTTCTGTCCCTGCTTGGCAAGACTGCAATGCGAGAATCGTGGATACTACCTTTACATATATAGTTATATAAACGTCTTTCGCTCTCTCGTATATATAGACCTATGTAAAAACGTAGGTGCACTGTACATAGAGCCACAGCTCTCCCTACGCCGCTCTCGACGTCTATAAAAATAAAATTTCAATAAATCTCCGCGTCTACGTGGATACCATCGGCACGAAAGTGGGGAAGTTTGCCTGCTCATTGGACGACAGCTCTCAACGCGCGGATACGCCTACCGACGTAACACAGTGATAACGCCGAGGGAGAGAAGTAGGGAGAAAGACCGCGAGGCAGTCCGGGAAGCACGCGGCGGGCACTGCCAGACTCAAAACGCTTCGTCGGTGTGGGCTCCACAGACAACTCCGGGCCACGCTCTCCGCTCTTTTTCACAAAAATTTCAAAGTCTCGACCAAAGGAAAAACTCGCGTATCCACGACTACCTTTCCGACATTTCTCTGAACGAGTGCCGAATCCCTCGCCCGGCTACGCACACTCTTTTTCTACTGTGCGAGTGAAGAAAAACCGGTTTCACTGCCGGTACGAAACTACGCTCTTGCACTCTCCGACGAAACTTCCTCCGTATTTCCAACACCTTTAGCGCAGCTCCACTTTTTTTATAACTCAATATTCCTTTTTTCATAAGTTTTTCCCTCTACAGACTTTTTCAACCGACTCGAATCTGCAATAAATGCGATCACTGTTTCACTCTCTCGATGGAGAAACGCTACCGCGCGGTTGGTTGAATTCGTAAAAATTCGTAAATCTCCATATCGTTCGAAATGCAATCTCGAAATTGCTGCTCCTCTTAGGCTCCCTTTTTGATGAAATTAACCCTAGAACGCATGACTGGGGTGTGAGCACACCCCACGCGAACTTCAAACTACGCTCCCGTCCTAACAAGCGACATTATCGACTGATTATCGACCGATTTTTTTATATATAAATTCAATTGAAATTAGTTTTGTCGTACATCATTCTTTTCGTTATAAAAAAAACGAAGAAAATGGTGTAGGATAAAGTCAGTTTAGCATCGTAGGACCGGATTTATAAGCAGAAAAAGAGTGGGGTGCGTTCAAACCCCGGTCATAAGGTTGAGGGTATGAAAAAAGGCACATGAGGTGTAGGGTTAAGCAGAGATTAGTGAGTTTCGAAACGAATATGTGAATCGATCCGAAACGCATCGATTTTGTTGAGCAAAGTTTCCGAGACGAGCTCCTTCATTAACGAATATAAAAGTTTCGAGAACCCAGGAAAAAGTAAAATGAAGGGATTCCTTGGATTCACTGAAGTAAGAATTAGAAGAGTTCGTGGCAAGCGACGATCCAAATTCTCGAGATTCGATTGCCTCGCGGCTTCGTGACGAAATCGTTTTCGAATTGGCCCACGCTGGGTTTTTTATTGGCCGACAGGTTGATTCGTAATTCAGTCGCACCCCAAGATAATAAAGGCAAGTATAAACTGCAGCGAGTTTCCGCAGGAGGATCAAGTTTAAGGGTTTGATCTTTTTCCCGTTAAAAAACACGCTGCTCTCGGGTAACAAAAACGGGCCGTTACGCTCCTGGAGGACGACAGCGAGCGAGGGCGAGTGAGCGAGAGAGAAAGCCGGAGGACAGGAGCGATTTAATATCACGCCCACAAACCGAACGTAGGGAAGGGTGAGCTGCAGAGGGGATTCGTGTCGTTTCCATCTCTCTCTCTTTCTCTCTCCAGTTTTGTACGTAAAGAATAACGAAAATGAAAGAGGCCGGAGGTCGTTGGGGAGGCAGCCGCGTTGCGCCCTTTCGAGACGAAGCAATAGGAGCGCCCGTAAACCGATGGAGACGAGCAGCAGCCCAACCCAAACCCAACCCGAACCATTTCCTTTTCCGCGAGAGCATACACGCGGCCCTCTCGCGCGGGTTCGTTACGAATGCGAGGGAGTGAATAAGCTCGACGGATATCTCTCGACGCTTCATATCCATGCCTCTCTCGCTCTCGCGTGGGCGTTCGTAGGTGATGGGAAAGGAAGATAGAAGCTGCGTACACGTAGAACGGTGGTGCTGGTTGGAAGCCGCGTTTGGGAGTCGATGCGGCCGCGAAAGTGGGGAGTTTCGATATGGCAGCCAGGCAGTTCGCTGTTTGCCTTCGAAAGGTGCGGGCCGTTCGTTCGGTTCGAGGCTGAAACATCGAGAAACGTGCTTTTTGTTCATTCGTAAACAATATACTTCATTTGTATTATTATTATTATTATTATGGAATAAAAACATTTGAAGTAAATGGCAAATCATGTCAAAGTAAAACGGCACCTCGGTAACGATGAATTAGTTAATTTATTGAAAATATAACAAAGTTTTTAATGTTAGAGAAATAACACGATCAACGTCGCTCAAACTCTCAGCCTCTTATAAACTCAAAAAAAATCAAATCTATTTAATATACCTGCTGCTGCTGCTGCTGCTGTTGTTGTTGTTGTTGTTGTTGTTCGTCACGGGACTAAAGTGAGTTAAAATTGAGCGGAGATTGGCGCGGGGCGTGCAGGAGTATTGCTCCTGGGGAGGGATGCTCAACAATATTTCCGCCGGCGGTTCCCTACATGGCATCTCCGGTAAGAGTTTGACCATTTGACTCGATTAACCAATTTTTTGTCACATTGTTAAATGAAGTTATGCGTCAACGACATCGCCCCTTTTCCGTTTTGTTTCAACGTGCCCGGTAATTCGGATGAGAAATAAAAAAAAGGTCGAGTACCTTAATGGATGAAGCGATCGGTCTTGAAGAAGTTTTTTTATCATTTTGGTATTTCGAAAGTTTTAATGATTTGTTTAAAAAACTGGAATTTGACAGAGTTTCATACGTTTTCTTCCATAAACTACAATCCATTTTAAAAATAATAATAATGCGCCAAGTACTTTTCGAAGGTTTGCGGAATAACGATCAGGTACAATGAGAAAAAAAATTGTTAATTCTTCATTAAAATGCAATGTTTTCGGAGATAATGAATCTGCAGTTTTTATTGCTTTCATAAAATTAAAACTATTTTTTATCGTTTTATGTTTAACCTTGTGATGATCATATATTTCATTGGCACCCCGTCACATCGTCGTTGTCCCAACGACTTTTTTTCTCAGTGTATTACCTTGATAAGGATTCTTATGACAGCAGCTTTTTTCGGAGTGTGAACATTTTTTCAAATTTCCCGAGTGCCGGCGTATTGTGTTCTGCAAATCGATTTTGCAACTGCGACGAATGAATAATCTTGACGAACACGTGACGCTCCGAGTACATTGAGTGTGTTGATTAATTAATTAGTAATTAGCGCCGCACACGTGGATTCGAGCCAGGGATCTTTGATTATCGGACAGCAAATGGAAGACTATTTATCGAATAGCACAAAACTATTCGATAATTTCGCAGCTGATTGCACGATTATATCTGCGTACGAGTTAATTCTTATCGGATTTTCGTCGCACGAGCGCGTTTCGTCGATCCCAAGTGCACGAACTCGGCCATCGTTTCGTTGCGAGAAAAAGTATTAAACAAAATTTCGAGTCCGTTGGAGCTCGTGCGACCAAAAAACTTGTTCGTTGATGTTCGTAAAGGAAAAACTTTTGCATCGAGTAGCTCGAAGAAAATGCATTGTAAATCGCACTTTTTCGCATTTATTCGAGAGTTTCTCTTCGCCCCGGTCCAGCGGTGTGTGGCGATACCGGGATCAAAGAGAACCTGCCGAATTTTCGTGGTCCGCCGCACGCTCGTAAACCCTTCTAAACCAACTTTTCTCCTCTCTCTCTCTCTCTCTCTCTCTCGCTTTCTCGGCTCCGTTTCATTTCCTTTTCTCACCCACGCCAATAAAAGCTAAAAAGAAAGAGACGCGGAGATGCCGAATGGCCGGTGAAAATAAAAGCATCCACCCGGAGAGCTGTCATAAAAAAATTCATTCA
Source organism: Venturia canescens (assembly GCF_019457755.1). Taxonomy (NCBI): domain Eukaryota; kingdom Metazoa; phylum Arthropoda; class Insecta; order Hymenoptera; family Ichneumonidae; genus Venturia; species Venturia canescens. The sequence continues at coordinate 12,842,958 of NC_057428.1, forward strand.
TGCCGCGCCACGTATATCATCTTCTCTACTCCATTGACCAAAGTCCTCTTGGCTCGAATATTTGTACACCAACCTTTCGATCTCGAGTGCTCCATTGTGTCGCAACCAACCGCAGAATCCATTGCATCTAAAATATCTCCGAGATAACCATTCATAAAATATATTAAAACAAACATTCCGAGAGAGCGAGAGCTGTTAAGGGTTAGTCCTGAAATCTTCGTTGTTGCATGGCCCTCGGATCGAGGGTTCGTCGAATTTTCGAAGCAAATAATTACGTTGAAGAATATACACCCAACTTACTGAAAATTCGTCTGCGAAAGGACCGAAAAATCGAAAGAAACGTAACAAAATGGCTGCAGATTTTATCGAGTCGGGCGAATCGATAGTGAATTTATTCACCAACTTTGCACATCCTGAGTATTCAAATAACGATACTTTGAATCAAACAGTGGTACGGGGGACCGAGATTTCGTACTTTCACGAACATCCAAGTAGCATTTCGAGCGCGATGGTACGGAAAAACATATGCGTCGTATATGCGGAGACGGGAAAGCTGGAGCGCTGCAGTGAGCAACGTCGCTAAGTAAACTAATTTTTTGCGCAACGCTACGTCATCCGACGTTGCGTCGAAAGTGCACTATATACGCGCGCCGGATATTATTTATGTAGAGAGAAAACACGCGGTGAATATTTTTCCGATGATTTTTCGAAGCTTTCCATGCCCAGTGGTTATTTTTTCGTGCTAGAATCGCTGTTCTGGGTCGTGGTGAAAAGAGAATAATCGAGCAGGGAGTGGAACGTGGAGGCCGTGACCGTCGGTGATCCGCGCGCTTCGAGGCCCGTCGCTTCTTCTCGCTGCTCAGCATCCTCGGATAGCGAGAAATCATTTTACTTCTTCAAATAGTTTTTAGTGAGCTTCTCTTTTTGAAGAATAGTCGAAACGGTTTGGGACTCAAGGCAGAAAGCTTCTTGTGCGCAAGTCTTCAACGTCGTTTTTCTAACTTCGCTACGAGCGCTTCCCAGGACCGAGGTATCGAAGCTACGAGATAAAGGCCGGGGACTTTTTTGTAGGGATTTTCACCCTCTGCAAAATTGTTCTCACAGCTTTCTGCTCTATCTCCAACCGTTTTGACTGCAGGCCCGCCGGAAGCGAGCAACGACACGAAAAAACAGTATCGACGCCTCTCCGACTTCGGATTCCGTCCCCGAATCAAAGCTTCCATAATCGAACGCTCGGCCTGAGACTCCCCGTGTGCATACCAAGACATCGAAGGTCCGCGGTCCGCGCCTCGAATGTGGGACTCCTTGGACGTGGCCCGTCTCATATTCCTCATCACCTCAGTCCAGAACGTCGCGCGCGACCCTTACTCGCGCATATTCGTACTCTTGCCCGTCGTATTTGCTCGCCTAGAAGCGCGGAGGCCGGTGACGATTCTCGCACCTTCGTGCTAAGTGACCCGTGGCTCGTACACCTCACTCGTCACCGATGCCTCAGACCTCCGCAACCGGCTTCTGCTCCTATACAAATTTATAAACTACATTCGTGGATACGTCGCCATCGTCTGGCTGCCAAAACGGCGTAACGACAGCGCAGGGTCGCGGCGTTAACGATTTTCTGACAGTTTCAATTCGGATACGTGCCCGTGTGTATACGAAGGCAGGAAAGAGTCGCGAGTAATGTGGCGCGTTTGAAGGAATTTTTAAACTTTATTTCAACATTAAGCGAGTTGAGTGAGCAATTATTTTTATTTTATTTTTATCAACGATTAAATCGATGCACAAAACTTTTTTAACGGCTTCTCTCGAGGTCTCTCCCTCGGGGACTTCTTCAGCACGTTCAAGGCCGAAATTCGTCTCGATTATCGTCGATTATGCCTGTAGTGTTTTTTCGGAATTGCAGATATTTGTAATACTACTTTAAAGCTTGCTCTAAGCTCCTCTGTCCGTTTTATTTACGATCCACGCTGCTCGGAAAGTGTAAGACTATGTTGGGAAATGTTGGAATCGATGAAATTGGATGAAAGAAGAAAATGTCATATATGCTAGGCACAATTCACCGTGTTTTACGAACACGAAGGCCATCGTACCTCGGAGAACACACTACGAAATATAACAGAAAAAGGGGACAAAGAGGAAAGAAAATTTTTGCAAGTTCCTCACTTTCGAATAGAATATAAAATGCATTCCTTCAGCAACGCTCTCCCAGAAGACGCCTTAAACTTAGACAAGGGCTCTTTTCGTAGAGTCGTAGAGAGCGCATTGATGGAAAGAGTAACTTAGGTCAATAAAGATTTCTGGTATCAATCAATTAATTGTATAACAAACAACAAAAGTGTACAAGAATTCTATAGTTTCACCCTCAACCGAGCCCATTGAGATTTAAAATGTTTTGATAGAACGAATTGTCGCGATGAACGTCGACGAACAACGAGAATAGACTTGATGATTTTTCGTCCCTTTCGCCCAAGCAACGAAAGCCCGGCACATCGGTTGCTCGGTCCTACGAACGAAGGGCGAATAGTTGACAGTCAAAGGAGAAAAGGATAATGAGGAAAAAGTTAATTGGGGCAGGAAGGAATGAATAAAGTGGGGAAAAATTGTCGAGCTCGTCGATAATGGAGGTTTCATTATAGTCAATATAACACTGACGCGAGATATCGAGAGGCGTATGGAAACGCGTGAAAGAATAGAGTCCTCGAGACTTCTCGGTGAAACGGGGAAGCTGGAAATTCGAGAGGAAAAGAGAATGTAAATTGAGAAAACGAGAAATTAGTAAGAGGGAAAAGCTCGCTGAGAAATTGAAGCAATTGTCCTTTGACGTTCGCAGGAACGAAGGACGTTCATGCGCAGGAACTAAAACGCCACGAGAAATTGGACGGTGTACTGGGCGCGGGTTTGGGTGGAGGTCTGTCTGCCGGTGGAGGGCTCACGCTTCATCAGGAATTAATCATGACTATGCCCGGCGCAGGTAGGTCCACCTACTCATCCCGCTATTTTCATTCGGACGCGATATATTTAAAAACTTCTACGGATTCATGAAACTCGCGTTTTCCATACATACTTGGGCACTCGCCTCGCGAACTCGATCTTCTCCCCTTTTGTCACGACTGGAGATGAACTACGCGGTTGAGAATTGCTTCGCAAGCTGACTGCGTCAAATGAGTTTTTTTATTAAAAACTGTAATAAAACTGATCTCGATTTTGTGGGACTGCAAAGTTTCCCCGACGCTCCGTCAGGCGACTCTCCAGGGTCGCTCTCGCAAGCGGGGTCTCGCCTCGGATGGTTTTTAAAGCTCTTTTTCTGACGGTGGAATTGACAGAAGGAAAAGATTTTTCATTGATTCCCTGCATTGCTTTTTCGAAAAGTTTTTTTTTTCGCTATCTTGTTCGGAAATGTGAAAATCTTCGATCGAAATTTTCAGTTGTTTTTCGATGACTTTCTTCTGCCAGAAAATAAGTCGAACGAAAAGTTTCGTGGTTTGTAAACTGCGTACGTGAAAGGTGTGTTTAGGCCTTTTTCGCAAGGGAAAAAATCGATTCGCGGACTAGCTTCCCTCGGCACTTGTAGTCGCTACAAATATATATTCAACGAGTAAGGGTCGTTTCGGAACTCTCAGCTCATCACGAATTAACGATAGAAAATGGAGAGACTCAGGAGGTACGAAGGCAAGCGGGAAAGGAAAAGATGGAGGTTTTTCAAGGCGGGAAAATGACGACAGAAAATCAATGGGATTCGATATGAAAGTTGAAATATTAGAATTTCCAGGCTTCAGAGTGTTGAATTGTTGAGTGAATCGTTGCACGAATCATAATTAGAATGCTTGGACAGCTCCGGGTGTCGTCTTCCATTTTTCGTACGTTGGAGCTGCCCACACACGACGCAAGACATTTTGACCGTTAAAATCCCTGATAAGCGTTCATTGAATGCACGACAATAAATTTTATTAGCCAGGGGTCCAATAAAATCTCTGTAATCAAATTGAACCATAAATTTTATAGTAACAAAAATATGCTAGTTCGAAATTCTCCTTTTAGTATATTCATAAGAATTTTTATCATTTTTAAGGGAGCGCCTCTACGATCGGCCAAGGCGATGACAAGCCTGCTAAACAAAAACGTCATCGGACGCGTTTCACTCCTGCACAGCTCAACGAACTGGAAAGGTGTTTCGGTAAAACTCACTATCCCGACATCTTTTTGAGGGAAGAAATCGCCATGAGAATCGGCCTCACCGAAAGCAGAGTGCAGGTAAGTTCTTCCACCAATTTTCTCCTAATGAAAAAATCTCATTTCCCAATCAACATTTTTAAATCCAATTATCAATAAAAAAATCGGAACTCCCGAAACTCAAACCCTTCACCCAACAAGCGATCCTCCCCCTCTCGCTCCGTGTATTTCGACGCTAATACCTTAAAGACTGTCTTAGAATCAATTGTCAAGGTCTACACCAACAGCGCGGTGGCTCTCGCGCGGATTAAAGTCAAACTTGGAGTTGCTAAGCCTTCAACAACGTGGGAACGGGCGGCTGTTTACTATATTTATACACATAATCTCTCCCTGCGTTTTCTCCCCTTTTCTCAGACTCCGAATTTCGGTACGAATCTTCCGTTTTGCCGAAGATCTCGTCAGAATTGTCTCGTGAATCGGTTAACGAATCGTCAATTTTAATGAGCCCGGAAATGAAAATTATTCGACAAAATTACAGAATCCATTCATTAAGGCATTCCTTTCGCATGAGCGTATTTTTGCATGAGCGCAAATTGGAACACTCGAAATTTTGACTGATTTCTAACCTCTGAGCAGTCGCGGTTACATAGAAAAGGCTTCTGCTTTTGCCACATTTCCAACTTCTATCGTTAATGCCTATTTTAAGCATTCGGTAACCCTTTATGTCTATCGTCGCTATCGATTCCTTAAATTTTTCTCTATCCGTGAAACAGCTTGAATGCGATGCCGTGATGATGGGATCTCCATAAGCTCCAGTATAAATTTTACGATTTTTCGAGTTTTCGAGTTTTCATTCCTTATCGATAACCTCACCTGAAGTTTCGCCAATCTATTTGCACGCACTTTTACTCAACTGTAATTTAAAATGAGTCATTTTTGTAGAATATTCGGGTTCGCGAAAGGAATACCTTAACTTCGTCGCGATTGTGTCGAAATTCGTTCGTAATGGAGTTTGAAAAGAATTGATAAATGAATTTTGGCCTTAGCTAATCAATTTTTCGGCAGCACTGGCGAAAACACTAGTTTTTGAAAGCCGCGAGTCTCGAAACGTTGAACGATTAAAATGTAAAACGACGCAAAAACAAGATGTGAAGGGCTGTAACGTTCGTGCAGTTTGCAGAATAGGAAAGAGTCGTGAATACTTAAATGAACGCGGAGAAGAAGGCAGAGAAGAAAAGAAATGACAAAACCAAAAATGCTCGATCTGTTTGGACAGTAGTATTTTCAAATTGGAAGGTAAAAAGAGGGGAAACCAGAGAGATACTTGGCCCGGGAAAATGTTATAAAATGCACGGTGAGGAAGAGCCACCGCATAAAAGCGTAAAAGTGTCGAACGATCAAATAATTAATGGACTTGGCAGAGTGAACATTTGCAGATTCACTGTACATAAACGAGAGGCCACTTTCCCGAACTTTAGTCATTCATAACTTAGCGCGAATAGCTCGCTATTATATGGAAGAGTAGGAACGGAAAGCACGCAGGTGTAAAACTGCCGGGCTTGCGAGGCCACAGGTGACGGGAGTTTCCGTCACGAATGACCATCGTTGAAATTACACTTTCAATAGTTCACTGTCGTTGCCGCCAGGCAGTGCATCATCGGACTCTTCTCGTTACAGGCGTAGTTTTTTTCTCTATCAATTATACAAGCCCAAATCGCTCGATTCTTCGTGTGACCGTAACGTGTCGCGATTCGATGACGGAAACCAGAAGTCTGTGCAAAAATTAATTTGAGGAACAAAAATTATGATAAATATCAGTCTGAATAAATATTTGGCGAAAAAAATGTTGAAATGACAAACCTCGAGCCAAAGGACTGGACTTTAGAACGAGATTCTTCGACATGGGAGAATCAATAACGAAATTCATCGGAAAAATTCAAACGAACTTCGCAAACTTCGTTGTGAAGTGAAAACGTAGAAAAATCGAATAAGTCAATAAAATTCGATAAAAAATTTGATTCTCCGGAAACTTCTGACCGTGTTGATGGTTCCCGGGTGAGTTTACTTTTTGCTCAAACGTGAGAAAACGAGAGAAAGAGAGAGAGAGAGAGAGCGTTTGATCGTGTGGAATTCCGTACCAGGAAGAAAAAAGGTGCTCGGCCTAATAGAAATTCATGAAATTTTTATCCGCAAAACTCGCAAGCGTCAGTCAAGGGAAACGCGCTTCTCCGCATATCAAGCAGAGTGAGACAGTGGAAAAGAAAGGAAGAGAGACGGATGTTCCTGGCTGTTATACATCGCGGTCCTTCGTGCTGGTGGTGTGAACCGTTTTGCGACGATGCCCAGGAGCCCATATTCGCACACACGTGGACGGGCGTGAAGACTCGAGTGCCCTGGGCACACACGCTCGAGATGTTCCAGATTTTCATCGTGGCTTTAATGAACTTTGCAAATATGTGGACTCGTTCGGTTTTCGTGTTCGCAGCATCCCGGAGGACGTTTTCAATCTTTGACATTCCATTTATCGTCTTCCCTCGTCTCAGCACTCAAGCGATGCGTGTACATATCGATATACATGAGGGCAGGAGAGGATATGAAAATATTTTCCTTCCTTTTATTCCAATTGGATCTTTGCCGTGCAAACTCTTTCCCCATGCACACGAGGACGTTTGCCCAAGAAATTATTCGAGCTCCAAACAATTTCCATATTTCGTTCGAACGATTTCGATTCTTGTCGAAATAAATCTTGTCGTTGCCAAAATCAGAAATTTACTTCAAATCATCCCACTAAGTTGGAGCTATTTTTTCAGGTTCCAAACGGAATGTATACTTTCTTAAGGTAGTTCATGCACGAAACGTTCTTTAAAAAATGTTGAAATTTGCACAGAGCTTAAATGACTGAGACGCACATCAAATTTTAAAGGGTTCGTTTTATTGGTTATTGACACAAACGTGTTGAAATATAAAGAAAAATATAGAGGGTTACAGGAACTGTGCGTTAAAAATTGTTTGTCTTTCGATATAACGAATGAACGCTTCCTACGAAGTTTATGAAAAAGTACACAATAACAATTAAGTATGCAGTGAAAGTTTGGGAAAAAATTCGAAAGGATTGTCTTACTAGTAATGAAGAATCTTGTAACCTCGCATTTGCTTATTTCGACATTTTGCTTCTTCTTGGCTTGGTCCATTCCTGGCACAGCCTTCAGTCTTGTTATTAATACTTTTTCTTGATCCATGTCCTCTTGTGTTTTCCCTTTGCCCTTTCTAATGCGATTTTTTAAATTAAAAAACTATAGTATTTTCGCCAGGGACGAATGAAAATTGGGATTCAGTCCATTATTTACAATTTCGAATTAACAACTCTGATATTAATTTAAAGTGATTATACCCTTAATTAGGGAGTAAAAATCAATCGAATTTAGACATCCCCATAAAATACGATCCTTCGGGCATGATCTACCGTAATAACTAAAAAATCATGCAAAGAATAATGACGTGTGCTGCGGAAAAAATTGAACAATAAAATTCGTTGATTCGGCAAAGCTTTTCTCGTATAGCAGCGACCATTTGTGGAGCAATCACGAAGTTCATTTTTTCCTTCGCATTTCGTCGATCCAACGAAAACTCGGTTGGATCAATAAAGTTATTTTCCCAGTCGATCAATGGATTGTGAACTTTATTCGTCGATCCTAAACAATTAAATTGCATTCGTTGACTGGATCGAAAGGAACTGCGCGATTCCCAAGACCCGCATGTACTTTCGCAGGATGATGCGCGAGGATTTTGACAAAGAAAATTGTAAAATTGACCCGGCTCTCAAGCTCTCGAGGTTTGTCCGAGTTGTGGAATTTGTAACGTTTCGAAAATGTGTCCTGAGCATTTCCTGACGACGAAGCGACGCGAGAAAGATTCGAGAGACGGAGAATCCCTCGCGCTGGAGAACAGAGAGACAAAGAAAATCGGGAAAGCACGCGAAGCTCGAGAGGGAGAGAATAAAGACGAGGATGCTGCTGCTGCAGGAGCGATGGGCGGAAAGGGAACGAGAGAAAGAACGAGAGAGGGTTTTCTGGTCTAATTGAAAGAGGTCTTTCCTTGACGGACGGGGGTTGATATCAGAGGGAACGAAGCGTTTCCAAGGGAACGTCGGGACGGTTACCATCCAGGGAAGTTCACGGTATATCGCGAGGCATCTACCGCCAATGGGCTTTCGAGTAAGAGCGCCGGCGCCCAACTTCTCTCGGAGCGCTATCGAGCGTCGGCTATCAAAGATTTCTTGTCTTGCTATGGCGGCTCTTACTCTCTCTCTCTCTCTCTCACTCTATTTTCCTCAAGTTCCGATGCTTCCTGCGGTCGAATAAAGCATTAAAGTACCGACCAGAGGAGGCGAAAAGTATTTTACTATTTTCATTAACAATCCCCCTCCGAGAATTATCATTCGAAAAATAAGGCTCCCGATGCACGGAGACGAAATGAAATTCTTCAAATTTCGTGCCAATTAGACTCGCGTTTTCGTTTAAATAAAACACATTTTTCCTCCATTTCTAACCACGAGTTTCCTGATTTCCTGACAAAAATTTGTGCCGAGATTTCACATTCCCCCGACAAAATTCATCGAGAATCGTCAAAATCCGGACATTCTTGTGACGAACAAGAAGATAAAAATCTAAGAATTCAACAACCCGATAATTGGCCACGTAATCACTCGGCATCGAGCTCGTTAAGTCACTCGGTGAATTCTCATTATCAATTGAGCGGCATTGTCCATTCCCGCGCGTCTCTCAGGAAGAAATAGAATACCGCGAAATTAGAAGTCCGCCAGAAAAGAGTCGATAAGAAAAAAACGTGAGGTTCGCAAAAAGCGGTAAGATAAATGAGAATGAAAAAGAAAATTTGGACAGTTGAGAGCACACGTCAGAAAGGTCGTTTAAATATTGAACTTTTAACGATGACAGCGATCGTTTTTTTTCTGCCTCGTAGAAATTGAATGAACACTTGGATCGATTGCAGGAGTCTCGAATTATAAAGAATTTTCTGGCCGGGATATAGCTGCAGGTTTTTACGGACGTAAATTTTTTAACGACATCTAATTATCGTTTAAATATTTCATCGGTCCTTGCACACGAGGAGCTTCGGATGGGGCATAACAAACGAATTTTCGGGCCACGAGACTCAGCGAACTCGTGCATATTCAGTGCGCTCGAACGCATTGTAATTTCATTTTGTTTTCGATTTTACTCAATTCTTTTTGGCTCTTTGGTTGAGCCGGCTTTTGTTGGGAGCGCGCATGCAGCGAGGAGGGTTTAAATATTCGAAGCTTTCAATGACAATTCGAGGATTCCTCGTTCCGGTGATGACTCGGCTCGTCTGGCTTGCATACAATTAAGCGGGTCCGCGGGTGAGCGAACGAGGCTGAAAACGGGAGTGGGGTCCTTTTGCTCCGGGCGCAAAATCAATTAAGCATCGCGCACCGGCAAACTATGTCTATAGCAAAACGACGGAGCCGTATCATTTGTTGTATAGAGCATAAAAATGGTGGGCGCAGACTATTTTAAAATGTACGCTCGAAGCGCGTCGCGCTGCTGGTGGAAGCTGGATGCGGAGCTGGCTAAATAAATGTACAAGTTTCGAGTGCATCGCTCTCGGCCCGGACAGAAAAAGGATGCGACACACGAATGGTGTTGGCGTAAAACCGAGTCGTGTCGAATTAAAAACGTCGTTGACGCGCCTGCAGGACCGATGAGACCGTTCGGATTTTTTCCTCTCATTCTCTCTCTTCTTTTTTCTTCGTTATCTCCACCACTTTTCCGTACATTCCGATCGACCGCATTTATCAATTCCGCCCCCGTTGTAACGAGACCCATCCATTTGGGAATAAAAATAAATACGACGAAAGGAGCAGTTCCCAGGGAGCGAGAAAAAATTCACTGCGCAATGCTTTCAATCTGCATATGAAATATTCGTTTTTTTCGTTCGAAAAACTCGATCCACTGGACACAAAAAATTGACAGGCTGTTGCGATTAAAGATTCAGAAATAACTTGCGGCATTCGCTTATTTAATAATCGAAAGAGTATCGTAGAATTGGAATTATGTCCGATATTTGGTCAGCGATACCAAGAAATAATCTGTGTTACACCAGTTCACTGGAATCTAATGAAAATCGAAAAATCCAACTTTAAGATTGAATTTTAGAAATGTGCTAGAAATATACACGGTGCAACTATTCCCGGAATTATTGTAGGATCTACGGTCTAGTTGTCGAGAAAACAATTAACGAAAATCACATTTTTTAAGGGTTATAAACAGGCCCTTGTGGCAGGCACACTTCCTGTGCGATCATTTGGATTTAATGAAATAGGATCCTCCCAACTTTGAAGAGCCAAAAACGAGAACAAGAAAATAGAACGTTTTTAGATATATCAATGATATTTCTTGAGAAAGCCTCGTTACTGGTGAAAATCACTCGGGAATGGAAAAATAAAAATACTTATTTGTCACATTCTGCTTAACGATTTTACTGCGAAAGTATTTAAACCGCTGTCATTATATTAAAAATTGGTAAATCTCAACAAATAAGTTGCACATAATTTTAATAATAGCGAGAATAAATTTGAGTCGTTTCTCTGATGATGAAAAGAGCAAAAAAGTTCAGTTGCTTTTTCGAATCGCGAGTAACGCGTGATCTTCCTTGTCTCAATGATATTCGAGTGCTCGAAATGATTACAAAATCCGAAGAAAGAAATTGTCAATTTTCCTCATTTTAACAAAAGTCCGAGCAATTTTAATTCGCCATCCTTGACCTGCCAATGAGTCTGATCTTCCTGAAGTTTCGCGATGAATCTCATCATCTTAAAAAACCTGGAGATATTTTATTTCTTTTGTCGTCCACGAACGGGGATGATCCCGCAAAGTGTTTCGCTCTTTTCCCAGGTTTCATGCTCGTCCCCCGATGCGGAATATGCTCGGCTCTTATTACGCAGATTCGTCGATAATTATATTTCGCATCGGAGAACATTACTCCGGACGATCGGTCGTTCGTTTCGTTTCGATTGCTCATCGGCAACGCGCGTCTTTTTTAGTGATCAATAAAAAGGTGTGTTCGATTAGGGAGAATCTGAGCGAGTCCCATTCGCCGCTACACACGAATCGGCACTCAACCTTTTTATAATTTCACGTGCTTGCATGAGAGAAATCGCTTGAGTACACGCGTGAATGTGTCAAGAGAGACCGAGAGTTTGGCTCTCAACACGTGTGTTCAAGTTTGCAGCGTTTCACGTTTTTTTCTGTTTTCTACCCCCGTTGAATTTTCCATCCACGGATGCCGCCGTTGCTGCGCCCGTCGAAAAAGTTCGCTGAACTTTAATCTCTCATCAACGCGCAATTTACTCTTTCGAAACACGGAACGCTCCGTTAGCAGCTCCGCGACGATAAGGACTTTTTCACAGGATCGTCCCACCGCACGAAACAACTCGGCCGAACGATTTAATTTTCATCGTAATTACCCCTGCCCCCGTCGAAACTACAGTCGTTCAAATCCACGTGAGCTACAATAAAAGTGCAGTGTTTGCTCGTGCCTCGAACGGCGTTTCCGACTCTATCGTTCCTAACAAACTCCACACGATGTATCCTCCCTATTTATATATCGCTTTGCACAGACAAAGTATCCGCGAACAGAGACGCGCGCCACCGAAAAGCAGTTAACGTCTGCTAACAGGCATTTAAGTTAACTGCACGAGGTAACTGCTCGTTGGTAGGCTTGAAGGGTCCTTTCGATTACTCCGACGATTCGGAACCTCCGACCAACCGCTATTCTCACCGAATGTGCGCAATTTTATGGAATACGATCTTTCCTTTATATGTGGATCTTTATATACGTGTATAAACGCTGTGCCGAGGAAAGCTTTCGTGTCCCGAAAACGAGGAGACTAAGCAGGATCAGAATCATTGGAGGATAAAGCCGTGCGAGGATACAGCGATAGCTCCGAGTCGTTTAAACTTTTTAAAGAGACGAAAACGATTTGGCAAACGTCACTGTAAATTTCGACGACATTTCTTCACTAAATTCCACCTAAAATCTTGCGAATTTCTATCACTTCGTTCATTTATTTTTCGCTTCATAACCGCCTCATAGCTTTTACGGTTGCTACAAGTTCGCGGGGACGATTGTTACGAAATATTGTCATTTCCTCAACGTCGATAATGTGGCCGTTTGAATAGTTTTTTTTCGACTATTTCGCGAGCTTTGTCTTCGGAAACCTTTTTCGTTGCAGTTTTGAAATGAGTAGTAATAACGAAAAAGAACATTTGGAAAACGAAACATTTTTTTATCTCCACTCACGACAACACTGGGGAAACGCTGGAAGAAATATTGTTCTCGAAATCAATAGAAGACGAGCATGAACATTTTTCAGACGATCGATCCAATCGCGAAAGCCAAATGATTTTTATCGAATTTTGGTTTTATTCATTTCCACTGAGACGCTTTACAAAGTATTGAAATTTACTCAGAGTTTAAACGGATACTCGACTGAGACGCATATCAAATTTTAAAAGGTTCGTTCTATTGGTTATATTTACATGAACGCTTCCTACGAAGTTTATGAAAAAGTACACAATCAAGTATGCAGTGAAAGTTTGGGAAAAAATTCGAAACGATTGTCTTACTAGTAATAAAGATATATTAAGTTAAAGATTGAACGAAATTGGTAATGAGCACTCGTGTTTGCTTATTTCGACATTTTGTTTCTTCTTGGCTTGGCCCATTCCTGTCACAGCCTTCTGTCTTGTTATTTTTTCTTGATCCATTTCCTCCTCTTGTGTTTTCCTTTGCGCTCTCTAATGCGATGTTTTAGCAAACTTTTTGGTATAGTTTCAAAGATATTTCAAGAGTAGAAAAACCTTTTTAATTATGTGAAAAATACTAATATGTAGATACATGGTTTAGGCGCAAAGACTCATTTTCGTAGTTTCTCAGCTGCTTGCGAGATTGCAAAAAAAACTATCGTCCAATTGAACGTAATAAAAATTTTTATGTTCAGAATAAAATTCTCTCGGATATGAAACTAAAAAAATCATTTAAAATGTCTCTTTAAACAGCTGCACCAGCACGGTGAAGTGATATTCTTTTTATTTAAAAATCTTTTTCTTTTCAAAACTTACGAAAAACATAGAATTTCACAAATTTCCCGTTTTTTATAGGCTCACGTCGAAGCAAATTTAATTCTGAACACAATTACGTTCTAATTGGACGCACAGTTTTTTGCAATCTTGCACAAAGCTGAGAAACTTCGACAATAAGATTTTGCGCATAAACCACGTACATATTAGTATTTTTCCCATAAAAAAATATTTTTGTACTCTCGAAATATGCTTGAAACTAACCGAAAAGTTCGCCCCAGTGAGTTATTTATTTCTATTCTATAAAAAAAATTCCCGAAACCAATCGATCTTTTGACTTCCTAAAGCAGGACCCCCCTCAAATATTTGGCTCTATCTCAATAATCAAATTGGTTGGAAGAAAACGAAAGTTCATTTCGATTAACAAAGTTTCATTGTCACTGGCTAATTTTTCTCATTATATCCTTGCTTTTTCGATCTCCGGATTGTTTCGTGAAAAATGTTTACAATTCCGGAGTCGTGATGCGCGGAGGAGGAAGAACAACAGCCGCGAATGGTCTCGGATCATTCGTCGCCGAGTGGTGACGAAACGAAGGGGTCCGTAAGTCGGTGAATCTCTGCCCAGGGAAAGGAAGGGACCAGGCTCGAGAAAAGGGATGCACCGAAGAAAAATGGAGAGTAGAATTGCGCTCGTAGAGTCGTCGACGAGAGTTTGGGGGTGCGAAAGTCAGCACATATGCGTTGGGAGACTGGTGGCTGGCGGGTACGCAGCATTGCTTTCAAAGCGTCCCGAGGGACTCGAAGGACCGACGGACTGATGGTGCGCGTTACCGATCCGGTTTCTCGTGGTTCGTCCTTCGGGACGAGCAAGTGCCGGCTCTATATTTCGTCTATATAAACACATATATTTATGTATGTAAGAGCAGAAGGTCTTCGCTGATGGAATATACATACATATAAATATAAGTTTGCTCGGACGTGCCTTCGAATCCCTTTTATTGGCTTTTATCGTAAAAATGACTTTTACTACTTCCTTAAAAGGCATTAATATATTATTACGTTTATGAGCATAACCATTTCTTTTCGGGAGGATAAAAAAGAGAGAAACGCGAGTAATTATGCTTTCTGATTACTGAAAACTGGAGGAAAGTGCTACCTCAGATTTGGGATGAATTTTTTGATTTCGTTGATCGGTTGATCGGTGTGGAACTTTGCGATTCTCGAGGTTGACCCGGCGCGTTGTTATATCAGGGCGCTCCAGTCATCCGGGGAGTGTATTAATTTTGCTTCCGGTTCGCAGAGGCGCCTCGTCGTCGAGAAATTCGGTTGAACCGCACGCGAGGCGCTCCTGGTTGTTGCAGAAGCGCGAACGAGGTTTTCTCATTTTTCTCATGAAAAAAGGAGGAAATAAGCAGATCCGAGGTTGGATAAAAAAAAAAAAAAAAAAAAAAAAAAAAGTAGAACAGAAGCGAGGAAACGCGCAGGGAACCCGATAGAATTATGGAACGACAAGGGGAAGGAGGGACAAAAAACAGTGTAAAAAGGCAGGAGCGAGCGAGATGTCGCGGAGGGAAGCTTCAGAACACGGGCCTTGGCTATGCAATGGCTATGCATTTTAAGGGAGCCCGATTTTTAATGCGGTATAAATATGCATGGGCAATGATATTAGCTCTTAGGTATCCTCGTCGTCGTTGTCGTTCCAATAAAAAGGACGAAATATATACGCGCGTGTATGCATTACTCGCTGAATGCAGCGGGTGTATTACTCGCCGCGCGATAAATCTGCTTCCACCAGACAAAAAGACCCGAAACAGCCTCGCTTTGCGAATTAAAATCTTGGACCTGCTGCGCGGCCCTTTTGCCTTGAAAAACTTGGATTTCCTCCCTCGAAATAGACTCGCGATGAGTCGAGCCACGTTTTTAGGCCGCATTCACGAGCTTCTACCTAAATTTTCACCCCTCCGAGGGGAAGAGAGGGCGGACGAGCGACCCCGGCAATATGGGGTTCTCAATGGATAAGCTGTGTCGCCGCACTCACCCAAGGGAGCATCATCCAACGCCCATTTCGTTATGATGTCGCGCCTTCTCCCCTGCGAAACGAGCTTCGTACGATCCGCGCGCGTCGACGACGCATCACTGTACATTCGTTCATGTGGATCTGAATGCATGTTGAGGCATCCGCGGGACACGAGCGGGACTGCAGACGTCGAAAAACAGCCTCGCCTAATCCCTCGCTCTTCTCCCTTCATTCCGGACTACTTCTGACCACAACAAATCGCGGTGGCTCTGTCAGCTCTCGTTATTCATTGCGACTTGACTACCGAAGCAGTTTCGACTCATCGGGAAACGTTTTCCGCTGGTTTTTAGGCAATTTTAACAACTATTGTTTCCGAGACGATTTTTTACGATTTTTTACGATTTTTTCGCTGCGAGGGATTTTGAGATGGGCACGAAGAGGCGGTCCGATAAAATTCGTGGCTTAAGATCAACCGCGCAGGCATTTTTCAATGTATCCGCGTCGTAAAACAGAGCAATAGCGCCCTAATTAAGGTCGACGTTGGCAAAGCTTCTGCGGAAAAAAGCGTCAGCCACGTTGAGTGGAAAAGGCTCGGTGTGCGCGGCCGGAGAAAAACGTTATACGAAGCTGTTTTTTACACACACACGCTCCAAAGTAGATTCAGCGAGGATCGTGTGTGCAATGCAGTGTGCGCGAGAGGCCCAGAAAAATCAGGCTCGTGTACGCGCGACAAGCTTATGGCGGTTCTCGCGCCCCGCAACGTGGATAAATCTAGTTCCACGAGCAGTTTTAGCTAATTTGACGACGTTGTGAACCGGCAGTGAACTCCGGAGGACGAAACGCCGCAGTTTCGCGAAAGCACGAGCCGGCGCGAACGATATTGCCACCGTGAAATAATAATAAAGTATAAATGGATCAAGTTTACGATCCGTGAACCGGCGGTGCGCCGCTCTTCCTGCCGCGAGGCCACGTGAAATTGCTCCAGCCGTCGGAAGCTTTGCCGCAACTTGATTCGGTTATTCTTTCCACAAAATTCCTCCCACGAGCTCCGATTAATCGTCGATTTTACACTCGGATTTTTACTACTCGTGGATTTTCATCGATCGAACTATTTTTCTGCTGAGCATACGCGCAAACAGAAAAATGGCGGCGGGAAAATCAGCAGCCTCGAAATCCCTCATCTCGCCCATTTACATTCCCAGTCAGGCTTTAATTCTCCAAACCACCAAGGCCGGAAATACGCACGGCTTTGCCACCGCGATTCGATAGCCACAGGAGATTTCAACGTATTCGGTGTATCAACAGCGACGGACCGGTCAGGCTCTCGAGATCCGTGCGGTTGACCTTTAAGTTTGGAAATCCTCGCAAACTGGCGAAAGTCTATCCGACAAATCACAAGTGGACTCGGGTTATATCCCATTATTCGATGCTTCCATGCGGCTACGGGGCACAGAATTTCAAGAGTCGCGAAACATTCAAAAAACTTCGACTAAGCCAAATTTTAACGATAAAACAATTTCTCGATGAGTAAAATCGATTCAATCGTGATTCATGCATTTTTTGGATACCGGAAGTTCATCGTTTATCACGTACCCAGTTTTTGTTGTAACGCGACGAAACTGACTCGCAAAATTGTTATTTTTCCATTATTTTCGATGAGCTCGTTGATTTTTGTTCCGTTGTATATTTATTCATCGAAATTTGAGAGATTTACAAGTCATTTTATCGCTCGGCGTTATTAAATGAGCAAATGAGGAACAAAGGATGATGTTTGTAAGCGCGACTGCGCGCGAAGGCGCTGCTTAGTATCGCAGCGAATAATATCGGTAGGGGGTCGAAATAATGCGATCGGAGCACCCTCGGGCGAGCTCCCGAAATCCCCCGCCCGCTCCCTAAAACACCATCATCAATCTTTTCCTCGAAATCGCACCCCAGCAACTTTGTGCAATATTTATTCTCATTAAATCTGGCTTTTGTTGGCCTACATCGGGCCAGCACTCGGTCGCATCAAAAACCATGAATATCTGTTCGGATTTTCCAAACGAATCTTCTTCCAGCTTGTCGCAATCTGTCTCGAGCGCGCACGATTATTTTATTTCACATATTTCGCTGCTCTGATCGTCGATGAAGGAAAAATTCACGGAGATCGAAAGGAAAATCGAACATTTCAAAGTCAAAGATTGAAATTCGAGATTGTTGTTTAAGAAAAAGCTCTTGGGAGGGCTCATGGATCAGAACTCAAAAACTGTGACTTCCTTAGATCGTTTTCTCGACAACTAGATCCAAAAATAATTTCTGTTATTAATAGCCAGCAATTTTGTGCGAAATATTTCTCAAATTTCAGCTCCGAAATTGAAACTTTCGATTTTCTATCAGATTTGCACGATCCCCCTTAATCTTTATAGACTTAACCTCCACTTGAGAAATTCATCGATAAATGCACAAATTTCGTGTAAAAAAGGTCGATTTCAGCGTAAAAATCCCCGTCCTTGAAAGGTTAAGGAGTGACAGGAACTGTGGCAAAATGTAACCAATCACTTGAAGCCCACACAGCCACATTCTCCTAAAAGTGCTAGATTTGCCCACCAAATTTCAAGCAGATCGTCGCCACGGTTTTTCGGAAATTAAGTATTGAAAATAAAAACACTTTTTAACGTGACGAAACACCTACGGGGTTGGATCTTACGAATGAATTGGTGAAAATAAAGGTTAAAAACTTGTTGAAAAGTAGCGAACCCCTGAGCATGCAAAAATTAAAAATGTCGTTTACACAATCAATCGATAACCCATTATCGGCATTGACGGAAAGATTAACGAGTCGGAAAGTTTCTCCTCCGATCGAGCAAGCCAGCAAGCGTTTTTATTCGTTTCAAAATTTGACTACGTGCATGAAAGATTACAGTATAAATTTCAATTTATATAACAAAAAATATTATTAATGCAGTAGCCCGAGGATAAAAGCTTCATTCAAAATGATGCGAATGCAATTATTTTTTATCTCGAGGAAATGTCGCTGTGTAAAGTTTACGTTTTGCTTAAAAACTATCCATGACAGTCTCCTCAATGTCTCCATTCTGTTATTTTTTCTAATGTGAGAACGAATGATTTTTTGGCCATTCGAAAATTCGATTCGAAGCTTAATATTCAACGATCAATTGTTAATTTCATTGTTTCAACGTCATTCACACTCACCCTTTTTATTTTCTGCTCCAGGGGAGTGTCACATTTAAGAAACGCAGCTAAAAAATCCAACGATCCTTCAATTCCACGTGGTTCAAATCACTCTCTCGTATACATATATGCATTGCCCCGTCAGTGTGTTAACCCGATGATGGCTTTTCGCCCCGCTGCTTCTCCGGTGTCTTCTCGCACAGAGCCACAGAGATCCCTGCCGCTTGCCTTGATGGCGGGCTCAATTTATATCAGCACCTCCTGAAACCCCCTTTACGAGTTTCTCTTCTCAGCCCCCCTTCCTTCCCCCGGCCCTGCTGCCATCGTCTCTTCCTTTCCGAAGGCTCGCACAGTCAGAATTTTCTGCAACAGTCATTGGCACGTGATCGATGTAAATTATAACGCAAATGTTGTTTAGCCAAAATCAGAAGAAAGAAAATTGGGGAGAAAAACCAAAAAAATAGACAATAACGTAACAGCTGGAATCTCAGAATGTGTATCGAGGCTGCAAAATTTTTACTTTTCTGACTCATCGAGGCTTCTTCGTGTAATTTGTGATGTTGAAGAACCTCTGATAATTCGAAATTCGAATCACAAAAGTTGTTACGATGCAATGAAATGATCGATTCAAGATGCTTCAAATTTGGCAAGTTGTATGAAATACAATTTGGCTCTTTCAATGAGACTGACGAAAAATAAGAAAATCTGAAGCTTCAGCCCTCTTCAGGGGTATTAATAAACCATTATCGAGTGTAAAACGTCAAAGATTCTATCAGACTCGATATTGGACGAAAATATTTTAATGAACTTCGTAAAATTGATCATACTTCCGGCGACTGAGCAATCACAAACAGAAAAAAAACTTTTGCTTTTGAAATTTGGAAATGTGCTAGAAATATACACCGTGCAACTATTCCCGGAATTATTGTAGGATCTACGGTCTAGTTGTCGAGAAAACAATTGACGAAAATCACATTTTTTAAGGGTTATAAACAGGCCCTTATGGCGGGCACACACTTCCTGTGCGACCATTTGGATTTAATGAAATAGGATCCTCCCAACTTTGAAGAGCCAAAAACGAGAATAAGAAAATAGAATGTTTTTATAGATCAATGATGTCTTGAGAAAGCCTTGGTACCGGTGAATATCACTCGGGAATGGAAAAAGAAAAATACTTAATTGAGGTTAACGAGTAATAACGACACAAACGGTGGAAGGTTTGATATGCATACGCATATAAATAGAAAATGGCTGTTGTCACATTTTGCTTAACGATTTTACTGCGAAAGTATTTAAACCGCTGGCATAATATTAAAAATTGGGAGAATAAATTTGAATCGTTTCTTTGATCACGAAAAGAGCAAAAAAGTGTAGTTGCTTTTTAGAATCACGAGTAACGCGTGATCTTCCTTGTCTCAATGATTTTCGAGTGCTCCAAATGATTATAAAGTCTGAAGAAATAAATTGTTAATTTTCCTCATTTTTACAAAAATCCGAGCAATTTTAATTCGCCATCCTTGACCTGCCAATGAGTGTGGTCATGCATCGAATCAAAGACCATCCTCGGCCACCCTCTTCCTCTGCTATTTAGCTCGAAATCAACCTTCACCCTTGGAAATCTTTTGGGAGCCCCCTAAGAGTCCTTTTTCTCTCAGTCTTGCCTTTTTTTTTTTTATTCTTTCCCAGCGCTTCGATCCTTCCTCCAGGCTTCCACAGTTGGGCCATTCGTGCGATCCTTTTTTTCTCACTGGAGACTCTTTCCTGCGTGAAAAAATACGGATATAGTGGGGAAAAGGCGTTCTAAGATTTCGGAAAGAGCCCGAATATACTTTCCTCTACGACGTCATTCAATTCCCTTTCTTCGAGTTGGCGAACGACGCACTCTGCCCAAAAGTATTCTCGTTCGGCATCAAACGATGTTCGACTTTTACCGAATCAATCCACATTTCGATTGCCCAATCTTTTTCTAAAACCAGTCAAATTTTTCTCATAACTCAATCACTTATATGAGGGGGAAAATGATCAATTCCGTTCGTTAAGCGGATGGATCAGTCGGTATATCGCAACCGTGAGTGCGAGAGAGATAGCTGCAAATTCCGAAATCGGAATTCTTTGACACAGTTTGACCGATTAAAAAAAGGCTCTGTCAGTCGATTTTTGCCATCGTTCTGCATAGGCTGACAGAGCCTTTTTTTAATCGGTCAAACCGTGCCAGAGAATTTCAATTTTAAAAATTCCAAGTGAGGTTAGTCGACTGATCCGTACTCTTTATTCCCAGTGGAGCGCGTCCTCTGCTGAAGCATCTTTACCGCACTTCAATACCAAATTTAACATCTTTTTGGTAACTTTGAAATAAAATTCATAAAAAATACGATTATGCGCTGGTAAAATTCTACTCGCGCAGCTTAGGTTCGTTGTCACGCCTCGGGCGCTCTTCACTTTCACTATTTTTAGTATTTCTTCGAGCCAGTTGTTTGGCGTTACACCGGATCCATCTCCTTCCCATTTGACTATTCCCTCGACTCATTCTCTTTCGAGCCCTGTCCAATTTATTGGATTATGGGAGCAGGTTTTGAAATAAACAGCACAAAGTTTAAGCAGAGCAATTATATATTTTAATCAATGAACTTGACTCTAAGAGTATCGAAAAACTGAACGTTGAAGTGTTCGATAAAGTGCCTAAAGGAACGCCACAAAGGGCCTCGTGTGTCGACCTCTTTCTTGATCTGTATATTCGTTTCATAAGCAAGTTTTTAGGACTGCGAGCACGCTCTCGTGTGCATTGTTTAACATCAAGTTTTATTATGCTCATATTTCTGCTCACATTTTAATATAATTGATGAAAAAATTTGTATTTTTTATGAAAAACAAAATATTTTGTAGATTTAGATACTTATTCGGGATTACTGTTGTTAAAAAAGCCACAATCGTTTTTTTGCCACCGAGGAAAGTCGATTTTGTAGGGAAAATAAAAAAAAAAACAGGTGAAAACTTAAGTGGCCTTGCGAGCATTAGAAAATCTCGGAATGTATCGAACAAAAATGTAGCCGAAGCCTTCCAGGTGCATCGGACGCGAGATTTACAGATAAAACAGCTGCTCGTAGGCAAAGCACGTGCGAGTTTCGAAGCGAGGGATGATTGATCAATTTCAGAAAGCAATTTTTCTAATTGGGCTTAAACGCAGTGGGAGAAGGATCCTTTCGAGTGGTCGAAAGGTGTTTCCTTCAGCGTGTATGATGCACCGACGAATCAGGAAGTCTGAGTCATCGGAAGGTGTGTTCATCGCTTTTAAATCTGACCTTCCATCCGATCGAAAGATTTTCCACAGTTCAATTGAGCTCGCGTACACAAGTATGCACTAAAAATCGTGTATGAACTAAATTTATGTGTGCGCGGGGTCGCGAAAATGGTCGTCCGGTACCCTCGTCACTGGACAGACTTTTCCGAAATACCTTTTTCAAGATTCATCGTATTTCTGGATCTCAACGTTTAGTCATGCATTTCCGTCCACCGTTTTATTTCAATCAGAAGTCGTAATGACCGATCGGTTTCAGTCGATGCCAAGTGTCCATATCAATTTATATACTCGGACTAAATCACTCGTGACATCTCTCATTTCTGGAGATTTGGAATTCTCGTTTCCGAAATTACCTCTCTCGACTGACATTAAAAATTAAAGAGGGTTGAGATAGCAACTATTTTATCCGAGAAATCATTGAAAATACGCCGAAGCTTCATCTAGAGTCGCGGCAGCGACTCAGAGACAAGCACGTTTATGTATGACGACGTTTTCGAGACAACTTTCGCAATTTATTTCCTCAATAATTGGATAATTACGGTAGTTCAGAGAATACTGCAAGTTGACGTATTTTTTTTTCTTCTTTCAATCGCGACCTCTTCGAACTCTGTAGCTTGCATTGAAAAGATATGAATTATTTATTTTTTAATAGCATCGAAAAATTTTCCATTTTTTCGCACACATTTCTGATGTTTATTTCTTTTTTATTTAGTGACAAATATCTCGTGCCATGATACAAATACCTATATATTTCCGTGAATCTCTTCACGCTGCAAAATATATCATCGTAATTGTAAAGTAACAGCTTACAGTAGTGCTAAAAAATTGTTTTGGATTTTCCAAACAACAAAAATAACATTATTACTAATTGGTTGCATATTTTTTTATTTTTCGGACAGTTTATATCTAGGGTGGGTAAAAATACTTCGATTTTGGTTTTATTTTTATTCGACTCATCGTAGAGCATCCCAAAACTGTATAAATGAACAAAAATAATGGAAAGTTTCGCTGTAAAAACTTTGATTATTCAATCATTCGAATGTTTACTACAAAATTTTTTTATTTAAATTCGTCAGGACGCGATTTAAGTTTAATTATCAAAAGACTTAAAATACTTATTATTAAATTGAAAAAAAAAATTGAAATTATAAACAGCGAATGGTCATTTCGTAGATAACTTGGCTGAATCGAAAACTATTTTCAAAGGCTCTCAAAATTCCACATTTTTCCAATGTTTTACATATTTTGTTTTGTCTTATTTTGTACGATGACGATCAAAGATTAAGAGTAAATAATAGAAAGAGTATAAAAAATACTTTCGTACTTTGATTCTCGGATTACTCGCAGTTTAACTTTTAGTACCCCAGCACGAATGTCCTGTTTTTAAGCTAAGGGATACGTAGGCAAACAAGTTTTTTATATATCCTTTGAGGGGACACTATCAAAACGATATCGATATAATTATCGAAACCCAGGATTGCGATGAGAGCGATAGATCGTGGATTTATAATGCGAGTAGCGAATATATAATGATATAATTCGATGTGAAAGGTCAAAAAAATGGCTGTCGGGTGTGAATATTCATTGTAAAGTATACGAAAAGAGGGTGAAAAGCAGCGAGAGAAAAAAAAGGGAAAGCAAGAAGCGGTGAATTATCCACGAGCTCTTAGCCTTAACTCTGGCGTGAAATCGTCGAGACCGCACCCAGGAGCGAGCCAAATAAAAAGAGAGAGAGAGGCTGAAATGTACGTGCACGCGCGAGCGCCCGAACCGCTGGAGGGAGGGTGTTCGAGCAGGGTGAGAATAAAAGTGAGAGCGAGCGAGGGTGTGAAAATGCGGGGGGAGCGATGGCAGACGGAAACGATCGTGCGAGCGAATATACAGTAATATACTTTGGGTTTTTAAACCAGACGATAATATATATAATGTGCGATGAATCCGGGCGCGATGGCTTCGAAAAAACGTGGAAAGGGGTGTGTAGCTTCGATCCTCCGCATAGGCAAGCCTCGTGTTTGAAATATGTATTAAAATAAGTAGCAAGCTCGTCCATGCCATCCTTTTAATCAGTGAAAACAGCGATTTTTCCAGCATCCTACTTTTCCAACGCTTTCCATACCTTTTTAGCGATTACAAAACGTTTTTCACTCGACAATTAAATCCGTAAAGCGACGTTTGGTTATTGAGTTACGAAGTTTAGTGGACCGAAAAAACGCTCGTGTCAAATCACTCGTCGCATCGAAACTCTATTCCAAACGCCATCCTCAGATTCAACTGAATTTCTTGCCACTCAATCAAATCCAAAAATCGAATAAAGCGTACCGCCACCCACCCCCTGCAGTCGTCGGTCCACGAGACCGTGCACGCCTCAACGGCCACCCATCCCAATGCCCGCCTCCCCCGAAGCTCCGACTCCCGAAATAATCACAATAAATGAAAAATTAAAGACGAGTGTACGAAAAACGAAGAAATCTACTTTAGGATTGAGTTAGGTCCTGGATTTCGCGTGGGACACGGAGAGCTTTCATCCTGAAAGGAAATAAGGCCGCGAGAATGCACCATACATCGCCACATATACGCGCTCTGTATGGCTCGGGCTCGGAGTGTAAATCTCGTGTATCCAATTAGACTCGTATAATCCAGGAGCGTTAGTCGCGGCGGTTCGTACATTTTAGTCGGCCTCACTCTGCTCTCACTGTTAACGCGTGCGTAGTCAACCGCGTGTTCGCATCCTCGTGTACCTACTCTAATGCCAAAGTACTAATTTATGGGTGTGCACGCTATACGAATGTTCGAGTGGTGGATACGCGTGTACCAGGAAACAGAGTTCCGGCCGCGAGCAGGCAACTTTGTCGTGTCGCTCTGCAGCAAATATCCTTCGCTTATAAGCCGAAATTGTATCTCTCGAGTTTACACGAAAACGACACGGCGGGGAAAACTTTGCGAAAGTGTTGGATAAAACGGAAAAAACAATTTTTCATTCCGTGACGTCGGTCGCATCGACTGTCAAAATTCATGCCCGACCGGCTGAAAACATTCCGAATTAACGGAGCCGCGCGGAGTCCGACGCGATCGGAACTTCCCCGGATTTTTGACGCTCGCAAATTAAATTCGAACTCGCACACCCGCGTCGCAGCAGCGAAAGGAGGTTTGGAAGCCCGAAAAAACCGCTGGGGAACGAATCACGAGTTAAAATATACACTCGCATCCGAAAGGAAAAGCGTGCGAGTCGAAAATGAACGAAGTAACGGGATAAACTCTCGTCGACGGAGAAGCCTCGACCCATGCCATAACCAGGGACCCTCCGAGTTCACTTCCTACTCGAAATAAACACAATTTCTCTCTCCACCTTCTCACAACATCGCGTTACACAAACGTACATAAATCAAAGATCCTTTCTCCGCTCTCGCTCAAAGTACGTCCAGAGCGCAACGTCCAAGACACAAAGCGCACAGGAGCAGGTTTCTCGTCGTTTCAGCGAGCTCTCTATCGTCTATAGATTGTACTATTCTCTCGCCCTCTCTCTCTCTCTCTCTCTCTCTCTCCCCGTATATGTATTGGCGCAAGAGCCCGAGACGGGCTTTGCATGCGATATCAATAAATCAAGTCCCCGTGAACCCCAGCCAGCTTAGGGCTGGGCCACACTACGTGGCCAGAATCAACAGCTCATAACGTCGGCTAATAGCTACCCGTGGAGGCAGCCACCAATGTTATAACGCTCGTACACGACGGAATAAGAGAGACGGAGAGAACACTGGGGAATCTAAGAGTATATATGGGTAATATATACACGTGTATAATGTATATATGTTTTGAGACGCCGGGGTCGAAGATATTGGAGCAACGTCGAGGGACACCTTATCGTTTCACGTAATACCCTTTACATGACTGGTCCTCGAGCAAGCGGTGCACACGCGTTATGTGGCGACTATTAGATTTTGCGACGGAGACGAGACTCGCTGCCGGAAATGTTGTGAAATCAATCGCGGTGGATTTGGGATCGATAATCTTCCAAATATTTCTTTCGGTTTATTGGATTTCGTTAATTCTTTTGGATTGAGACTAGCGGTTTATGGGTCTGAACAAATTTGATTTATCTCTCGTCATCGAGCGATATACGCAGCGCGCCGAGTGACCAAAAATCAAACTAAAATCCGTTCCTACCGGATTTCGTCACGAATATATAAGTGAGGATTAGGCGAGTATGAAGAATGTCGAAGTGTTATTTGAGGAGGGTGGATCACGAAATCGAAATAATCAGAATTTGATAGAATTTGGTGATAATATTCTTTGGCATCTTGTGTACAAATACTATTTTTTTCAATTTTTTTTACCACATGGTTATCGCATTATTGAGCGTTAAGGAGGGTGGCTAGCGACGATACAATGTTGCCATGCTAAACCATGTCAAATACATTAAAAATTTCAAAATGATAAGAATTTAATAAAATTTGGTGAACATATTCTTTAGTGCCAAATTTGACAATACACATTTTTAAAGATTTTTCTTCTGTACAGTTATCGAGCAATTGATCACTAAAGTTCACGTGTACAAGCATAGCGTTTCCATATACGCTCCGGGCATAAGAAATCTGCTTTAATGCATAATTACTCGATAACTAAGCAGAAGAAAATTGTGAAAAAAATGGTGTCGTTGCACTTGATGTTGGACAACATTATCACCAAATTTGATCAATTTCTTATCATTTCGACGAATGTAGCCACCCGCCTTAAGATGATGGATCAGTCGGTAATCACAAACGTGAGTGCGAGAGAGATAGCTGCAAATTTTGAAAGGGAAATTTTTCCACATCGTTCGTCTGATCGAAAAAATAAAAATGTCATCGGATTTTTGCGATCGTGCTGCGTACGATGACATTTTTATTATTTTAATCGGACGAACGTTGTCAAAGAGTTTCAATTTCAAAAATTCGAGGTGTGATTACCGACTGATCCATCGTCTTAAGAGTATGGATCAGTCGACTAACCTCACTTGGAATTTTCGAAATCAAAATTCTTAGACACAGTTTGACGGATTAAAAAAAGGCTCGGTCAGCCTACGCTGACAACGATGGCAAAAATCGACTGACAGAGCCTTTTTTTAATCGGTCAAACTGTGGTAAAGAATTTCGATTTCGAAATTTGCAACTATCTCTCTCGCACTCTTAAATCGAAGTTCTTATGCACGAGATGTATATATGTAAACTCTGTGCTTATACACGTGAACTTTAGTGTTAAATTACTCGAGAGCTATGTGGTAGAAAAATCTAAAAAAATTAACATCGTCTTACATATTTTGAAAGAATGCATTTACCAAATTTTATGAAATTCTTATCATTTTGAAATTCTTCATATTTTTAACATGGTTTAACATGGCAACATTGTATCGTCGCGATCCACCCTCCTTAATCAGATGGTTCTGGCTGTGCTCTGTTTTCGGACAGGATTTTTTTCACCGACGCAATAAACGAATGAAAATGCGGAGCAGTTGCGTGCGCCGGGACACCTTTTACGCCGGTCACAGAGATTATAATAATAATAATATTTATTTGTTTAAGATCGTAGACCTATTACAAATTATCTGTTTAACAGGCTACGTTTTACAGATATAATTTTATGATTTATCTTACTGACTAAGTATAAAAGCTCGATTTTTGCAGCTTAAAGTTATGAAGGCGTATATATTTTTTATGAACTCTGTGGGAAGTATCTCTAAACCTGCAGGGTAATCGAAGTAAATATTAGTTAAATATTTATCCCGTTGTGGTTTATGTAATTTACATTCATTTAGAATATGTCTTACAGATTCATTAGCCTTTTCATCACAGAGTAAACAAATATCTTCTCCAGAAAAACTATATCTAAAATTTTTAAATTTGAACGAAAAGAAATGTTTGCCTGCTAGCCTGCATTGAGCCATGACTCTCTTGTGGGCTAAAGGAATGTGTTGTAGCAAATAATTTTCACATGCTAGTACATTGAGTTGTTTGATTTTTTTATAATCCAAACTATAGGATGATAGCATAACTTTTACAGCGTCGGCACGAAATCTTACGCTACTCATTACTTCCATTGCAATGGGGATAGCCTTCTTAAGAGTGTCTGGCTTCATATCGTTAAGAATATGATCTAAATGGAATTCTTCTAACATCGATTTCAAGGTGGTGAACCAATTGTATCTTTTGACGTTTTCTTCTGATAGATCTAATGCTATTAGTTTATCTAGGCTGATTCTCGGATAACGGTTTGCGGGCATTTTGAGGATTCTTACAAGATAACCAAGTGCTCTTTTAATAATGAGTAATTCTAATGGGTATCTACCTGTTTCAATTCTGACCATGTACTTCGGAGTGGTAGGAGATATTGCGAGAAGGGACTTAAAGAAGCGTTGTTGTATTATTTCAATGTGATTGGTGTAATTTAGTCCCCAAATCCCTGCACCATAGAGTAATGTTGATTCGACAACTGCTTTGAATATTTTAATATTCGCTTCCCAACTATTCATGCGCGTGGCTATCATTGGAGACCAAACACTGCCGATTGCAAGTTGTGCTCTTGAAACGAAGTGCGATGCAGCCATATTGAAGAGTCCTGAGCGAGAGAAAGGGACACCCAGATAGACATACGATTTGACAATTTCTAATTGTTCATTTTTGTACCTGAAGGGCCGTGATTTTCGAATTCTTCCTGCTTTTTGGCATATCATGATTTTCGTTTTCGAGGTATTAACCACTAATTCGTTATCGTCACAGTATGCTTCGAGTATGTTTAATTTGTTTTGTAAGCCTATCGCGTCCTCCGCGGTTATAATGAGGTCATCTGCAAATAATAATAGTTCCATATTCTGTTTAGTTTTTCTACATCCTTTCTCTATGAAGAAATCCTCTATATCCGCTAGTAATAGTGAGAATAGGATCGGGCTGGCCGGGTCCCCCTGTAGCACCCCTTGTGTGGTTTCTATTTCTCTAGTTCTGTTACATCCATTAATTCTTACCTGAAATCGAGCACTTTCATAATAGTTTTGTAATACTGTCACCATTTGTGTTGAGACACCTAATTTTAGTAATTTTTTCCACAACACTGTATGCGTTACTGAGTCGAAGGCTCTCTTGAAATCTATAAAAGCTAACCATATTTTCCCTCTTGGTTTGCTCACTGCTGTACTTATTTTTGTGTTCAAAGTAAATAAATTATCCTCGCAGGAACGTTTTTCTCTGAATCCTGTTTGTGCTTCAGGGATTATATTATTCTGTTCTGCCCATTGGTTTAGTCTGTTAGCCAAGATTGTTGTGAATATTTTTGCAAGCGTGTTTGCAAGTGTTATGCCTCTGTAATTCATTGGATCATGGATATCGCCTTTTTTGTAAAACATTATAACCTCTGAGTTACCCCAATCCCTCGGTATTACTCCCGTAGAAAGCGTTCTATTAAATAAGTGTATAATATAATCTCTCCATTTGGGCGGCATAGCCTTGTAAAAGAAACTCGGAATTCCATTCGGCCCTGGTGCTTTATTCGCTTTTAACTTTTTAATATTTACCAACAATTCGTCTGTTGTGATTGGATTATCTAGTACTGCATTCCTGGCTCTCCGTGGAATTTCCAGATTTTCTTCTCGGTTCGGCAGTATTGACCGATAGAAAGTTTCCCACTCCTCACATGATATTGGACACTTGTTTATTTTCCTTTTTCGAAATCTATTAACGACACCCCAGAAATTCTTTGCATTTTTTACATTTGAGACTGCTTTTGTGACCGATTCAAAGTATTGTTTTTTAGTTATTTTTACAAGTTTGATATATGTTTTCCGTTGTTCTTTAAATTGTATTTCACTACCTATCGTTTTATTCTTTATCCAGACTTTATAGAGCTTTCTAATTTCCTTTTTTGTTTCTCTACATTTTTTGTTAAACCATGGCTTATCTTTTCTTCTTATTAGAGCTGCCTTTGTCATTTTCCTGACCATTTCTAGTTCAATGGCACTGCTACGGATCGCGGTTGTAATGTGACGGCTTACTTCATCCGGGTTCTCGCTATATACTATTAATTTCTTATTCATGTTCTCCCAGAAATCTTCATGTTTTTCAGGTTCCCATTTTAGAATTGGGTTAATCATGTTTATACTATTTTGTTCATTCGGTGTGTTGGGTGTTGACACGTCTAGCCATACCTTAATTGGGAGGTGGTCAGAATTGCCTATATTCAATACTGCGAAGTCATTAATCCACTCTATGCAAGCCACATTAATCCAAACCATGTCTAACACACTACTACCTCTCCCAATAAATGTAATATTCCCGTTTGGGTCTGCTTGCGTTCGTCCGTTAAGTGTAAAAAGTCCCAGTCCAACGAGGTTATCTACGAGAATCGAGCCATTATGATTATTATACTTATCACATGACTTCCTTTTGTGTGATATTTTAGACGAATATACTATGTTTTCATCTATTTGATTGTTCAGTCCGATACGACCATTAAAGTCACCACCGAGAATTATTGGGATGTCGTGAATCTCCATAAGATCTTGAATGTAATTTGTTAACATTGTTAATCTTTCATTATAGTGATGTTCTCTTATATATACCGTAATTACTATTACCTCAAGTGCATTAATAGTACATTTTATCGCTATCCATATGTTACTTATATTTAGTACTGTGTAACTTGAGACTAATTTTTGGTTAAGTAAGATACATAACCCCCCACTGGCTCTACCTGCTGAATAGTCTTTAGATGCCGGACTAGTTATAATGTCATGCACATTGAAAAAAGAATTCGACATGGCGATTGAATCATCCAGTCTCCATGTTTCAGTCAACCCTATAATTGCGCAATATTCAACATCTTTTTCAAATTCGTCTACCGTTAGTTCGAAAAGATTTTTTAACCCGTGCACATTCCAAAACATGATACTCTGTTTCATAGAAGCTTCTCTTGTTTGTGTTAACCTCAAGTTCTCATTTTTATTATGATTATTACCCTCTCTCACTGCCGGATTGGTGTCGGTTAGTTGATGTTCTTTGTCGTCTTGTGTCAGGTTGTGCTGTTGTGCCATCTCATTACCGTCAGTTGTTGTTTCCACGCTCATTCTTTCATTGCAGACGTCGATTCTGTTATGGGTTTCCCTCCGCCAGATGTCAGTGTCGTAATTTCCTTCGTTCCCTTTATCCGTGTCATTAGGAACGCTGTTGTTCGTTTGTTGTTCGGTTACGGGTAGATGGCGCATTGCGCGATGATGGTGATTTTGGGTGCTGTGCGTCTTCCACAAGACCGTCATACTTCCATATATAATTTTTGCCATCAATTTGAAGTTTTTTGTAACCGATTTTGATTTGTCGCCCATTACTTTCCTCCGTTCTAGCAATAGCTATAATATTGTTCTGAATTTGGCGTTCTCGCGGCGTACGGTCATGTGTGATGTAATATGGCGAGTCTTTCAAGCGATTCCTGTTGTCCATAACCCTCTTTTTATCATTTGCTTCTTCCAGTTTAGCTAAAGTAATCCCGGAGTTCCCGTCTTTTCCTCTTTTCCCAATAGGGTATGCCTCCCTGATTTTTACTCTCACCTGTAGTATTCTTTCAAGAAACTCCTCTACGCTACCTTTGGTATCGTAGGGCTCGAGCTTGAGTCCATGAATGACGATGTTCATTTTTCGATCTCCCCTGTCTCTTGCTTCTTCTTTTTCCTCGAGGTAGTGAATTTTTTCTTGTAGAACATTTTTTTCCTCCTCCCATTGTTGATGGTGTTTTGTAAGATCGTCTTCGATTCTATTGATGCGATCCCATGTTTCTTTCGCCTTTATGCTGTCCTCAGTCAGTTTCGTAACCATGTCTGTCAGATTCTCCAGTTTATCAAGGATTCTGCTTAGATCCTGTGAATTTTGTTGTTCTTCGCTCGAAGTGTTTAACCCTTCTCCTCCACTTTTGGTTTGAGATTGAGTTTTTCTCTTAATTATATCCGTGATTTTCTGGGTGGATTGGTTTTTTTTCCCAAGTCCTTGTTTCGTTTCTAAATTCTTACCCGCCATAATCGTCAGTTTTGTTTCACTTGCAACTCAGATACGCGCGGTCTAACCTCACTTTTTACTATCTTTCTGTTTAGCTTACAGGTTATATTAGACTAACGATCTTTTCTAACATTTAGTGATTGTACTGTTTATTTCTGAATTGATGTTTATTTTAGGCACTTTTTAACAAGTTTGTCACAGAAAATCAACGAAATTTTACGGAAATTCACAGGAGCTTGCTAGAGTACGTCTACTCGCATCAAAATCCAAGATGGCCTCCTCACAGAGATTATTTTATCACGAATTGCACACGCATTTGCCACAAGCGAAAAAACCAGGGCCGGATTCACACCACTTGACTGCTCATTACGAAACTTATTTGTCGCGATTTCAATTCAAATTGACGGAGAAACCCGGTAGAATACACGCGAGTACAAAAGTCTAAATAATTAGAAATTTATGAAATTTGGTGATAACGTTGTTCTTCAACAACATCAAGTGCGAAAACTCAATTTTTTTCAAAATTTTCTTCTGCTTAGTTATCGAGTAATTACGCATTAAAGCAGATTTCTTATGCTCGGAATGTATATCGAAACGCTATGCTTGTACACGTGAACTTCAGTGATCAATTACTCGATAACTGTACAGAAGTAAAATCTTTAAAAATACGACGCTGAAGTTTCCAACGTTGGAGTCCAACGAAATGAATGTAAATAAAATGATTTATCCATCAGTTTTTTATTTCACGAATCATAATTGTGTAGATTGAAAAAATACAAAGTACAAATTCGGCTGGAAATAAATTGGAGAATTGCTGGAATTATTGGACAGTTTTTTAGATCATTTCGTTGAGCTCCAACGTTGGAAACTTCAGCATTGTTTTAAAAATTTGTATTGTCAAATTTGGCACTAAAGAATATGTTCACCAATATTGGAATATGAGCAAAAATAATCCATCGGCATAGTAATAAAACTTGATATTAAAGAATACACATGAGAGCGTGCTCGCAGTTCTATAAGTTTGTTTATAAAACGAATATGCAGATCAAGGAAGAGGTCGACACGAGGCCCTTTGTCGTTAAAGTTAGAGTGACTTTTTCGACCACTGCAACGCTCAGATAATCGATAGATCTCTTAGAGTAAAGTTCATTGAATAAAATATATAATTGCTCTGCTTAAACTTTGTGCCATTTATTTCGAAACCTGCTTCCATAATCCAATAACCAAATTTTATAAAAATTCTGATAATTTTGAAATTTTTTTATGTTCTAAGCATGGTTTAGAACATAAATCAACATTTTATCGCCTGTACCAAATATTTTTTTAAATAGTTATACTTTACTGCACTGAGAAAAAAATGATTGATTCAATAGAAATTGATGCTATTGGAAGAGTTTTCTTCGTTCAATTGCAATGTTTTCGCGAAGAGAATGAATCTGTAGTTTGAGCTGAAACAATTTTGGTCATTAAATAATTTCCAATCTTGTGGTGATGAAATATTTCATTGGCACTCCGCGTAATGCCACATTTCGTTGTTGCAATCACTCTTTTTTTTCTCAGCATAGGGCAGGCGCCACCATCGATTTTGAGTTGGTCACGTGACCTCCCTTTTGAGAAAATGAAAGTAAATTGTTGGATCCGAGTTTTTTTCAACCAAACGAACTCGGTCCAATGAACGCTTTTTTGTTCGGTGCATTTCTTCGAAATGTTTTCTTCGTTTAGAGCTTCCGTTCAAACTCGTAGCAACGAAAACTTCTATTTTTTATTTAATTCTTTGTATTTATTTAGTTTCCTCCACTTTCACTGATTTTTCATTCAATGTTTATGTTTTTTCGCATTTTATCAATCCCGCTGGAGCTTGCGACGTTGGAATACAACGAATGAACGAAAAGAAGCATTTGCAATTCGTAGTTTTTCAAGCTACACGCAAATGTTCCGTGAAACAAGAAACGAGAGAATTGCAAATGTTTTTTTTTTCTCATTTCTTGGACTTCGGAGCTGAAAACTTCGGCGTCGTTCTTTTCACAGCGTCCCGATTGTAGTAAGCGGATTCGGGGATTACAAAATTAGGGAAAGTCCTCAACGAAGTAATCGATGAGCGAAAATATAAAATAGGTTAGAAAAGTACTCGAAAGACGAAGACATTGAGCGAACATTTTTTGGTTGAATCTCGGTTGCAGGTTTGGTTTCAAAACCGTCGTGCTAAATGGAAGAAACGAAAGAAGACCACAAACGTTTTCAGAACACCGGGTGCTTTGCTACCGTCGCACGGGCTTCCGCCGTTCGGTGCAATGAGCTCGGACCTTTGCGGAGCCGCGGGAATGTTTCACGCGCCAACAGACCGATGGGGAATGGGACCCGGGCTCGGCCAACTCGGACAAGGGAGCATGGGAATGACGAGTTTTGGCCAGAGTCTCGGCCAGCTCGGACAGCAAAACTCCGGGAGCCTCGGCTCGAGCCTCGGCCTAGGAAACTCGGGATTACCGATTAGCAGTCCATCACAAACGGTTTATCAAGCGAGTTACGGTCTCAATTCTCTCGGTAAGTCACACACTATTCTTATCCACTGTTCCCTTCAATATCCCTCTCGTGCGCTCGAAACACTCTTTCGTGAAGAAAAACTTGCCGAAAAGTACCAGCTTGAAGAACAGATGACGAAATTTCAGAAATACGCATTCGACTTCCACACGCTTTTCACTCTCGAGTCAAAACCCTCGAGCAAACACACCGAAGGACGTTTTTAACCAAAAAAAATCGATGACAAAATCTTATGGGTGAATATTCGCTGTCCGAGATAACGCGCGATGATATTTTTTGTGGCGATTATTTTTACAAAATTTGTAAAGAAAACTGCGACAGCGGGCACAGCGGGACAGCAACAGCAGCGGCAGTTGTTGCACCACGCTAGTCAAAATGAACTCTGCAAATGTTTTTTTTTATAATAAAATTGTATGGAAACGTTGGTTCTCTACCAATAATATTTCTAAAATAATAAAATTATTATTTTAAAGTAAATTTCGTCTTTTGAAATTTTCGAAAAATCTAGTCGGTGCAAAGATCACGTAGTCGTCAAACACGCTCGACTTCCAATCCGCGATGAGTTATTGTTATCATTGTTGACTGAGTGAAAAAATTACAGTGCAAAATGAATAATCACGAAGTGTCGTTCACACCGGTGAAGGAAGGTTAATATATTCGATCGTTCCGTAGTTACCAATGAGCGATGTTTTACGTATTATATAAATGTACGTTCGTGTGTACATTTATATGTACGAACGTAAAGTTCGGGAGACAAAAGGAAAGACGAAATTGACTGCGAGCCAGCACGTAAAGAATTTGAGACAGAAACATAAAGGCCGGCGGCCTCGGGTGTTTGCACACCGAAGAACCTCCGAGGCACTCGCACCTAGGTGCGAGATCTTTCTCGATGCTCGCTTCTCTGTTTGCCATTATGTATATACATATATTTATCCATGCATCTCACTGTTTTTACCTAGTTTTTTTTTTATCTCTTCTCTCATTCTGTGCCTTTCCCTTCGTTTCAATACGATGGAGCATGGTTTTGCTCTGCCTTTTCTCTTTTCGAACTCGCGAGACTCCGAACGTTATTATAGCCGCACTAAAATCTCGTGGAAAAAGTTAAAATGTGTTTTTCGGTGTAACTAAAATAAATATTACGTTTTCACGTCGCAATCATTATTTCAATGGATAATTTAATCGATATTCTCATAGAACTGAAGTGGATTTCATAGAATTTATCCTGACGCTGTGAAATACTGGAAGTTAACCTAAAAATGTTGCGGACAGTGAAAAAAATGAGGTTGTAAAATCGTAACGAAATAATCGTGTGTGCATCAAAAGTGGAGAATCTCGTTATGATTTCGAAAGATGGCGACGAACAAAGTGACCGAAGGTTCTGCGACACATGCACGAAATATTTTGTCTTGAGTTAACACGAAAAGTCATTTGGAAGATTTTACGGAGAAGCTTGAAAGAAAAAACGATAAAAAAGTGTAATTTCTCGATAAATATTTGGTGGGGAGAGAAAAAATTCCAAGAGAAAAATGCACGATGCACCGGTTTGCAAAAACGTCGAAACTCGATACCACAGACACTTGGCTATTTGCATATCTATATATAAACCTATAATGCACATATTGCCGTGTCGTTCAATATATACAGACATATAACCGACGTAACCGGTCACGAAGTGCGAATTACCGCGCATTATCGCCCCTGTCGTACGTCCGACTACAGCGTTGACTCGAGCTCCTTAAAAATAAGCCTTGGCGACTCACGCCACCATGCGGTCAACCGCTGTACTCGCACACTCGTAATTATTACGGCCAACGCATTTTACACCGATACTACCGAGAGCAAAAAAACGTTTCTCCTATTACGAAGCATGAGAAGAGAATAAATTCGATTATTACGAACGTACAAAATCAGTGACTGCGGACGAAATTTTTTTAATCTCACTCCCAAAATTTTGTCGTCTGGACAACAATCTGAATATTTCGAAATAAACGAAATTTTGTTAGCGAAACACGAAGTAATTTTCTACGAACACGGGTTCGATGAAATTTTCTTCATAGTTATAATTACCGTAACGGGCGTTACGAACCATTGGAGAGGAGAAAAAGTACCAGAAAATGGATTCGAGATTGCACCGAATTTACCGTTTTGCATTTAACGAGTAAATAAAATGAACTTTGTCTCAACGAAGACTCTCAGTCAAATTCAAAGGGTTTGCTGCATGCTACCGAAATATTTCGTCTCGGAACGCCAGTTTATCATCATCCATCGATTCATCGCTCAAAAACTGCATCGCAATTTCGATTGTCGTGTGACTATGCTCATGTTCAGAGACGATTGTCGAAAGAGAGAAAGAGCGAGAAAGGCTTCGCGCGTAACCCGCGAGTCTCGCATAACTACTCCTGTAAACAGCTTTTAGAACGCTCCTTACATATATATCTCTATATATTTCCTTAGTTCGTTTCTATCTCGCTAGGCGCGCAATGGTTCTTATACACGCCGGCCGAACGCCCGGCATTCAGTTTTCAATGCGATGATTAGCACTTGGCACTCTTGGCAAGGAGCTGCGAACAGCTGAGAGCACCGACACTTTTTCCCATAAGACAACGTTATTTATGAGTAAATGAATAAAAAAAAAGGATTGACCACTTCGACACGCATCGACCTTCGTTCGAACTTACAAATGCGACGAATATCGAAACTGAACAAGCCTCCATTACTTATTATAACCTCTAATCCTCGTACTCGAAATTGCAGGTTAGTGACTGCGTATTAATTGTTTCGATGTGAAAACGAGTAACATTTGTGTACTCAGCTCTTTATGACCGTTAATTTTACAAGCTTCCAATATGAAATTCAATCATTTGTTTATTCGACTCGGTACGTTTAGTGCGAACTGCCACCACTTCCTTCAAATTTCGAATCTCAAACTTTGGACTTTTTAGTGATGAAAAACTGAAGGATTCGTCGATTCCACTCGTATTCAAAATCGTAATTTTTCAACGATTTCGAGATTGAAGAAAATAATTTTGTTTTTTTTTCACGAGTTTCTGCGAGGAACAGAAAATTGTAACAGAAGTAAAGTGAGAAAAAATTTGTTTTTTCCAAAATTAACTTCGTCCTCGTGTGTTTGCCTGGAAGCAGGAATTCCACGATAACTCGAACTCCCGTTTGACAAGACTCGAAAACGTGTACACCGATCGTGAGATAGAAAACGAGTGTGTTCCCATTCGTTTAACGTCTTATACGGATCGTTTGTTCATCATCAATTCGAAAAGTCGGCACTCCAGTGTAATAATAAGAAGCGCCTGTACGAACGTCGTACGTGAAGTGAGCATAGACACGCGGTGTATATGAAGTCTCAATTAACACTTTCGAAAAGAGATACTGACCGATTTAATGTTGCCCAACCTTTAACAGTCTTTTTTCCACTTCTCGAGCTAAAAAATATCGCCTCTTTGTGTTAAAGATCGAAGTGACAAGCGTACATCGTCGACCGATGAACACGCGGGTGTCTTTTGAACATTTCACGTGTGTGTTGTATCGAGCGGGAAAAGAGAAACTTCGTTTTTCCACTTTTTCTAATGTTTCTTTTCGTTTTTATTTTATTTACTCACAACCGAAGATCGTAATCATCGTCGTTATTCCTTTTGAAATGCATATATATTGAGATCTCAACGGCTTCGAACCATCGGCGTTGAAATAACCTCAACTTCTCTCCTCCTTCTTTCATCCTTGGCAAACACCGACTCTTCTCGATGGTGTGCCTCGTAAACGCCGTGGCCACAATGAGGAATAAAAACTCCCGTAACACAAGCACACAGACACAAGATATAGAATTTATATACGGGTTTGACGGGAGCCCACCTAAGTTGACGATGGACGGAACGACTTTATGATCGCCGGTAGCTCAGCCATCGCGTCGCATAACCTCAACCGGCACTATAGCGCTTTGTGTATTTTATACCGTATCTATAGACAAGTACACAAGAGACAGAAAGCAAAGAGTTTTCATCGCAACGTAACATTGTTGTTTCTTGAAACACGCGGTCGACGACGAACAGCAACGTTTCTTCATCGCGTTCAGTTGAATTAATCACAGCGGATGATTAAAAAATCAGAAAAACAAGCAAATCGTTATTGTAGACCGATCGAGGCTGCTAATTGTTCGTTCGAATTCGCAAAGACTTAAGGAAGATCAAAATTCGAGTTCATTATAAATCAGTTATAATCGAATTGTAGTTTCAAATCGACGCTGAGTAGGTATTGGAAAAAAAAAACAGTTTCCAGGGTGCAAAAACACTTCGAATTCAGTCTTCCCATTAGTTCACGGTCGAATAGTGATGCATGGCCGGCGGCTGAGTGTGTAACCCTATAAAAATAAATATAAACAAATAATAAGTAAATAAAATGATTTATTCATTTAAATAATTATCAAAGAGACCAAAATTTTACATTATACTATTCGATTGCCATCAGCATTTTTTTATTGCCAAAACCTGCAGAAATTCGACTCCTCTCGAGCTTTCCATAATTGCCACGATTATTTCTAGCGCGATTCTCTACGCGGATATGGAATTTTTTCTCTGAAGTCTCGATGATAAATCACTGATTTGTGGAATGTTGGAATTTGAATAATTCCCCATGTTTTTTATCTCGATAATGAATAAATGGTTAAATTTGAACAATTTCACGTGTTTCAGGGGGAGTGCACGTTTCAGCAGCTCGTGGTTCGCCACCGGGAGCATCGTCAGTCGGCGGGGGCGGAGGTCAAGCGAGCGGACTGGGTAACGGCGGACTAAACTGCGGTCAGGGCTCGCCGGGTGCGGCGACCGGAAGCGGCGGGGCCGGAGGCGCTTCCGGTGTCTCGTGCGTCGGTGGGGGGGACGGGAGCGGGGGCGCTGAGACGTCGGACTGGAGAGGCGTGCACAGTATCGCTGCCCTGAGACGTCGAGCATCCGACGCGTCTCAACAATACAGCCCCCAACCTCCGCCCCCGCCGGGGCCTCCGCAATACTCTCACGATCTTGAGTACAGTTCCGTTTATTGAACGAAACCATTCGCGCGTATGAGAACAAGAGAACAGCACTATTTTATCGGAGCTCGAATCTCACTTCGTGGGGTTAAATTAATCGGACCTTTTCACTTCTCCAAATAACGTTGCCGTTGATCGAAAAACCAGGAATTCCTGAAAAATCTGCTCCACACTCGATTGAAAAATTCTTTGCATTCGACACCGAAAAAAAAACAAATTATTGCCAGTAAAATTGCGAGTTTCTCTACTGAAATCATTGACGGATGTACTTCGCTTAAATATTGAAAAAAAACGTTTTGCGGAAACGAATAAATGTTTTCAGAACCGAGCCGAAAGATCTGACACACTCGCAAACACAAACTGACGATAAATCCAACTTTCGCATATTTTTCTCTCCCGAAAAAGGATTTTTGAAAAATCTCGCCCACTCGACGCTCGACAATGATCGAGGAAATCCGACTTTTCGATCGACCATTGCGAGAATCTGAAAGAGCATCGGACGGTAAGAAAAGAGCTTTCGAAGTCGCTCGACACGGAATAAAAATCAATAATACGTATTCGACGGTCGGTCAACGAACGTTCTCAGAGCGTTATTTCAGTCGACGATAGATCGATTAGAAGAAATCCTCAAAATAAATCCACTTCTTCGCACCGAGTGTTTTTTTTTTTCTATTCTTTTTCCTCGAGAATGGAGAAAAATAATGTTTCGAGCAAAAAAAAATGCAGAACGATACGATGGAAAAAAGCACACACAGACAAAAAAAGAAAAAAAAAACAAGTATACGATCGAAAATTATCATCCTGTAGCGCAGGCTCTATTACATGGTACATTGTAAATATAAAATATAAAATATGATCGAAAACGAACGCATAACTTCGCTATTGACTAAGTATTATCAAATAAATATATATAAATAAATATATATATATATATCGTTTAGATAAAATCGATAAATAATAGTGTAATTCCGCGAGTGGAAGATCGTTGTAACAATGAGAAAAATTGAGTCAATCGCGCTTCGTATTTTTTGCAGCGAATCGTTGTTTTTATATTTATTCCGTCTTTCCGTTATTAAGTTTTAGTGAAAAAAGGCATTGGACGATAAATATGGTTTTCCGAGGGCGTGCGTGCGACGAGAGTTTTCATGATGGGAAGGATCTCGAAATTTAAAGAAAATTAGTAAAACTGATGGGGAAACAAACACAAGAATGAAACGAAAGTATTTCAATTATTTTACGATCGAGATGCTCCTGCGTCGCGAAGAAGCGCAGATTCGTACGATTCAGGGACGAAATATACGACGAAGGGTTCGGTATTATTGGTCTAACCTCTTTTGCGAATTCATAAGTTTTGTAAATAATACGTATACGTGTAGAAATAAACGTAATAACGGATATAAAATAACGAAAAATGAGTAAATATATTATAAATATATATAGATATATCAGTGAGTAAGATAACGAATATAGGAGTGAGAGAGGAAGAAAAAAGGAGAAAAAACATGGAAGATTGCTTTTGGAACGATTGAGCGTAATCGTAGGTTCTAAATAATTGAGAGAAACGAAGAAGAAAAAAAACGCAAAGTATACTTGGACATTGTGATATTAAATGGGTACGACGCTGTTCGTTTTGCCCGATCGACGTCTCCTGTTAAAGATATTGCAGAATAAGTGTGCGTGTGTGCTCGGGATATGAAGTAAACAAAAGACGATGCGAACGCACGAACGAACGGTGCGTGATCCCTTAGGGAGAAAGTGAGTGAAAAAAACGTTTCGTTTCGACCTTTCCTCGATATTTTTCTTCGTTTTAAAGTTGCGAAATTCTTCGTCATTCATCGGTGGAGTTATCTATTACTTGGCACCTCGAGCTAAGCTTGGAATATTCAGTGACTGTGAATTTTTCGTGATTAAATATTCGGCGAGATCGATTTTGAGGTTAGGAAATCGTGCGCGCAATGTTTTCGTTCGGAAAATTCATTTGGACGTTTTGTTTGAATAAAAATTATCGAGGCAATGTCAAAATCGAAATAGTTCTTCGGCGCCGTTGGTCTAAAAAGTGAGGGAAAGAATAAATTTCGCTGAAAAGTAATTGAATACAAGCATCGCAGTATATTCTAGTTACGAATTTATCCGGTAGTTTGTGAACGTTAACAAGAGAAAAAACAAATAACAAAACACGCAACTAATG
Source organism: Venturia canescens (assembly GCF_019457755.1). Lineage (NCBI taxonomy): Eukaryota > Metazoa > Arthropoda > Insecta > Hymenoptera > Ichneumonidae > Venturia > Venturia canescens. The sequence continues at coordinate 12,884,492 of NC_057428.1, forward strand.
GATCATCGTGAAACATGAATCTTAAATTTTAGGCATTTTTGGTCGGTGTATCAATTACGAACGTATACGATTTTTAATGTACAAAAAAACACATAAGATATGGATGATTGGGTATTTTAGATGGGAGAGAGAAGAGAAAGGGATGAAGATTCGTGTCGAAGTTACAACGTTTTTTTAACGGTATAGCGATTTGAAAAATTTTCGCACCGATGAGGCAAGAAACACTTCTATTCATCCCGCTCTTGCAATTATTGTACTTAATTGACGATTGATATTATTATTAATAGCATTATTATTAAATCGCTGAGTTGTTTCATGCATAAAACCGTTTTGTTTTTGTTTTTTTATTTTATTTTTCGAGTCTACCTCGAAATAGCGGAAATATTTTACTGATGAAAGTCAAGATTTCATTGTTACTCAATCGCGTTTGACGTTCGCTTCACACGAATGCCAACGTATTTCCTGTCATTTCGTGCTGTCTTGAAACTAGACCGAGAAAAAAAAACAAATTTCGCATTTTGTCCTGTAGACTCTTCTAACGAAAAATCTTCATGGTTAAACACAATTTCGGTTTCTTTTTTTTCATCGTTGTATAGTTGTGTATAGAAATCAGCTAAGTGTGTAAAATAAACCATTATCAAAAAATTGAATTCGACGTCGCACTGTTTTCTTCATTACACATCGACAGCCACGTAACGTAGAACAAAACTAGATGTTGTTACCAGTGAGCACGGATTCAACTGACGACATGACTGATTTGGTCACATCGACGAAGGCCGAAGGCAAAGATCACTTGAAATAAAATTCATTTGAAACTCACTGTTGTAAGTATGATATAACTATGATTTTTATTGGATGGATCTGACTTCGATTCGCAGGTATGCACGAAGTGAGGTTAAGAAAAAAAGAATTCAATGTGCTCAGCCTTCTTTCTGTTTCGTGTTTTTCTCGACACCGATATCTACTTTCGGCCATTTTGAAAATAAGCAGCGTTACGTAACTGTCACGTTTGAGGATGCCTACGATCGACCAATCAATGATGCTTTTATGATAAAAATATAATCTCAGATAAGTCATGAGCTCCGTGTAGATGAATTTTAATTTATTAGTATCCAAAGTATCTAGTTGTCAGATTTTTGAAAGATTTCATAATATTCTTCGTTATCGTCGGGCCTGAAAAAAAAGTTTTGATTACTTCGAACGTAGCTTTTTTAATAGACATTGTAAGGCTTTTGGTTTGAGGCTTGAGTGGTGTGGATAAAAAAATGATTATTCTTAAAAATGTTGAATGAACAACGAAAATTGTTCACGAACGTTTTTTCAATGTATTCGTTTTTTTGACGAAAATTTTGACGATTTCAGACATTTCGAGAATTCCCGTGATACGACAGTGTTGAAAATTGGTTAATTATGTCGGTTCATAACGTTTGACAGGAACGCACTAAACGATTTCCCTCCCCGGGCGTCCTTTCTCCCCTGCGGGCGTAATCGTCGTTTAACTCGAGTGTGAGCTTTTCGCATTATATGCGAAGCTATACACGTAATGGGATAATCATCGAGTCACTTAACGCTATTTTGCATTAGTTAACTTGTTGAGAGACGATGTATAGGCGAAAGAGCGCCCTCTCGTTTCATACTTACGCGTCGAGCTTTCCTCATCCGTATAGATATCACAAGAGTGCACAGTCATCGAAAGGTCGCTCGAATTTCGTTAAAATTCGAATAAAAACACCATTACAACGGTACAAATAGTCATTTACTTTATTGAAAACTAGAGAGAACACGCGACATTATTAACAATTCTCACAAAAAATGAACATTCACATCGCAGAAAAATCGATTTTTTCAAATTTGTTTGATTTTCATTTTTCATCGTTGAAACGCCCCGAAATATTTTCGGTTCCATCAGTTCACGAGTTTTCAACAGTATCGGTATTCGCTGGAAGATTCAGTTACTTAAGTACAACTTTGGAACATGCAAACGCTGCAATCTTCGTCGAATCGTTACATTCTTTTAGGAAGAATGTGAGAGGCATCTCCACAGATACGTAAAAGTTTTTTTTTCAACAAAGTATCTGCGAATGAAAAAATTCTCTACACTAGAATTCCAAACTTTAATCTCGTTTAAAAGTCATGTCATTGAAAATGCGAATGGCATCGTTTGAACAGAAAAATAATTAAATTCCCATCGACAAGTGTGCCGGTGGCAAATGAATTTTTCAACACTTTCCCATAATTATTTGATTGGAAGCAAATATATTTTAATTACACAAAGGTAAAAGAGAATTTATAAAATTCAATACTGATTGTTTCATTTCCCCTCGTTTTAATTGTAAATTATAAATTTATATAGGCACGGCTGATTATTTGGAAACCTTTTGATGCTCTCAGGCTTGTTTGTAACTTTAGAACCTTTCACATCGGTGCAGAAATTTTCAATCAAGGACACGAGAACAGTGTTTTTTTAAAACTGTCAAAAAATCCTTTTTTTCGAGTCCTTACGTGTGTGTCCTAAAGTCACAAAAAAATGCTTTTACGAATATTTTACACGCACACGAGAAAATTTTTTTTCGATGTTTTAGTACTTCGTTAATCGGAATTGACTGTCCGGCGATTGGAAAAACTAAATTCGAAAACTTTTTCAAGGATTTTGACAACATTATCCATATATTAACACTTTTTGTACCGAATTTAACTCTGAATGTGAGTTGGAAAAGTTGTGGACGTTTTTTTTTCAAAAAGTTTACGGTTTTGTCGAATTTTTCCAAATAGTTTTCATTTCCGGCACAAAAAAACGCATTACATCGACTAAATGGCGATGCGTAGTGGCACAGATGTCAGCTCTTTCCAATAGCGAAATTTTTTTGAAATTCAAAATGGTTGACCCAATATGGCGGCGAACAGCGATTGACAGTGGGCACAACGACCCGTAAAAGCCAGTTATCTGACACGATTACCTCACGAAATTCTTTCTGAACTTGTAGACAAATGTAAAAAGTATATTCATCTATTTTGTATTCCGACTATCATATTTAAGTTGAACTGGAATAGTATCGAAAATGTTGAAACTCGCAAAAACTTGAAATTATGTGTAGGCAAGTGGTTGTTTTGATATGTGAACGTTGTTTTTGCTTGCTTCTGCGCGGGACTGTACGTGCGTCCGCGCCGCCGATACACCGATGTTTCAGATTTTGGTCGCGACATTGAATCAGCTGTTTTGAAATTAAAAGAAAACACAACTGCATTAAAAAGAGCTGAAATCTAGGGAGATTCGACGCTGGGAATTGGTCCCTCTGGAAAATCGTCCCTGGAAAATTTCTTTCCGAAAAACTCGTCTTCGCGGCACATTGAAACAAAAAACGTCCCGGGATGTCAACGTAAAATCGTGCGTCGTAAAAACTAGAATAAATATTCCGCGAAATATATTTTCTGGGGACGGAGGACGAATCGGACGAGTCTTTTTGTTACCGCTCGTACCGTTCGGAACAAAATTTACAAAATTCTCGCAGCAACGGACCAGCCGTTGCCCTCCGGACTGCCGGAATGTCCCACCAATCGCCATCGCCAGCGAAAGTCGTCAGGAGGGGGGAGCTGCCGTGCTCACTCACACACACAACGATCACACGACGGTGAACTTTTAGGCTAGAGTCACACCACTTCCCGGAGCTCGATGCTCAATGTATGAACGAATTTCAAAAACTGATCGGATAACAATCGATAATAGGAAAATATCGAATACCTCAAATAGCCGGCTATTTAGACGTTCCGAACGATTTTGCACACATATTCGAAGAAGTTCCGAATCCAGCCGCATGCGCAATTGTGTCGGCGTACTCAACGAATTTTCTGACTAGCAAATTTTCCAAACGCCAGTCTTCCGGCGCCGAATTTTTATAGATTCGGAATATTCAATCATGAATTAAAACAAAACGCTTCTCCGTTCAGAGTCAGAGGACTGCAAAACAACGAAAACTCGATTTGTTCTCGGACGGTTTCAAACAAAACGATGTGATTTTGTTGGTTAAATTTTTTGGATTTTCGTCGTTACATTGTTGCGAACCACAAGATCGATGAAATACAATTTTTAGTCGTGGGCACGTGTAAAATATTCGGAAATTAAATTAGCTCGTCAATTTTTGTTATTACAGGCTCGCAATCAGCCATACAAATATATACGGTAAATATTTATAAATATATATTCATCGATATGTAATTGGACACAAACGTTTCGAAAAATTGAGGTGATTATCAACATTGATCGGATGCTACTTACGATAAAAATTGCATTGTAATGAGAATGTTTGAAGGGTGGGAGACAGAAATTTTAATTGGAAAATCGAAAGAGATGATCGGTAACTCGATTAATATTAAAAGTTACATCGACTAATTCGACTATTTGTCTCGCTGCTCTCTCCAGTCGATTTTTTTAACAGGTTTCATTACGTCTTTCTTGTGAGTTGTAATTTGACGAAAATTCAATGAGAAAAATAGCAATTCCAGTGTGTTTAATTAGTTTTCCGTTCTTTGCGTTGATAGGTCCACAATATTTGTATGTATAATCGAATAATCGGATACGAGTTGTCTGATGCTCAAATTTGTTTTCTCAAAAGTCGTCGATTTTTAGGATCAAATAACGAGACTGTCCTCGACTCGTTCGTCCTCCGAAGTTTCGGGCTCCGTGCTGAGTTTGCTAAAGTCACGTGTGTTTGGCCTTTTCTCCAGAGACTTGAAACCTTTGCCCGGTTTCGTCTCGAGTAAACTTGATAGTTTAAAGTTTTCTCTTCTTTCTGCCTCCCAGTAAGCTCGTTTACGCACTGATAATAAGCAGCCTGTTTCGATAAAAAATAACAGTAATCGGAGTCTCGAGAAATTCGATTTTATCGACATTTTGCCGAATCTAAATAAACGAAACCAAACGAAACCACGGTTTCGAAATAAATTTTGTATCCGGAATGTAGTATTCGAATTCACGATTACACACCTTCTCTCAAAATGGACGAGGAACATCGAAGCGCAAGTTAATAAAACGAAGAAATATATCGAACGAGACTTCCATCAATTTTCTTACAGAACAAACGTTTATTCGAATAAAAATAACCTTAAATTCTTCGAAATACTCGTTACAACATGCAAACTAAAAAAAACATCGTTGAATCAAAGGCAGCACCAAACGTGGATAAATGAAACACATAAAACATCGAGCAAAAAGTCTATTCGATTTTTCCATTAACGATGAACCGATGAATAATTGAATAAAGATGAAACTCACAAGTGCTACTTCAGTGACATCCATCTGTGGTTCATTTAAGCTTGATCACAAAATAATGATAGAAATCGTAAAAAATGAATGACCCAGCTATTAACTTCCACTTTTGTATGATGAAATTTCAAATTCAAATAGATTTCCAATGTGTCAAATAAAGTAATAGAAAATTGGGCAGTCCTATTGTAACAAAAAAATTACAAATATACGCAAACTCCATCAACGTCAATGAAACAATTACAATTTCCTGATAAAATTTTGGGATGTATGAACACGAGAGACATCTTGGGTTACAAGAATTTGAGATTGTAGAGGTAGCGTGCAATTACAAATTTACTTTTCATTCATGATTTGGAAGAACTCGATTGTAAATGTAAATACTACAAAAAAAATGAATTACAAAATATGCTTGAGGTTCGTTACTGGGAGGGACGAATTTTCCAAAACTTTGTGCTCAACATTTCAGCTCCAACGTTTCTCATATATAAAAAAACATAATAAATGAAATTTGCAAAACTTAGCGATTTCTGATTTCTAAAACATACAGAAATGGAAGACATCGGAAAGAATTTTACGCGTGGCGATAACTAAACATCATTTCCCAAATGATGCTTTTCAAAAAACCATAATATTTTCATTATATTTATAACTTTTTTGAGAGCAAATGTTAATATGTACATGTATAAAATCAATGAATACTTATAATTTAAAGCTCGTGGTGTTCTACTTTGCGACAAACAAATTGATTTCATTTTTTATTCCTAATTTTTGTATTATTCTATTTTTCACTGGTTTTTCATTCATCTACTCACATTCACTGGTACAAAAATACACAAGGTTTTACGAAACTTTGATGATGTCCCGAGTGGAGCTGCTCGGGGCACAGTCAATACTATGTAAGATGACAGTTCTTTGCTTTTCTAATAATGATGTTAACGAGATCCCCATGTTTTCTACGAAAACAAAATTCTTGAAACGTAAATTTTTTAATTTTTAATGAAAATTATTATTATTGCCTAGTGAGTTTAATACTTTTGACTGAGAATTTAAATTTTTGACTAATGATAAAAAATGTTTGGAAATTGAGATCTTGTTTGACATTGAACATTTGTGAATCATCAAACATTAATTATTTTTCAAATTTGAAATGAAATTATTCCCATCGAGCATGAAAATAATATGCGACTAATAAAAATACAAATGCATAAAAAACGTAATACATTATTCACAACCCTGCTAAAAGATTAATAAAAATGAAGCTGCGCCTGTATCAACCGCATTTCCCAGTTTGCTAAGGCCCTCGTGCAAATTCAAACGTTTGTGTATTAGGAAAGAGCGACTGAGGGTGAAACTCGTGAGAAATAGGAACGTGGATAAAATTGGTAAAATGTGAAAAAAAATGGGCTCAAAGGAATGAGTTCGTACAAACCGTGGATACAAAATTTGACAACAGACGATAAAACGGACGAAACGGAACGTGCATTAATCGACAAATTGTTCCCATTCAATGTCGGACGAACGCCTGTTACCTCTTTTTTGGCACCTCGCGACAACCGCCGCAACGGCTAGGCACAAACCGATGAGCGTAATCGCACTCGTGATTATTGACAACACAACTGCGCCGCTTCCGCTTTTTCTCGAATTCACATCACTCGGCGTGTCATCCGTCAGTGGTGCAACTTCGTGGTGCTGAAGATACGTTGCATTTCCAGCTGACGTCAAATTCGTCTTCACTAATACTTGTTTACTTACGTCTGGAAAAAAAGACAAATCTAAAAAATTAACCCCTTTGGAATTAGTGGTTTCTGAAACTGAAGGTAGTTCCGTATGTACACGTACGAGCTAAAAGTTTTTGCCGCGGCGTGTATAATGAAATCCAATGCTTGTACGGTGCTGCCGGCTACACGGTTTTGTCAAAGCTTGTACACTTTGCCTGTCCTACACAATCACGCCTCATGCATCCTCTACATATAGAAAGCGGCGCTGTAATCGTGGCAACAATGCCATTCTCCAGTATTACCATAGCGTCGAGCGTCAAAGTATCAGTATTTCTCGAAATTTTATTTGTTCGTCACGAAAGAAGTTCAAAAGTGTTCGAATAACAATTAAGTTGAAAAAGGCGGTCGAATATTTGAGAAAAAAGCTTTTATATGGTTTTGTATTGCGCGCCTATCAGTTTGCCGCACAGTACACTGTTGCCACGTCGTCACAGTTAACTGAAAAAAATTAACTACGAAACTAGATGGTCAAAAATTCCCATTTTTTAAAATATCAATCCCACAATATTACTGAATACACGACTGGTTTTATTTTAAAGTCGTAAGATTCGTTAAGCGTCGGTAATGTAAACAAAGTGACGATCCAGAGTGACGTGTTAGGTATAGGTGTTGCGTATAAAATAAACCCATTTTTAATCGAGAGTATCTCGAAAACCAAGTGGTGAATCGACTTGAAATTTTGGCAGACGATCCATGAAGTCTAATATTACACCATATTTAAATTTTAGCCGGTTCTTAAGATTTCAACAAAAGTACAGAACTACCTGAAATTAATTCAAATAAGGTTAGTTTTTACTGTGCCTTTCGAAATTTTTTGTTTCTGCATTAATATACATCATTTTTTACCATTCAACTTTTACTTCATGGCGTAATCGTTCATAGATTTAATAAAAATTGAATCGATGATTCTGAATTGTAAATTGTTCATTTCCGAAAAATGTTTGTCGGTATTTCCGTACTCATTCGTTGGCTGATAAAAATTCTTTACTTTTCGTATTTACGCATGAAATTTGATCTAATTTCGCGATTAAATTTTTAGTAACGATTTCATCCATCTTTATAAACGATTGAAATAGTGAATTCCGTTTCCATACCTTGAACAAACCGATAAACTTTGTGGTCGTCCAATTCGATTGTATAAATTTCGGATCCATCGTCCGAAACAGCGATGTCATGGGGTGCGAGCATGTCTCGTCCAGGGCCAAATTGCGAAACGACATTGCCACTATTAGTGTCGAGAACGAAACCTCTCACGTGGAAATAATGTGATTTAAAAGGTTCCGGTCCGTTGATAAGATAAAGTTTTTCACGGGCATAGGCTACTGCATAAATTTTGGTACCCAACGACGGATGCTTGAATTCACGGTGAAAAGTTCCATTTTGAGCGTTGTAAGCCATCACTCTACCGTCCTCCCGATCCGCAACGTATATTAAATTCTGATCCTCCGCCAACGCCAGGGAATGTGGAACGAAAAGAGCGTACGAAGGTGGCGATTTATTGAACGTATCTTTAGAAAAAAAAGCATAGTGAAGATTTTTAACCGTGTTGTAAATCAGTTTGAACAGAATTCATTATTGAGTACGTATGAACATCAATATCGAAAAATCAGTGATTAAATAATAACATAATAATAATCGTATTGTCGATATGCCCAGAATTGTTTGATATGATTGAAAAAATACTCCGTTTCAACTTCATATTCGGCCTCTAAATACTTTCTGGGTCGTTAATAAAGTGAGCCCGAATTTAATCGATTTTTGTAACTGCAATTGTCGAAAATGATTTCAAGGCAAGTTTGATAATTCAGTTTTCAAGTATTTTTACCTGTAGCTGGCCATGATCGACCCCAATGCAATATTCTTTCTCCATTTTTGTTAAATTTAATGACTCTGGAGTTGCAATAACCGTCGCTAACAAAAAAGTCACCATTTTGTGCAACTGCAACAGCAGTCGGTTTGCAGAACCTTAGATTGTCATCTCCGGGCTCAAAAGCTTGGCCAAGTATGATAGAAGGTTTGATGATACTGTGCTCAAAACGATGCTTATAATCGTGAACATTTTCGAGATCCTTGATCGTTTGATTTTCAGCTTTTTTCAATAAATTCCAATTCTTTTCTATGTCCTTAGCGTCAAATTTGAAAACCTGGTGCAAAGCTACATCTGTCATCCAATAATTTCCTTCATGGTCTATCGTTAGTCCATGAGGTAAATAAAACATGTTTCTGCCCCATTGCAAAACTTTCCGACCTGTTTTGTCATACAGCAATATCGTGTCGTGCTTAATCGGACCGTTGCTACAATCGAATTTATTATGGTAATCGAACGTTGTTAAACCCCAAATTCTCTCACGTCTACTAAATATTGCAATCCTTCCTTCCGGGTCTAAATCAACGGCAGTCAATTGACCCATTTTGCTCATGTCTGTTATCCAATGTGGGTCCCATGTGATATCTGGAGATTTAGAAAAAAACAACCATTTGGTCGCTTAATGGGATGTTTTTGTATTACAAGTTTTGGGAGTGAGAAGATTGAAAACATTTTAGATTAGAATTCTGTGTCACCGATCACTGTTAAAATCAATGTTTTAGAGATTTTAATAATGAGAAACTTCAAGCGTTAATAGTGCATTAAGATGATTATAATTTTGATGGAAAAATAAAATTTTTCATCTTCATTATTCTGTTCTGAAAACAAATTCTAAAAGAAAAAAGTTGAAAGTTTGTTCAATATTTTTTCTGCTTCTTTATACTCATGGAATCTACCAAATCTGATGCTAATCAAATTTCAGTGATTCCACAGTTGCTCTAATTCGATTATGATCCATTTAAAAATTCAATCAAATTTATTTTTGTTTGGGTTGACAAATTTACGCATGAGTGCTTCAAAGTAAAAGCATCTGTTTTTTCTAATCGGAATCATGTTGGCACATACATGAAAAATTAGCAGAGAGAGAATTTCATTTCGACGTTGAGTTGATCATAGCTTTTGTACTTCTCAGTAATTTTTGTTAAAATTGTTTTTTTTTTCATAGTTATCCGCTATACTAACTTGGATCAAAGGTATCCGAAAGCTGATCAGGACTTTCCGTCTGGGTATGGCTGTATCTAGATGGTTGATCGTTATGTTGTGGTATTCTATCCCATGCTGTTTCAGGGCCATTTTCTCTTCTTTCTTCAGTTTCTAAATGTTCCGAATATTCTCCATAGTTGAATTTTGTATCAGGTAAATGAGATCTTGGATGCTGAAAATAATAAATAAAATACAAAACTTTCAATATAATATTATGGCTCATCTTGATGATTGAAAAAATACTTGCTTCATTATCCTAATGAAGAATGAATGAACATATTGAACATCGATTTGGAGTATATTATTGAAAAATCAAGAAGAAGAAGAAGAAGGAATTGCTCTTAATTTAATTAGATTTAAACGATTAAATTGAAAAAGCATCAATTATTTCGAAAATCAAACATCAAAAAACATTCCTTTTCTATTAATGATGGAAACGTCATCAACGTCGAAATCAATAGAAACTTGCCTGGAGATTCATAAAATCTTGAAAAACGGCATCGATTGTCGGGAATATTGTTAGAGAGACCATAAACGAAGCTGCAAAACATACGCGCGTCATTGTATCAGCAATCTTTAATCACAAACAAAAACACAGCTGCAATTTCGATGAACTTTTGGTATATCCTTAATTTAATTATCTCCACTATTTACTGAAATGAAAATCACTGTTTTCCATTACGTATTCGAAATATATTCCACAAAATAGCATGAATGAAAATTTTTATAAAACTCGTATATCTTATCAGAATGTGATTATAAATACTACAAACTAAACATATGTGTGGAATTTTTGACGTGTGAATGAATAAACGCAAAGGATAAAGGATCCTGTTCTTTTGGCGACAGCTGTGACGCTCGTGGATAGTAGAGTTTTTCCTCGTTCATAGCGCTGCGATCGCAGAGTTGCCGGAGAAGAAGAGTGTATTTACAGGATTTTTTTGGTTTAGTCGTCCGACACAATAATTCTAGTTCCGAGCGAACTTAAAATAACAACAATTAACAAAAACACAATATTCCGACACGACGATTATTTTACTGTAAATCGAATCAATTGTCATGGCCTTTCTTGCAACTTGTCGCTCACGATTACTTTTGAATAGGTTATTAATGCACCCTTTACTTATTACACATAATCCTGAACGGACAATCATGGTTAGATCCAAACAATTTCCCGAATATTCGCTACTTTTTGACTTTGAAAGAGTTACACTAGCTAGCAAATTCAACAGAGCTAAGTATATGGCGACGATTCTTTTGGCCTGCGGTACACCCACCCTCGCTGCAGTTCAAGCCTTTTCTGGTATGATATCTCCAAACATTGTTGGCAGTTTTATATTTTATGGTGAGTTTACAAATGTATTTTAAAAAATTTGCATTGTCGTCAGTGTAAAGTGTGGGATTTTCCACTTTCAATGTTCATCCATCATTTTTGAAGAAACAAGTGAAAAAAAGTAAAAAGCTACCAATCGACACAACTTTTGTTATTCATTTGAAAAATATTGCAGATACATTTATGCCATGATTTTATTGGATAATAACTTTTGTACTTTGTGATGGAAAATAATATAAATATGTCATTTAAAAATCTTTTTTCTTTTTAAATAAAAAAAACAGAAGTGTTTGAGAACATGATTATCAACGTCTTGTGAAATTCTTATCTGACATTTGCAGGTGGATTCATAACCGTTTTCCTCCACTCTGCTGGTTATTTGTTCAACAATGCAATTGGCTTCATTTATGTGAAGGATGACAATAAAAGTATAAAGCTCTCTTATGTCGGCTTCTGGGGCCAGAGAGTCGACATTGATACAACTGTAAATGAAATTTGTGCACCCAGTGACAGTGCATCAGGATTCAACAATCCCTGGTTTCAAAAAGTTCGTCTGATTAATTCAAAAACTCACTACAAAATGTATATTACAGCTGGACGAATACTCGACACTAAAGTTTTTGATAACATATTCGGAGGAGTGGAGTTAGAGAGAAAAATAAACTAATTAGATTGTTAATGTAATTATGTTTATTTACAAAAAATGTGTAATATTGTTTACTTGAAAAATTCATTACAACCATCGGTAGTGAGCATAAGCACGATTTGCCTCACACTGCTTATGAAGATCTTGCTTTTTCTTCACCACACGACCCTGAAGCATACAATAAATTTTGTATCATTTTTTTGGTGAAGAGAGCTCGAAAAATGGTGAAACATTCGATATCTACCTTACGTGGGTATAACGACTTCAACGTTTTATTTGGAAAAAAAAATTTTTCATTTTCTTATTAGATTTGTATGTCTCTAAGATTATTCTAAATTTTTAAATGTTTTACATAAAATCAAATGTTTCTAGATTCAATTAATGCGCAATAGTCCAACGGTAGCAATGGTTTCAAAGTAACTGGGGACATTCCAACCCAGTGTGACTTGGTTAAAACTTTTCCAAAGTATAATTACAGAGGACTGAAACCAGCATCATTATTACTCATGATTTATGAAACCATTTGGTCCAACTGACGAAATTCAAAAATAACCTTAACAATAACAAAGAAAATTTATTTGCTATTTCCTTTTTGGAATTTTCAAAAAGACAAAAAAATACCTGGTTATAAGAAGCATCAACAAGTTCCTTGGCTAAAGTCTCTGGCAAGTGAACTTTCTTTTCCTTATCTTTAGCTGCTTGTATAAGCCAATTCATTGCAAGAAAACGTTGTCTTTTCTCTAAAATAGGAACAGGCACCTGCAATCAGAGCTTTTGGTTAAGTATTCAGAACCTCAAATTGATGAAGCATTGAAAGCTCTTATTTCAACTCACTTGATAGGTCACTCCTCCTCGTTTCATCTTCAACAGCTCCATAATCGGAGTCACATTTTCAACAGCTTGGTGAAATACTTTAACAGGATCTAACTCAATTCTATGTTTATTTTCTGGTTTTGTAGAGTGATAACTTTTCAGCTGGATACGTTTCACATTCTCAAATGTTTTTTCCAATAAACTTCTGGCCAAAATTTTATTACCTTTCCTCATTATGAAATTGATGAATTTCCTGTTTTTCATACATTTTCATTAGTTTTTCTTGAGTTTTTTTTTTCTGGAGACTGTTATTATAGTTAAAATAAATAGCAACCCTTCAAATACACATTTCTATTGAGTAACGTGAGACCTCAATAGGATCAAATCCTTCCTATGTATTTTTATTATTGTTAGTATGAAAAATATTAATTAATTATAACATATTTGAAACCCCCAAGATTCTCCAAAATTCTAAGAAATCTATACTTATTTGATGCTATTAGCTAAAAACAAATTGTAATTTTCTGAATACAATTGACTCAAACTCACGTTACAGCGGGATCATGAAATTCGGATGAAGTGTTATTTGTATGCGCTGGCAAAATAGGAGTGTGAGCTATTTCTAGAACTTCACCGGATTCTATCAGTCCTGCTATTTCTTCTTTTTTGAAAGTCGGTTTTATGTAATATGGAGGATACATGCTGTAAAGTCTCGTCGAAATAGCCTTTGCCATGCTAGAAAAATATGGTTTGATATAAAATTTCATAAACTCAAAAGTCTATGAACAGCAGAAAAATATAAGTTTCGAGGTTATGTTCCGTTTCGTTTTTTCAGACCATCACGATTCACATGTCATTTCTTTTACTCTGAAAATCTTTGTTAATAGTAATGGAGTAACAGTTTACTATACCTGACAGACGTTGCCGATTTCAATATATACGAGAATCTTCCCGTAAGGGCAGCGATTTTAGCCATTTTTTTTACAGAACGAAACGTTTCGGCTTGTGAGAAACAACGGCCCAACTGCCATCTGCCATCACTGACCATCAGCTGGTCCGTTTACCCGTCACGGTGTTCTAAAACTAGTGGCCAAAAGATTCGGTTTTTAATCGAATAATAATGAAAAAAATCTGATAAGCGATAAAAAAGCGCTTTGAAAGATATAATTATTTCTGGTAATATAGTAATAAAATAACACTTAACGAAAACCTTATTATCTTGATGAAACCATTCATGTAATAACCACCAAAATGAATGTCTCTGCGTTTTGTAAAATACATGAAAAATAAACCTATAGGAATAAACGGATAAACGATTGAAATATTCGATGAATAAATATAAGAAAGATAAAAAATAGAGTTGTTTCGATTTCATTTCGCGAAGTAGATAAAATTTGAAATGAGTTTTTGCCCCGCGTTGACTTTTGTTGACCAATAGAAACGGGGATGGATCGCAACGAGCTGCGCATCGTGCGCTTCTTCAATCGTTCCATAACTCCCTCTCCCGCCCCCGTCGTGTGTGTGCGTGTGTGTATGTGTTTCGCAGGATATATTCTCGCTCGCGCACGGAGTTTTTTCTCTGGTAATTCGCAATTCGTATGTTCAGTAACAGGGGAAAAATATTAAAAAGTAGCTTTTCTCGTTGGGCTAGTAAAACAAGGGAATCCGATGGAACGATTGATTGTGAACTTGGATAACTATCATGCTTGTTCAAGTGTTATATTCGATCGTAAACCGTTGACTTTTTTTTCGGCACCTTCGACGCGTGTTCTCTCATGCTAATAGAAATCGCTTTTTTTCTCCCTTTTTTCACTCGTGAATAAACGATAATACGGAAATATATACATGTGTATGTTGTGTGTGGTGCGCGTTGAAAAAAAAAATCCAAGTGTGTAAACGAAGGAAAATAAAGGGCGAGGGAAGCCAAGTGAAAGAAAACATAATAAAAGAGGGGAAAAATTGTGAAAAATATTAATAAGAGACGAAAATTGACGATGCTCTCGTCGCTAAACACATATGCCAGGTTCATAAGCTCCTGCGGTGTCTCCTAAAAAACGGAGCACCTTTTTGATAAGTGGTGTACGTTTCCTTTTTTGTTTTTGTTAACATTTTTTTTATCATTTTTTCTTATTCCCTCGTAAATCGGCGCGCGAGAATAGTTGAGTGAATTCTTAGCGGAGCCTCAAAATGGCAGAGAGCCAAGGAAATTCGTCGAACCAATTGAACCAAGGTACATATCCAACAAATGAATTCGTTTTATTATCCAGAATGTCCTATAACTCCCAAAACAAAGTTTCTTTCTGTTCCCCCTTCGTTCTCTTGTTCACCGCGCAATATCAACGATCCTAACCTCATCGATATTCACGATTTTCCGGTCGACCGTCTCACGATCGAACTTTGACATTTCCGAGTTGTCAAAAATTCTACTCTTTTAACTTTTTTCATCTCGTCAAAAATGGCGAGACTTACAGAATCTACAAAAACCCGTTATCTGAAAATTTTATTCACTTTTATAACGGAAATTGCGATAAAGGAACTTTTATCATCGTTTCGAATTTGTTCTAATATTAATTCACCACATTTACTTATCTCTATCGTACGACTTTTTTCTTCACTGGAAAAAATTGACCTCCTGATTACTGCATGCAAAATTTTTTCAATTATTTTTTAGACCTTGTTGTAATGCACTGTAAAGAATTAATTTACTAGAGAAGATTGAAAAAAATAATGAGGTTGTGAAAGTACTGTTGCTAATAAAAATTTATGGATTTTTGCAGGCTCTGGTCGCTCTTTCAATTTCCAACGTTTGGATTTTCGATCCAACAATGATGTACAAGAAGAAATATCAGGTAAGGCATTAATAATTGAGCAACAAAGTTTACGTCTATGGAAATATTAATATCAAATCCCGTATTGTTATGAATTGAAGCTGAGAGTCGACGGCAGCTCAAGCTTAGCTTCCCATCTCAAACCAGTAGAGTGTCGCTGTCTAATTCGACTAGTACAACAAATTCAACCAATTCAACAAACTCTACCTACTCTAATTCCAGTGGGGCAAGTGGACGTCCTTCATTAGGGTAAGCATAAAAATAAACAGATTGCACAATCAATTTTGTTTGGAAATCTCAATTAACATAATTGATTCATGTGTAAATGTAGCGTCGTGTTGATAAATAATATTGTGTGGATATTTGGATTTTTCAAAATTTCAAGCAGTTTACCACGGCCAAATTGTACTCCACCTTCCGCATCAGTATCGCCCTTGCCTTTGCCACCATTACCTCTGCCAAAGTTGAGCTCGAGACCCCGACCCACAACTCAACGTCAGACACATTTTCCCGATAAAGCTCGTGATAAATTGAGAATGTGTCAGTCAATGCAATCAACTGGTAAATTACAATTATCACCCGATTGCGTTTATGATTTCACAAGCGAGGATCTTCAGGATCAGGGAGAAATTGGCAGAGGTGGATTTGGTACTGTAAATAAGATGATTCATAGGGTAAGCGATACCTGCATGGCTGTGAAGGTGAGTGAAAATTCAAAATATTTTCATACATATTTCACACTATATTTCTAATGTCAAATTTGAAGAATATTTTTCTATAAATTACCAATTGAGTTGAGCAGAGTATCCTTGATGATAAATGGGCAGAAGAGTATCTGAAGTATTCAAAATTAATTGAAATAATCATTCACTGAAATTGTTCAATATACCTTCACTTTTGTCAATTTAAAACATTTTTTCTTGTTTTTTTTTTTTTTTTTTTTTTTTTTTTTTTTTTTTTTTTTTTCAGAGAATTCGCTCAACCGTCGACGAGAGAGAGCAGAATCAATTATTGATGGACCTCGAAGTCGTTATGAAATCCAACGAGTGTCCATGCATTGTGCAATTTTATGGAGCTTTATTTAAAGAGGTAACATCGCAGAGGCGCGAATCGCAAGAGAACTATTTAAAAGGCTTAATATTGTATTGATTTTCAATTCGTCCGTTTTGACAAATTACAAAATCTGTAAATTGGTTTATGCTTCGTTCTGCAGGGAGACTGTTGGATCTGTATGGAACTCATGGATACCTCGCTAGACAAGTTTTACAAGTTTATTTACGAAAAATTGAATAAAAGGATACCGGAGCATATTCTGGGCAAGATAACAGTTGCAACAGTCAAGGCGCTGAATTATCTCAAGGAAGAATTAAGGATTATTCATCGGGATGTCAAACCGAGTAATATTTTACTTGATCGTCGTGGCAATATAAAACTCTGCGATTTTGGTATTTCCGGACAATTGGTCGACTCGATCGCCCGGACTCGTGATGCTGGATGCCGACCGTACATGGCTGTAAGTTGAAAAACAAACGAGTCCTTTCGAGTAAAGGACTGTACAAACATTCAAAATAATGGAAAAGTGTACAATCAATAATTGAGAACAAGGATAATGGTATCAAATCGAATTTCTCCATTAAAACTTGTTTCTCTTACATTTACGCAGCTTTTTATTAAATTTTTGTTCTTTTTTAGCCTGAAAGAATAGATCCTCAACGAGCACGTGGCTATGACGTCCGCAGCGACGTTTGGTCTCTGGGCATAACGTTGATGGAAGTAGCCACTGGTTATTTCCCATACCCAAAGTGGAATTCCGTTTTCGAGCAGCTTTACCAAGTAGTGCAAGGCGAGCCCCCTCGTTTGTCTCCGAACGAGAATGGCAACACGTTCACAATGGATTTCGTTAATTTTGTTAATACCTGGTGAGTTTTTAATCCGAAAAAACCACTCAAATTTCTCAATCCATAACACAAAATAGGAAACAGGCTAAAATTTTGTTTTCAACAAAAAAAGCGGAAGAATAAGAATTTCGAGTAAACAAACGGTTTTTAGATCGAATGACACAGTAATATTTATCGTTTAAAAAACAACGTTCTTACCACTCGACTTTCATTTTTTCTCATCGTCATTCGCAGTTTGATCAAAGAAGAAACTCAGCGTCCAAAATATAACAAGCTTTTGGAACATCCTTTCATACGAAGATCGGAAGAGGCGCAGATCGACGTGGCCGCTTACATCGGCGGGATTCTCGACAATATGGAGCAGAATGGGATAACGCCTTTTACCACCAATCAGCCTTAAAATAAAGCAAGAAAAACTGATCAAGCGAAAGATGAGAGATTTCGATAAATCCAAAACAGAAGGAAGAGAGAAAGTGAAAGAAAGATACAGATTAAGATAGAAACCGTTCCTTTGTTACCGCGATTATTGCAAGGAATCATTTGAAGAGAAACCTCGTCGACTTACACGTAGAAACGAGGAAGAAAAAAAAACAGGGCTCTCCGATTAAGGAGCATAGTAAATGAGAATCGTTCGTTGCCTCTCGCACCTCCCCAATTGAATCGCCGTTCTCCTGCCCTCGTGTCTCATTGCCCCATTTTATTCGACGAAACACGTCGTAATCGTAAGCGAATCTGAACCAACAATAAAGTAGTAAAAACGAATATCGAGTAATCTGCAAACCCGCTGTGCCCTACAAATACGATTTTGTTTCATGGTCACGTATTGAAAATGAAAGGGATAAAAAGAGTAAAGACGAAAAAAAGTGTGAAATTCAAGTGAAAAATGAGAATTTTATGGTGTCGGTTATCGTGGCAGCTAAAACTCTTATTTTCACTAACGTTACAAATTCTCCAAAATGTTCCAATTCTCTTTGCAGATTTACTTTCCGGGTTACACGAATCGTCGCGTCAAACACGATATAAATTCCGTTTCATATTAATATCAAAAAAATGTTTTTCGAAAATTTTTGTATTTTTCAAACGTCCTCGCACTTCAACGATATTTGAAATCGAAAAACCACAAAAATACATTGTAAAAACACACGTTTATTGACATTTTGTTCCAATGAACATTCGTTTCGACTTCAACGATATAAATTTCGGTCCATCGGTTACTTGATTCCTCTTATAAATTCGATCGCCAATCAAGATCACTGAGGAGACCGTCGCACCGCTGAATATTTCCTATTTAGCATTCTTTCCTCTTTCTCGAACCAACGTTCTCAAGCGTTCGAGGAAAAATAAATGAAAAATTCCAAGTCCTTCAGAATAGAAATCTCTAGGTATTTTCAACAGAACCATTTTGTTTTTCTCATAGTTCTCGCTGTAAATGATACGTGTCGTATGAAAAGTCAACAAAAAGAAAAGAAAAAGTTATTCGGCGCGAACTCGTGTTTCTCAAGGTGGTCATGCCCTCGTCAAAGATTATGGACAACGGACATTGGTCCAGATACAAAATGATTGAGATTATTTTACGTCGGTGTGAGCTAAGTTTGATGCAGAAAGCCCCGTCCGTGCTTTCAGCAAATTGATGCTACGACGAAGTTGCCTCGCGAGGCTCGATTTCTCGAGAGACGGAAATACACCAATGAATTCATATTCCCATTTCGATCGGGCAATGAGTGAGCCTGTTCAAAGCCATGAAGACAATAACAGCTTCTCGATTAATCTCTCGCACTTTTTGAAAAACCGAGGCCACAAGCTCAGCGCCTTTGTGTACATTTTGTAATGCGAGGGAGAAAAGAAAATGTCATGAAATCGCGGATGATTTTGTCGTGGCAATCCGTTGAGAAGAATAAACGAGAGCGATGAATCGAACATTTGAATAAAATGGGTTTTTGCCTTGAGGACAAATTCAAATATGCGCTCGCGGCTTTTGCTCATTCCTTTTTTTCGGCCAAATTCTTTTAGGACAAGCTTGAACCAACGTTAAATGAAATGATGATGAAAACAAATACAAATTGAAGAGGAAAAAAAACGAAAGAAATACTATGATGTAAGAAATAATGAAAAATAATAAAATATCAATTGCAATATGAGATTGTAAAGGGATCTCTAGCAAAAAAAATTATTTCAAATTGTACTCATCTTCCCAATTTTTCTTTGGTAAATTTAATTCAATAGGATATTTCAACGAACCATAAGCCGGTTTTTTCAACTTGACAAACTGAGAAAAATTTGAAAATATTAATCGGTTCTTCGTAAAATGCAATCACAGAATTATTACGACGTGAGAGAAAATTGAGCTTCGACCAGTGATTCAAAGAAGTGACGACTTGAAACATGTGCGGAACTTTTATCTAACCAAAAAAATTTCCTCTGATTACTTGTCGAAGGTTATTTCACTAAGAAAAAAATTCCAATTTTTCACAATTATTGTAATGGAGCATAAATTTCAGTTAAGTTCCAACGATGACTGAATTTTTTCGAGTTTTTGCCGAATTAAAAAATTTCCAAATTTCAATCAATTCGAATTTTGACTCAATTTTTTTTCGTTCTCTAGCTGAGCGCATAACTATAGCGATAGAAAAACATTTCCATAGACGCCTTATCGGTCAAACCTTCTCAGGGGCGAATTTTAATCTTACCCGCTGATTTGCAAGAAACTGCGGGTACCTAATGCTTTCAAGGAGAATAGTGTAATTAAAATAATGAACTTGGAGTCAACGAACTGTCATTTGGTAAGTTGAGTTGTCGGTAGAGGCGTAATCGTCGCGAGTAACATCCCAAATTTTTAAATTCGTACGAAATTCTGAAGCCAACAAAACAATGCCCTGAATCCATGGCAGTTATGTAAATTAGATCGAAAAATTTGCGATTTTTTTCTAGAAATCTCACAAAAAGTTTTTTTGCGTAATATTTTTATTATTATTTGTAAATTCTTGACTTTTCTGTATGTAGAGTACAACCGTAAAATTTTTCAAGTTTTGGTAAAATGTCTGTATAAAAATTCTCGAACGATTTTCAATTATTTCATTTTTACTGAACTTCTCATTTTCGGTGTTTATCGTTTACGAAAATGTAAATTTAGAGTTTTATTTCGATGTTTTGAAAAAAAGCAAATAAACAGGTGCCGTGCAGCGTGTGATCGTACAAAGAAAATTTTTTGGTTATGTTGTTTGTCACTTGCACCTGCGGGTAAGAGGACGAGCACTAGCACTCAGGGTCATAACACAGCAGCAGCCAGAGTGATATGAAAAATGGCGGTGAGAGGCTAGAGAGACGGTAACCAGGAGAACGTTCAAGTCAGTGACCAAAGGGATGGTTCTCGTGACGGACGTGTTGACTCGGCTCTCTCGCAGGTCTCGTGGGCTTCTGTTGCCCCTAAATTTCGATTTTTTATTATCTCAGGAAAAAAAAGCATCATAAAATATTTTAATGAAATAATCTTATCAACCGAAAAAGATTGGAATGAAATCGACGAGTTTCTTCATTTTCGCGAAATTTTCTCTCGGCTGAACGTTCGCTTAACCGTCATTTTTCGTGAGTCTTTCGAGATTTCTTCGGCCAAAAGAAAACCTCGAATTTGCCAAGTAAGTTTACGAAAAACCACGTCGTTCATGGTGGAATTAACGTTCACAAAACAACGAGAAAATTCAGTGACTAACCATGAGATTCTTGGACAAATATCAAATTATGTAAAATTTTTGAATACGTTTTCGGATAATTGGAAATTCATTTTTACGAGATCAAAGTTATATGATTTCATCTCAAAATAGAAAAGAAATAAGTTTTTGAACTTTATTACTCTCTCCATCATGACTCAAAAGGAGTCAGCCATTTTCTGAATTTGACACAACATTCAGTTCGTCAAAGATAAAATAATCGTTGTTAGACCAAATTTATGAAGCATCTTTTTCAAAATTTTTAGCAAAAAAGTAATCGAGAATGTAAAAAAGTTTTCTACAAATTAATACAATCGTCAGAAAATGAAAGAAAAAAAAGATAGAACAAAACAATTTTGAACGTTGTGTAGTTATTCACGAATGACTGTTTTTGTTTTTCGAACAAAAAAATTTCGTAACGAAGCTCGACGAGTACGATCGCGGAGTGATTATAGCGAAAGATTCTTTTAGACGAGTTAAAAGTGCTTTCCGAGGATCTGAAAAGACATTTGAAAAAATCTCAAAGATCATGAGCATAATAAAGTACGAGTTAGAAATTGAGAATGATGCAGAATCGTAATCTGCTGCGGCTTGTGAAAGATCAATTCTTTTGAATATTTGATGAAGTCTCCACCCCTATCGGAAAACTATATACATGCTGTATTCCTCACGAGGTTTATATCCGTCCTCGATGTACCTCAGACGTAATTCGCTCTTTCACGTCCACTAGAATACGTCCACATCATCCCTTGAGTCTGACCTATTGCTGTGTCCAATTCTGTCGTTGAGAATACTTGAGATACGCAATATATATGTATTTATACACATAAATATGAGAAACTTTGCTACTGACATATTCCGAACGTCCTACTTTGCGTTTGCCTGTCACCTTCAAGAACAAAAACGCCTGCTCCCTCGAAAAATATTCGAGCTCAACAATGAAACTCTAGAAAAATCAGATTTTAATTCTGGATAAAATAGTCTCGGAATTTTCATAAAATCTGAAGGAAATTAAGTTTTCTCGATCTGTGTCTTGATTTTGAGGTTAAGAATTGTTTTTGGCGGGTCTGTTTTTTTTCGGGTTCTTTAAAAATCTCCCGATCGATTGTAGCTTTGTAGTTGATTTTTGGTTCCACTAATTTAAAGATTCATCGAGTGATTGTCTTCAGAACAGCCTCGTAAAGTCGTCGCCTATTTTTTCGTGCGTGTTTTTTCGTTTGTTCTTCGCGTCAACAGCAACGTATAAACAGAGTGGATTTAGAAAATCTCGAAGACAAACGATTCGACAGTTCGGGAAAGTTCGTTCATTACGCACGGAGCAAGATTTATTACGCGAGCTGATTTACCACTGCAAATCATTTCGATTCGATTTCAATAATTTCTGTTATTTTCCTCTGAAGTATTAAAAAAGATGTTCGATCCTGCTCGCACGTTGTTCAGCAGGCATTCGAGCACAATTTATACACACGTATTCTAGCACCTGTACCCTTCTTTATGGTCGCCTAAAAATTAATGTATCTCGCGACGTGCACCCTTCAGTCCGAGGGGGGCTTTAATGACGTTGATTTGGGGTGCGTGGCCAAATACCAGACCTCTTGACGCACATATATGTACACAAGAGCCTAGCTCAGTGTACACAAGAGGCTCGTAGTCGCGCGCGATGGTCGTGACGTAATGAGTCACACAACGACACAACCTGCGACTGGTAGCATGAGCCACCATCACTGACAGGTGCTGCTGCCCCTGGTGTCCAGTGCTCGCATACACAAACGAGCTCGTACCAGGCGATATTGGAAGTGAGCCTCGATGTTTTTTTTTAAGTTATTCAAATTTTTCGAGTCTTTCGAAAAATCCAATGAAATTATGCCTAAAACAAACGGTTAAGAAATAAAAATAATCTATTTCATTGTGGTTTCTCGTATAGAAATCCCTACGAAATAAAAACTTGATGTTTTTTTCACTTCTTCGAACTGCTCGCTTCATCCTTTGTTACAAATATTCATAAAACATAAAAAATATATGAAAAAAATATTTTCAGTCAACGAAATGATCATTTTAAAAATAAAATACAGGACAAATTTGTTTTTCTGGTTTCTCGAACTTCCCAACGATCCTTCGTCACAAAAAATGTTATATTTACAAAACGAAGTGAAATTTGAAGTGAAGTCATTATTTGCATAAAAAATCGTGAATGATTCTCAACTCTAGTGGGTTCTCGTGTACCCAACGCCCTTTAAAACAGAAACTCGATATTTTGCAAGCCCCGAAGTGACACTCGGTAAAAGTGGCATAACGAAAAAATAATTTGTCAAAAATTGGGATTATCATCGAGCGTTTTTCGTTCCCCTCGTAACATAAATCGCGAAAATATCAAGTTTTTACACCCGAAATATTAAGGCTGAAAATTCCGAGTTTACGAGACTGAGGAGCTTTCCACGAGATTGTTCTGCCTCTCCCGCCGGAAAATCAGGCGAAAATAATTCGCGCGCAGTAATTGAGCGAAGCATGAAAGCGGGAGGCTCGGAAGCGTCGAGCCCGGGATGAAAGTACGTCGCTGCAGTAGGGAATGGCCAAAGACTGTAACACCTGGTCAGCGAATGACCGGCGGTGTGCGACGCAGAGCGGACTCTGCGAGGGCGGAGAGGCAGGGGATGGATGTTCCCAGGAGATTATTGATCGGCCTCGCAGATACTTCCACTTTGACGGCGGGCTGGACTGGACAAGGACGAGCGGCGAAGCGCGCGGAGCCTCGAGAGAAAGAGAAGGACGGGGAGCTTAGCCAATAGTACGTACGACCGCTGGTGGAAGCTTCTCTGCTCGGGAAGCTTTGGGGAGGCCTGAAATTATTATGAAAAGGGGGGATCGAGTTCGGCCGCGGTTCCGGGGTGGACGGAGGCCTGAAAATCTGCTTCACTCGATGGCACGAATTTTTGGAGTTGAAGCCGCTTCGACGCTGGGAGCAAAAAATGCAAAATTCCGTCGAGACGTTTTTTCGGGGGGTGAAAAGCGGCGTTTTCCCTGGCTCGGGTCGTCGCCCCCTTTGCCCCGGTTCCATTCGGCCCGGGACTTTCCGTCGAGCGTTTCGTCCACGTGGAGAAATAAATTTGTCATGCGAATGTGAAAAAGACGTAAATGCGAGCTCCCTCAGACCAAAATTAGTTGAACCAACGCCATTTTCTTCATCTATCTTTAACTTTCTTCTTTCGCCAGGCTGTCTCCCTCGCAGCACGTGGAGGCCGGCGAGCTCCGTCGCGGGAGGTTGGTACAACCCTCGAAAGCGACGCCCCTCCAGACCATGGCGTCTGGTTCTCGCTCCGGGACGGAGCTTTTTTTATATTGAACTCGTCGGAGGATTCGGCTTCCGAGAGACTCGTCGCGGAACAGGCCGGGATCCTCCGCGCTCGTGCTTCGCAAGATCCTCTCGCGAATTCTCCAGCTTTCGAGGCTTCTTTACGTCAGAAATATTCTTCAACTCTTCCACGCGAATTTGAATTATTGTTCGGTCGACTCGAACGCGCGTCGATTATTCATGCGACCTTGACCAAGTCACTTTGTTGTAAGCTCTCGAAATCCGTAGTCGCGGCGAAATTTCTCGAGCCGAGGGAGGGAAAAACAGTGCGAGGAATGTCCCTGCGGAACTTGGTTTTACGACGCTGAACTTTCCGACGGCGAAGTTCAACGAAATTAACGAAAAAAACACCTGCGATTCGCCAATTTTTTATTCCACGAAAGCTACGAATTGCAAATTCAACGGGGAACAAAATTGGAGAATTGCTGGAATTATTGGAGGCTTTTCTTACATCATTTCGTTGGACTCGAACGTTGCAAACTTCAGCGTCATGGGATTCGCTGTTAAATGAACTGGATATAAACAACTGCGAGGATAAGTTAACGAAAAATAATTTATTCCAGTAACGCACTCTCAAATTTTCAATATTTTGCGGAATTTTCAGCTTTTTCATGCACGAAGGAAACGAGGCCGAAAATTCTGGAGGAAAGCACTAAGAATAGTATCTCGAAGAGCAGTAATAAAAACTGTTCTATCCACCATAGTAAAAATACCAATACTCGTAACTGCTTCTATTAAAAAGACTCAAAAGTGTTTTTCTCCATAAGCGTAGTAAAAAATCTTCCCGGTCACTTCAAATGTTCGTATTGTAAAGCTTGCTCGGGCAAACCTAAAAAAAACTATATCTATCGTAAAATGTCACACGTATGCGGTGTATTTATTATAGAATTTACCATGCTGACAGTGAAAATTTGTGAATTTGTGATTTACAACAAATTTTCACTTATCAGTAAGTGCTAGTCTGAGGTGATGAATAACACTCGAAAACAAAACGAAATATAGCTCTCGCACGTGCATCACTTTTTGCTATCCACGTAAAGCAGTTTAGAATTCAAGGGATGAAAAATAGGAAAATTCAAAAAATACTATAGGCTTTTAAAATTCTTGAAAAATAATATATTCCTCGCTATACTAAACGAATCCGTTTTATCCGTGAGTAAATATTGCAGATAGTGAAACCTGCGGTCGTATACGAAAATTTACAAAACGTTGAATAAATTTAAAGGTGCAAAATGTCCTTGCCCCAACGTAGGTATCGATCACTCGCTTCCGAATTCCGTGGCACACTGAATCGGCGATTTATACACACTCCGACAAAGGGCTGAGCGTATATGTATAAAAACAATGGGGAAATAACTGATAAGACGAATCTATAAAAATTTGATTTCGACTGCTCATTTAAACTCTGTGTAAATTTCGAGATTTTCTTAAGGAAGTTGAGGCATTAGAATGAAAATGATGTCATCGCTTTTAAACCGATTGCATCTTATAAAGTGAAGTGTAAAAAAAATCAGTTCAATTTTCAGAGAGATTAGGAGCGTTGTTGCTGAGAAAAATCAATAACAATTTGGGCCAAATAACATGTAATCTTATGGAAGTCAAGACACATTCGGTGATATCTCCGTTAAAAATGATGCTAAAAATATGAAATTTTTTGGGCAACACGAGCACGGCTTGCTGAATAATGTCAATTTTTTTCAGATTTATTAGGAGATTTGCTGAGATTATATTAATAATAATCTGTTTCCCGTGCAGTTTTTTGAGGCTACGATCGTCACCGTTTGTGTTTTCGGCTGAGCTTTCACCAGTTTTTCGTCTTTTTTTCCTCAACTTTTCTTTAAAGTGTATGCAACATTGCCAAACTGTAAACTGGCCTAACTTTTGAAAGGTACAGGTCATAACTTTTGGATAAAAAAAATGACTGTACAGCCTCAACTTCCTTAAGAAAATCGTTTCGTGCATGACGTATCTTGATGCATAGAAAAATTGAATTTTTCCCCATAATAATATGATGAGTATTTTTGAAATTTCATATTCTCCGTGCGATGGGATCGTGATTTCGTAATTCGTCTTATAAAAGCGAAGAGAAACGTGAGCAGAAACGGACTTGCGAGGGGAAATTGGCCCGATTATTAACTTCCGACGAGGTTTTTCTTCGTTTCTAAATATTTGAGGGAACAAACGATTCGCAATGGGTCTCGTCTGAGCCAATATTATGAATAATAGCCCGAGGAAAGTGGAAGTAAAGCGATTTAATGAAAAATTGACGTAATCGAGTTGCCTGCTGTTTGTTTTTCCATCTCGTCGCAATCCAATTAGGTCGAAGCTTTGTGAAAATTCCAATCGGAAAATCGTTTCGTAAATTCTAGATTTGTGGAGATCAGGAAAAAGGAAGATTCGAGGACGCGTCGACACCATTTTCGGTCGTCCTTTATTCACCCCCAACGTAGTTTCGAGGCTTCGTACATGCGTAGAACTTTTGTTCGACTGTGTACGAGTGTCAAAGAATACGAATTTATCAGATCAGCCTTCGATCGCGGGGAGATACGACACCCACGCGTCGACCAATGACGAAGAAGCTACAGGAAGTGTCTCGTCGCTATTCGTCTCGTCGTGAAATGAACGGGGCCCTCCCACCGAGTTTCCCCCCTCCGAGGGATGGATTATCACCCTGAGCGTCGTGAATTTCGTCCTCCCCCCCGGACCGCGGCGAACTCCGGACATTTGCCCGGCGTCCGATCAATGGAGGCGAAAAAGACCTGCGAATGAGCTTTTCGATGCTTATCTTTCGTCCCGTCACTTCTTTTCGTGCCACTCTAAACCGTCAATGTTGCTGACGAGGAAACATAATCGTGCGGATTCTTTAAACTCGAAACTTCATTCATAATCTCGCTGGTGGGCTCCTCCAATTCCTCGCTTCGAGCTCGAATCGTCGACAAAGGAAAATCCAATATTTTGGTGTTTAGTTACACTTTTTGCGGAGACGAAACGCTCGTTTATTCTCCTCCCAAGCCCACACGCGGCAATGAACTGTTCTGCGTTTCCCTGCACGTTTTTATCGCCGAATAGTACGAGACCACGTGTCGGCTGCTCATCGGAGCGGAGCTATAGCTGTGGCTACAATATTAAAGCGAAAATATATGCTAAAAACGAGAGAGAGAGAGGGGGGAAAGGAAAAGAAAAAGAGGAAAAAGGAAGTCTCGCGCGTGCCACAACTATTCAGCTTTCAATGCCGTTCTCTCTCCTCTCTCGTTTTTCCCCTCTGTCTTTGACTTCCGGTCCTTCGGTGGGCGCCCGTTTCGCGCGGGTTCCGGTGAGCCACCTGGACAGCGCAACTGCGCGCGTTCTCGCCTTCTTGACCGGCTTATTTTCAATGTGTACATTTGTGCTCAAATGCCTCGAATTATCTGTCCATATGCAACTACTTTATGCTGCGATACGACTCGCTAGTTTTTCCTCTTCACCTTCGTTCCGAGAGGACAACCGGATTTCGAGCATTTGGAGCAGACGTTGTCGGTTAATCCAAACGATCGAGGACACCACGAATCGACCAGAGTCAATTCGTCAAGTGTAGAAAAAAAAAAGTAAATTAAAAACTTTTGATTTTTAATCGACCAGAAAAATGAGCGATCTCGGTCTCAATTTC
The DNA here is from genome assembly GCF_019457755.1 of Venturia canescens. Classification (NCBI taxonomy): domain Eukaryota; kingdom Metazoa; phylum Arthropoda; class Insecta; order Hymenoptera; family Ichneumonidae; genus Venturia; species Venturia canescens. The sequence goes on from NC_057428.1 coordinate 12,912,820, forward strand.
CACGGATTTTTCTTCGGTTCAACCGACGTAAATACTATTCATTTTTATTCGTGAAGGAGCGTCGTCAAAACCGGGTGAAAAATCAAGGAAAATATATTAACAAAAGCAAAAACTTTGTTCGAATTTATATTCTCTGCGATCTTTATTCAAAGCGAAATATTTTTGCTCTATGTGCGAGTGCTAATATCAAGGTAGTTCACGCACGAAACGAGTTTCTTAAGAAAATCTTGAAATTTACACATGACGAGCAGTCGACTGACACGCGTATCAAATTTTAAAGGGTTCGTTTCGTTGGTTATTGAGATAAACGTCTTTGAATATGAAGAAAAATACACAGGGCTATAGGAACTGCGCAAAAAATCGTTTTTATTTCCACGTAACGAATGAAACGCTTCTTACGAAGTTTATGAAAAAGTACGGAATAACGATTGAGTGTATAGTAATGAAACTTGGGAAAAAAATCGAGACGATTGTCTTACTGGTAATAAGGAAGTCGAGGCATTAGAATGAAAATGATGTCATCGCTTTTAAACCGATTGCATCTTATGAAGTGAAGTGTAAAAAAAACCAGTTGAATTTTCAGACAGTTTGGGAGCGTCATTGCTGTGAAAAATCAACAACAATTTGGGCCAAAAGTCAAGACACACTCAGTGATATCTCCGTTAAAAATGATGCTAAAAATATGAAGCTTTTTGGGCAACATGAGCAAGGCTTGCCTGAGCTTTCACCAGTTTTTCGTCTTTTTTTCCCCAGCTCTTCTTCAAAGTGTATGCAACATTGCCAAACTGTAAACTAGCCTAACTTTTGAAAGGTACAGGTCATAACTTTTGGATAAAAAAATGACTGTACGGCCTCAACTTCCTTAAAGATTGAACGAAATTGGTAATGAGCACTCGTGTAACCTCACATTTTCTTATTTCGACATTTTTTGTTTCTTCTTGGCTTGACCCATTTCTGCCACTGTCTTTTTATTAACACTTTTTTCTGGATCCATTTCTCGTTGTGTTTTCCCTTTGCGCTCTTTAATGCGATTTTTTGTAGAATAAACTATAGTATTTTCGCGAGGGACGAATGAAATTTGGGGTTCGGTCGGTCACCGATCCCCGATCAATTATAACGGCTTGCAATTTTATTCGCCACGAGATAAGTTGAAAAAATGTATTTACCATTTCGAATTAAATTAATTTGAAGTGATTATATCTTTAATTAGGGAGTAAAAATAGATCGAATTTAGACCCCCTTAAAATAGGATCCTGCGGGCATGATCTACCTTAAAATATCTTTTACTTCATTCAATCAATCGTCGATGGCTTTTCTGGTCGACTTTTCGTTCCGTGCGGAGGCGAGGAAATTCGATATTCAAATGAGAAATAAATTTATTGTAATTATTTGCACGACTCGGTGATTGTTCTTTGATAAGTAAATAATTGTTGCAAGAAAGATCGAAACTTCCATTCCCTTATAAAGCAATGAAGCAACAATTTACCATAATTATATTCTCTCATTTTATTGCCACAATAATTACCACAAATTAGTGCGAATGGAAACAAAGTTAAAATTTTTAATTTCATACACAAAAGGCACACATTTTTGTCAATCATTAATTCGCGATGAGAAATCGTTGCTGAAGGAAACTGCGATTCGAGGATGAAGCAAAGGCTCAGAGGAACCGGAAGTTTGATGAGCGATCGGTGACCCAGTGACGCATCGAAATTCCGATAATCAATCGATTCAAAATTCTCTTTCTTACCGCAAACAAGATTAAATGGAGCTTGACTACTGATATTTATAAATAATTTCACATACGCCAACCGCATATACGCAGAAATGCGAAGAGTTTCATCGGCTATGATCGATATTTTCTAACAACACGCAAACTTTGACACGTGCCAGGGCTTTTGCGTTGTAAAGCGATATCGATGTGCGCGAACGAGTGTCTGTGAAAATACGAAAAATAAAGAAGAACGAATCGCGAGAGACTATAAGCTCTCGCAGGGGCGATAGAGTCGCAGTAACCGATCGAAAAAAATCCGGAAGCGCATTCGACGTGAAGAATTAGTCTATTTCGCTTCGCTCGAGCTCCTCAAAAACAAAATCGATATTTTTGCTCCCCGGAAGAGCGAGATTGATCCAACGCTTTCGAGCTCTTGCCCTGCGCAAATCCACCGAACAATCGAATCGCTTTCGCTGGCGTACAGAAAAAACGAACGAATTCGTAGTTTTTCAGGAGGGGGGAGAAAAGCAAAAAAAAGCAGTAAAAGTTCTCAATCGGCGATCGGAACCCTGCAATAAAAACTCCGATTGCTCGACAATTCCAGCAATGGAAGCGCCCGATCGTCCTGTGCCACGAACCGAGCAACTTTGTTGTACGTATTGAAAAAGAAGAAGTTGTTACGAAGCTAGAGATTGAGCGGAAAAAGTTGATCGTCCCCCTTTGCCCCCTTTGGGGACAACGGAACGTTTGTATTTACGCGTACGCACATCCAAGTATATTTCTTCGATGTAATTGTCCCCTGCGAGGGAAAAAGGAGGGTCGCCGGATAGAAAACCGAGTGAAAATCGAGGGAGGGAAGCGAATGAGGCAAAAAATAAAAGGAAAGTTTAATTGGAGGGCGAGCGGAGCCCGGAGCTTGACTGAGGGCGCACAAAGGCTGGTGTATGGTCCACCTGCGAAGGAACTGAGCACCTGTCGCCACACGCGCGCATGCTACTCACTTCGTTCTTTTTCATACAGAGATATGTATATAGCGAGGTAAACGTACAGTCCAAACGGCCAGCACGGACGTCCATTCGTGTGTTACAACGCAGGGGTAGGCGCCTCGAAGCTTCGGAGCTACCCCTGTGTCCAGTTGGTCTCAGGGCAGCCCTGGTATCGGAGGAAACCGGCGAGCGTGAGAGGCCTCCGAACCACCGGATTCCGAGCCTTTTTTCTCGCTTTTTTCTCAGTGAAACTTTCCCTTTTCCGCGTTGATTTATTCTCTTGAATTCGGGCCTGATGAAATCGTGGAATCTCGCGAGCTCGGAGAGGATCAACGATTTTTTCACGCTTTTATAGTGACCAGGAAAAACGACGCAATATAGTGACCGCGCGAGGTGGCAAACTGTCAAGTCCCTCGTCGTCTCGTCACTTCGCCCAAGCCCCGCTTCGGTGTTTTCGTACTCCAGTGCCTCGCGAATCGTACATTTTTCGTTGAATTTTTCTCCTCTTCTTTCAAATGTGACTCGGGATTTTGCAGGACGCGACATCCGCGCTTTTGTGCGACTTTTGTACACGTGCAGCGAACGTTGAGATTCTTCGGCTGCTGAATTTCGGAGTTCGCAATGAGTAAGCACTTTTTGCTACGATTGTGCCTTGCTTTTTGTCAAATTTTCATTTTCGGAGGATCCTTTTAATGGGAAGGGCTTTCGTTCTTTTTCTCCTACTTTCATTCCCGTCTCGTCGATTTTTATTCACAACAAATCGATCGCTTCAAGGACGCGCGGTTCAGTTTTTTTCTCATCGGAATTTCCCACGATTCCGATCTTTCTGGCTCGTCGCGCATGATCCAATCGTTCGGGGATTTTTATAAAACACCCTCAAACTTTTATCACTCTGGGGAAATAATTTATCCCAGTTTTTTTCATTCGAGGAAATATTTTTCCATGCGAGCGATCGTGAAAAACGTGATTTTTAAACGAATTCCTAGGGTCGCCTTCGAAACTCTTCGCTCATTTGGATTTTTATTTTTTTTCACAATTCAGAAGACTTTGGAATATGAACGATGGTGAAAATGAGAGCGGACGAAGAGATCGAGCTTGATGCGCCGACGGATCATCGATACTCGGCCACAAGCACGATCGAGCTCAACGCGAACAGCATGGAGTGCGATGATAATTTCGGTGTCGAGGCTGAACTCACCAGCCTCTCGTGGCTACAATCTCTCGACATCACGAGCGCCTCGAGCCTCCCGACGCCACCGTGTTCGCCCTCGCCACCGCCGGTTCTTCGTCGAGCCAACAAAAAAATGTCACCTCTCCTCAAAGCTGAACTCGGTATTGACATTATTTTCCATTTTATTCAAAAACACCGCAATTTGGCGATTCCTCTGGTCGTGTCGGAAATAAAATTCCAAAATTTCTCGTATTTCATGTCTTTTTGCAATTTTTACCATAAATTAACAAACTTACTTCGTCAATGATCGTGAAAATTTGACCAATTTCATTATTTTTCTTCATTCGTTTCACTGTGCGAATGAAAGAAAGCGATGGAGTCGAAAAAATTACAGATAAATTACGAAATTAAAGAAAATCAATTTCCCATTCCATAAAACTGCGTTGAACGGTGAGTTTTCAAAATTTTATTCCATCATCAAATCTGGAATACACGATCAATGGAAAAAATTGACTGAATGGATATAAAATTTCAAAATTTCAGTGATTTTCCTCGATTCATTCGATTTTTATTATTTTTCATCGTTTTAAATTGCTCTGAATCTGTCATAATTTCCATTTCGGATCGTTGAACCCAACGGAAGGGTTTTTATTCGAGCAATCGTAAATATTATCGATTCATTACCATCATTTCACGGATTCCTCGTACACGTCGTCTCCTCTGAATCGTTTGAATTTCCGGTACTTCTGCATTTCACATCAATTACGAAATTCCCAGAATTATTGATGAAACGATTCAATTAATTTGCCATTACGAACATGAATTGAGTCTCGTACGTGATCGACTTTATTCGTTTAATTTTTAATGAACTCAGTTATCATGGTTGTTGGTTTTTTAGTGTTTTCCATAAAACGTCAACGCTTATAAGAACAATTTCGTTATATTAAAATCGCGAATTACTAATGAAATACTTGTCCTTAAATTGACATCATAAAATTTAATGCTGCACGTAACAGATTGAAACTTTTTCAATTCATTTAGTCGATCCTCCCTCAGAATAAAATGAGAGGAATGGGGCATCGATTTTTCAGATGTCTTCACGCGAGATTTTTTGGTTTTCTACGTTTGCAATAAATTTCTTTTCTCTTCACAAAATAATTACAGATTTATGCGTTTTTATTTTCAATACATTTTTTCCTGATTTGTTAAATTATTTCTCAATTGTTGTGTCGAAATCATTTCCAGTAGGGTTCATAATTTTTTTCCATGGAATTTCGTTTTTTGTGATAAAATGCGACAACGCAGGATCGTCAATGTACTTGTTCTGACTCTTTTCTTCGAGAGGGGATTTTTAAGGTTTTCGTTTAATTCTCAATGAACTGCGTTATGAATTTTCTGTCAGGACAAACTCGTTTATTAAATATCGCACAACCACCGAATTTTTTATTTCTAACTTTGAATTATTTATACAAAAAGATCTGGCAGAAAACGCTGAAAAGTATCAAAGGAATCCCGATGCCAAACCTCCGTTTTCGTACGCAACTCTCATTTGTCTAGCCATGAGAGCCAACAACAACAAACTCACGTTGTCGAACATATACGCGTGGATACGTGAAAATTTCATGTATTACAAACACGCCGATCCCGCGTGGCAGGTAATTATTTTTTAATACTCGAAATCAAATAATTTTATTGGTATTTTGAAAATCCTAATAGTTTGAAAAAGTCTGTCGAATTGCACAGTTTTTTGCCCAAATACGCGTTTTTATCGTAATTAACGAATTGCGAGGTTAGAAGCTTCCAAATTTTATTGAAAAATTGTGAATCCTTGATTGTTACTATTTCGGCTCGAAATCTGGAATGGTGAATCCTCTGTCATGGAAGATCTTCATGAGAAATTTTTCAAAAAATGAAATATGGAAGATTTAAGAATTTTCTAGAGAAAGTCACCGTTTAAGGCCTTAAATGCATTTGCAGCGGGCGAAAAAATGTGTTGTTCTTGATTTTTTTTCAACACGAAAATAAACGTTTATTAAAAAATTGCGAACGACATTTATTATTACATATGTTAATGTACTTGTACAATTTTTTTCATCAAAAAATTTCTCAAAATGGCGAAAGTCCAGGTGCTCTATTCCAGCAGCACCTTTTTTGAGCATCAGTTGCAGTGGACATGACAATTAAAAAACTATTAATCCGATCTATACGAAATTTATACCACTTATTTATTGTAACAGTAGCTTGGGCCTGGAGGAAGAATTTGTAAAAATTTGGACTTCAAAAAAATGGCGTGAGTTTTAAGAAAAAAATCATTTTTTGAGGTGCTAAATTTTCGGTTTTTTTCTTACAACTTTTTTTTTCTTTTATAATAAATAAGTGGTATAAATTTTGTATGGATCGGATTAGTAGTTTTTTCAGTAATCGTGTCCACTTCAAAGGTATTTTTCAAAAAAACGATTCTGAGATAATCGCGTTTAAAGATCCAAGTATATCTTTATGAAATTTGGTGAGAATATTCTTAAGAGATTGTACTTGAGGAATACCCGATAAAAAGATTTTCGATTTTTCCGCCAATATAAGGCCTTAATTTTGTATTTATTTCTGTCGCAGAATTCAATAAGACACAATTTGTCGTTGAACAAATGTTTCGTGAAGTTGCCGAGATCGAAAGACGAGCCGGGTAAAGGTGGTTTTTGGAAATTGGATTTGGAGCGTTTGGAAGAAGGAAAAAGGACTCGAAGACGGGTATCGGCGTCGCGACGGAGTCGTGCCACGAAAAAGATCCCTCCGAGCAACAACAACGACGAAAACGATCTTTGCGATTCGAAAAAATCGCGAATGGCCCTGTACGAGACTCCTCCGAGTAGCGTTTCGCCTCCCATTCCCGACAGCCTGCCGGAAGTGCCTGAATCCGTCCAGGTCAGCCTGACCGAGGACGACCTCACGGGACTTTTGATCGCAACTGTTGGCTGGGACGAGAATCAGCTCGATCTTTTAGATTCTTTGTTGGACTCACTGTAAAAAAAAATATGAAAAAAATGAACCAAAGCGAAAATCAACACTCAACCAAAAAAAGTGCTTCGGTTTCAAAATGAACCCGAGAAAAGTCAGAATGAGCTCAATCTTTTCGAATCACCAAGAAAAACGATGGAAGATAGAATGCAAAAAAAACCTGAGAATACATAAAATTCATTTGGTGGAAAAAAAGTTTTGTCGATTCATTCAAAAACGGAATTTACGAAATTTTGGATTTCCTGATCCAAACGAAAAAAAAGGATTTGATGGTGTAACGAAAAATCACGCGAGACCATTTTTTTCTTTTTTTCAACAATCATGAGTCACGCTTTTGGATACCGATTTTCATGGGGGATCAACTGCAACAGAGTTTCCACACTTTATTCCTCAATTTTGATTGATATTTTGCAAAAATCAAAAAAAAATGTTGTAAATTTAATGAAAAAGAACTTTTCAATCAATGAAATAATTATCGATAGAAAAATAATGATTCTAGAGAGAAAAGCTGAGTTTACGATTAATTTACAATTTTAAAGCGGAATTGAGAAAAATCCTGTAAGCAAATTGTGCCTTTAACGAAAAAAGAAGCTGAACATTTAAACGATCGTTGAGGTCAAGAAGTTAATCATTTTTTTCAACTATGGGCATGTAAATGAAAGTTGAGGGAAAATGAAAGTAAAAAGATTTGGCTACGTCAGGTTTGCTCAAAATTCAAGGAAAGGGAATGTTCCAACCTTTTTTTTCAGAACTGGCCAACGTATTAATTGTAAATATTTAAAAAAGGGCTCAACGAAATGGCATTGTAATGGCAGTTGTTATCATTCCTCGACTTACCGAGAGAAACCAAAGAGTAAATAGAATACATGTCTGATGAATGATAAAATGATTAAACGAATCATTACCTTAACGGAGATATAAATAAAACTAAAAGTAATACTAATTATTATAATAAGTATTGTAGATTATTAAAAAAAACGTGGTAGAGCGTTCGAGCAATTCGAATTTTTCATTTAAATGTACATTTACAGTATATCATACGAATAATTTTGAATGAAAACGAAAAAAAAACACACACACACACAAAAATCTGCATATATACACGAAACGTCTAGAATGTAATTGTATTTTTTGAATCGGAACGAAAAAGTGTGATATATTATTTGATTGTGTGGGTGTGCGTGTGGTTTTAGTTCTCCGATTCAAGCCTTTTCAAATATCCGTCCAAAAAGTATTTAGTAATGAAAACATTCTCAATAAATTCGTTGATTCAATAATGTGAATCATCTTATTGACGAATGAGAAATAGACTTTAAGTACTGTAACAAATAAAAATATTTAACGTGCCTTTTTACGATATTAACGAAATATTACGGTAACGGGGTTGAAAAGTCGAGCGACCACGATTGAGAGAACCCTAAGAATTTTGATCGACGTAGCGATCAAGAAAACATTTCGTTTATTTCACTTGAATTGCTCTCGAGCATTCGAATTTGGAACTTTAAATCATAGTCATATGTATTATGTATTATTTGTATCGATAGTTTCAAGAAAAAAACAGTGTATAGTTGAAAAAACAAAACAAAAAGAAAGTGTACTGCGAAATATAGAATTGACAATGTGATATTTTTGCTTTCTTCATTCGTTTTATTTTTGTTTTTTTATTCATTTATTTACAATCAGTTTTTACGTTTGTCTTATATTTTATTGACGTGAAAAAGAAAAAAGAATGCTTCCAACAATTTTTTTATTTGGAGTAAGAATTTGTCATGGTAAATATAATAATAAATACAAAATAAATTAGAAAAGTTATTACACTATACTAATGTCCATTGTTGCAACAATAATCATATACACCAGGTTCCACATCAACTTTTGACTAGTTTATAATCTCTAAAAAATATTTATGAACATTTTCAGCTACGTCGGAATTCCTTTTGTTTGAATTCCTCAATGAGGCGTCTAAAGCATTAATTTCTTTCAATTAGTATTTTTTCGTTCTCAATGATTCGACAAAAATCGTGGTATTTTGTTGAACAGAAAATAATTCAAAAACATTCGATACACGATGCATTTTCAACAAATACAATCGAATTTTGATTTAAAAAACTAATTATTATTCACTGTATATTCACAGAACGATTGGGGAAAGAAAATTTTATGCAAAATTGATAAAATTTTTTTTTTTCTTAATTGAGAAACAAATTCTCAAGCAGAAATATTTGACTGAGAATGTTCGGGTGGAAAATCTTTTACCAAACTGAATATGTTTCTAAAATCGAATTAATTATGCGTAGTATTTGCTCTTTGAAGTTCATTGGAATTTCGGGCATGATTCATCATTGATTCAACTCTATTGGCAGTTTCTCTTACAACTTCTGAAATGTCATCAGGCAGATGATCCAAAGTTGGAATATGAGCGGACAATCTTTTGTAGACGCTGTCCCTGTTGCTGTCTTTCTTGTGCCGTCTCTGTTCTTCGTATTTCAATTGTTGTTTGAAGAAAATTGCATTTTTTATAAACTCCAAGGTATTGTCAAAGCTTTTCTCTGCTCCTTGCATAGTTTTCACTGCACTGACAGCGTACTCAACGTCGTAACAGCGTCCTTGGAGTTGTTGCTGAAGTGCCAAAACTTCTACACGTTTTTCCACCATCGGAGGTAAAGCTTTTCTCACGTGCTCTTGAAGGCGGTAAAAAGCAAGCGATGGCTCGTTTGCAACAATGTGCATGTTTTCTGATATTCTTTCCGTGGCTGAATAGAAATTTCGAATTTGAGAAAAATATCAATTCATCATTGACTCTCGGATTCAAGAGTCTAATTCAAAAAATAGGAAATAGTTTGAATAATGTATTATCTTTTTGTTACTATTTTTATTAACCTCATTGTCGTCGACAATCATAATTTTTGGGCTAACTATATACTGTCAGAATGCTATCTGAGATAACAATTTTGAAGTATTTCGTGAAAAACTAACCTTTCTTAACTTTCGTTTCGAGTTCCTGATCGGGTTGGTAAACTTTGGCAGCCATTTCTCTGAATACGAAATTAATGTTTTAGAATTGATTTGTCCAAACCGTTCCAATTTTTTCCTTTAACTATGAGAGAATAAGTGTTTAATGATACGATGGGAATCAGTCAGTCGCGATGTTTATGTTTTTGTTTCCACGACCATTTTTGTTTCATATAGATATATATATGGACAACACGTAAGTAAGAATGCGGTATAACACAATTGCAGTAGTAGCTGTCAAAAGTCAAAAACGAAACGGGAAGTAACAAGTAGCGCGTGCGCCACACTTACAGGAAATGACGTTACGGTGATGTTTGACTGGCCGCCGAAACGTGGCAGTGAACGCGGGCGCTGTTGGCACTTTTTTCATTACAGATTATTAAGTCCCCGCTCCGGGTATCGTTTCAACGACGATATCGTCAGTGTAGTTCAGTTTATACGTGCTTTTTCCAAAGGTTATATCTTCTGCTGAACAGGTGGGTAGTTAAAAATTATGTATTAACACGAAGTTTATAAAAGTAAATACATTAAAACGCGATAAGATCTATTCACTTGTTCCCAATTTTTAGTTTTTTTTTCTCTAAAGCGTGCCGAAAAATTGAGGTTTATGTGGCACTCTAAGTTACCTCGAAAGTAAGTCATTCTCGTGCGGTCTCGACACTTAACATATGACATTCAATTCGATGAAAATATTTATAACTTTTGGAGTATTCTTATCCTTTTCACTACTGCTCGGTTATGTTTTTAATCCGACTGGTAGTTTCGGCTTTTTGATTCATCGTTTCTGTCAAAACTTTGGTCTGCAATCGTTAACACATTTCGTACCGGACTTTCAATTTTCTTCAGTATAGTACACCGTTTTCCAATCATATTTTTTTCAGTCACGCCAAAACTATAGTTTTTAGTTTTTCGAATTTACTTTTAAATTTCATTTTGAACTTTCGTTTTTATCGATTTTTTCAATCCTTTCCACAGAATGAAGTTCCAAATTTTGAGCCTGGCTGTCGCAGCCTTTTTGGTGACAATCTGCGCCGAAGAAGCAGAGCCCGAAGCTGCAAGACTTCTGGTCTCCAAGCACATATTGAACAAATACCTTGTCGAAAATATGGATATAATTGTTAAGGTTTGTGAAATTTCCAAAAAATTGTAATGCAATTTAAAATGGGATTGAACTTAAGATGAAACTAAAAACATCACTGACATATAAAAAAAATAGAATGAAACTTCTAAAGATGTTTTTTAAAAGGTTCAAAGTATAACCATGTTCATTCTAAGAGAAATGTTGCTTTTCTAAACAATTTCAAAGTTTTATAAATATTAACATTTCTCTATTTATTTTTATTATTTTCAGTACACTGTACACAATGTTGGCAGTGCAGCAGCTCTGGAGGTTGAGATAACAGATAACTCTTTCCACCCTGACCACTTCTCTCATGTCAGTGGGGAATTGAATGCTAGAATTGACCGCGTTGCTCCGTTCACAAATGTATCGCATACTGTAATTGTTAGACCCAAAAAACACGGGTACTTCAACTTTACTTCGGCTGAAGTCTTGTACCGTCGCACCGAAGATGCCCCAAGGCTGCAGGTTGCCGTTAGCAGTTCACCCGGTGAAGGTCTCATTGTTTCCTTCAGAGATTATGCAAAGAAATTCTCTTCTCACGTTGTAAGTACAGTTTTCCTATGGATTATTAGTGATGTTCCAATTTTGACAAATTGTTATTATCAATTAATACAAAAATATACGTCATAAATTATCAGAAAAAAGAGATAATCATTTTTGGAAATAGAGATCTTTTTATACATTTCTATGGAAAAAAAATGTTAAAATTGAAATATTCATAAATATAATAGTATTGAGTAGTAAAAATGATCATTGTATTATTTCGTTTTCCAGGTTGATTGGGCAGCATTTGCGGTGATGACACTACCATCTCTGGCAATTCCATTTGCTCTATGGTACTCGAGTAAAAGCAAATACGAGAAGTTATCGAAAAATAATAAAAAACACTAGAGAAAAAAAATTTTGTAAAATTATACGATAAAAAAACGAATATACTGTTGTAAGAGGAACATAAGCTTGATCAAGATTCAAGTGCGTTTGATGGATCAATAAAACTGTCTCCGATTGACTGCGTGACGCGTGAATGATGAATCGAAAATATGTCTGATTTTTTAAATAAACATTATTTATAAAAAAAAGAAAAAAAAGAGATACTGGGAACTATTTTTTTCATTCGTATATTACAAAATCGTTTCATTGAACAATCCCCCATACCATTTTAAGTTTTCTATTAAACGCTGTAATAATATACAACAACGTTTGATCGAAGACGTATTTAATACCAATTCGAAATGGTTGTAATCACTCGTTGAAAAAATTGTACAATCGAGTCGTGCTTGTAACCATTCAAGGGCAAGTCGCAGAAAAACACATGACCTGGTTGAGGTCTTTTCTCAAGGCACTTTTGTTAAAAAAAAACTTTAATTATGTTGAAAGGAGGAATTGAACTCACAATTCTTCTTGGTTTCGTTACACGCAGACATCTCAACTGTTTTCATTATCTCTCGTTAAATTAATTACATTTCTTACTACATCCATACATTTTCAACCTAATTAAGAACAAAAAAATCCATTTTTTCCTCGTGACTGCAACGTTAAGTACTATGAACACTTGGTTTATTTGTGCTTCGTATTGGTATTATCAATTTTTGTAAGTAAACCACGAATTACTAAGTTTTTAAATTTTCCTCCCATTTCCACTTTAGTAAAAATAGACTCTTGGTGTTAATAAATGTAGAAAAAAATTGAGCGAGCACACAATGCTCAAGGATAGGTTTTACGACAGAGTTGGACAAAATAGCAAATTTCGATAGATGAGACTATTTTATTCAGCTCTGAAATTCATCTCTGTCGAGAATCAGTCACGTTAGTATTTTGGAAAACGCATCTTATGCCTTGATTTAAACTACTTATGTTTTGAACGAGTCTTCTTCTGTTTTTTCTTTTAAATCTGCATGTAAATCAGTTCTTCCGGCAAAATAATTGTATTTCCTATAGGAACGACATTCTTTCCATTTTCGACATGGCAATAAGGTTCTTCATTCATACATTTCACTCCATTATTTCTTAACACTCACGTCAGTAAAAAAAAAATCGAAGAGAAAGACGGTAAAAAAATGTAACTATGCAGTAGAATTCGTAAGTATTATCAAAATTATTTCGGACTAGTCTGTACGTCTTTCACGAATGTACGAATTCCCGAATTATCGAAGAATCGTCTCATCACGTCAGCTACGTCAACTTTTAGGTCGATGCAATTATCGAAAAAAACGTTTTCCTATGTTTCTGATTCAAATCGATTTAGTCTATTATCAGAAAGTAAAGAGTAGACAAAAAACAGTGAGAATAAAGAAAAAAAGAAGACTCGACTAAGCTAGTTTTTCTAAATAATTACATTTATGTACACTTTTCGATATTCGAGCGAGCACAAAATTAGCATTCCTCATTTATATTTTACCGAGAAAATAAGATGCTCATGATCTCTTTATTTATTTACATAGAAAACAGACAACTTTGATTTTATTCTCAAAGACAATAAAAACAAATTCAAAAAACAACGTTTTTGTGATCACTCGATATCGGAGATTGGCACTTTTGCGTCATTTTAACAAACAAACAAAAAACTTATATTGGTTTCCATTCGGTCTATCATCGAGAGAATGAAAAACCAGACAAACGACGCCTATCCGTGGAAATAGCGAGCCACTTGTCTCGTTTCCATTTCAAAAGTTCGGAAATAATTATGTTTTCTTAATTGACTATGACACGAGGAAAGGAAGAATCGTTTTTATTCTTCATCGGCTATTCTTCCTTTTATGTCTTTCGCATCACTCTGGATCTTTTGCGTTTATCATTTCTTCTGTCTCCAACGTACGATATTTCACAACACTGCGGGTTCTGCGACGAAAAGCACAAACTCATCGTCGGTGAAGAAAAAAATCGTCGTTCGCTGCCAAAATGTAACATCATAAATGTCTCGGTGCCCGTTTTCAATCCGAAACATTTGAAACACTAAGTTTGTCTTCGATTTAACTAGGGAGTTTGGAAACAATAATTCCTGCGGGTGTTTGGCGTGTAAAAACCACGTGGATCACCGTAAACGGGTTCAAAAGCCGAAAATGGTCGCAAGGGCGAAGGAGAACCTGGACTCCGTGGGCTCGACGCGTTCAAGCTGCTGTTGAGCGTCGTCGAATTTAGCGTTGGTGATTTTTTCATTGGTGGAGGACATCTGTCCGCTGAAATTATAAAACCAATATGGTGTATTATATTTATTGAATATTCATCATTATTTTGCCAATAAATCATGTCAAAATGATGAAAATCTGCATATTTACCGAAAACATTGTTATTCCTGACCGACAAATTGACACTGGACACTTTGTTCTTCCACACTGCAAAACAGAAACGATTTTTAACATGTGAATTTGAATTTTTTCCTTATTAACAGTTCAATACTGTTGCTTATCACTTCATGGAAAATCAAGAGTGAAACTTACAATAAAAGAAAGTTATCATCAGTACAGCAAGGGTACCAAATGTGTAACGATGGAAATAAATGTAATCGATCCAGTGTATACCGGAATACGGAACGTAACTTTCGTGTTTCGATATTCTTATGAGAATCTGCAGAAAGAAATTGTGATACGAAAAATGAAACGAATGAGCTTTGTTATTTTTCAATCAAACGGAGATAAAAATAAAATTGAAAGCACTCACCGAAATATTTTGTTTTGTTAGCTCATTCAATACGATAATTTTTTGCCCTTGAATATCATTGTGATCTTGGGTTAAACGTAATTTGTAGTTGACTAAATTTTTCGTGACGAATTGTCGAGAACTGATGACCGCGCCTTCAGGTACGTCGACCTTGAAAGTCAGTTAGATGAAAAAAAAATCGCTAATTGATAACAAAGATTAAATAGGAGCAATGGATAAAGACAAAGCAGAAAAATATTTTTTTTTTCGTCAATCATTTTGACAATTTAATTTCTTTTAATTAAGCTTAAATTTACCATCACTTGTTCCAACACCATGGGCAATCCATGAACCTCGAGAATCGCTGTTGATGGCGATTGGCTCGACGGTTGCACGAAAACGATTTCTTTTGTGCTGACGCAAATTGGTGGCAAATAAGCAACTTCGAGTGGCGTTCCTTCAACTTCCCGACTTTGAGCATTCACCAGAACTTTTGTTTCCAGAGTGCTCATTAAGATTGTTGGCGCTCCAATAGGAATTATGTCGCAGTAATAAAAACCTACGACAAAAGAAAAATGTTTTCTTGTGAAATGATAATAAACATTTTTTATAATAAAAATTTCATACGAAATTATTTTTTGCTTATGAATATATTTTGAGCTTGAATGTAAAAAGTTATATGATTTAGGTTTGAAATAGTCTGTACTAACCAGTTACGATGTCGAACCTCGGTTTAGTCAAAAATATGTCTTTGATATTGATCGAAGGTATTGGTGTTATGAATTGAATGTGACAAGTGAACGGGAATGAACTAAGACTGAAGTACGTGTGGGTTCGGCAGCCGCTTAAACCACGAGCGAGTACATTATTTTCTTTGACTCCTTCGTCTTTACTTTTCAGCACGAGTGGTACGCTGAATATTTCTGTACCTGTGAAATTCTTTCCTTTCAATAGTACCAGGGAAATCTGTTCAAGAAAAAAAAATCGTATTTAGCAATGTCAAGTGATTATCGAAAGAGTGAGAAAATTCTGTTGAGATATGAATTTGCTTACTTTGGCAATTGGCTGTACATTGACTTCGATTTCGCCCTGTTTGTGAGTCGTCAAACTGTGTTTTACGATGGTGTGACCGGGACTTTTTGCTCTTCCTATACCAGTTATCGAATCAACTGACAAAATCTCCGGTGCCAAAGACTGCCAAGACCCTGGATCGCCAGTTTCCGATGATAGCAAAGGCATCGAGAAACAAACCACATCTCCGATCGTCAAAGAAGTCTAAAACGTAATTATTCACTTCATGCATCATTCAATTTTTTGGACCCTGGATCGTTTAACGAACGAGTCATGTAGTCTAAAGAAAAATTGTTACCATAAATATGAAAACCCATAACGACGTGATTGATTGTTTTAATCGAAGAACCTTACCTTCGTTGGGAAAATAATATCCCCGATTGTCATGTGAACGTAATCGAACATTCCGTTTGGATATTTATCGCTATGAATTTTAGCGACGAGTTCGCCGTCCTTGTGGAATTTTGCTATCAAAATATTGTCCGGTCCCTTGGCAAAGGACATGAGATCCGAACGGCTCATAGCTGCTACGAATTCCGTGTTTGTCGCCGCAAACTTGTTGCCTACGCTGTCGAAATATTCAACTACGTAACTGAGCTCCATACCTTTTGGTAACATGTTCAATTCTTCCCCGCTTCTTATACGAATGTTCGAATTCAATGAGAGCATCATGTAATGAATCGGTTTAACCTGGAAAAATTATTAAGGTATAATTATTTAAACGCGCTGAAGACGACTCAAATTTCTGCTTCACAAGTTTTGATATATCTTCGAATAAAAAATCGCTGTTTTGAACAGGATTTCGTAAAAAATCGTAAAAACATGGTAACGCGTAAAATTTTCGTAAGTGCTTCATCATTTTTCTTCAATTTTTTATAGGGAAAAAATTACTCTTACAGTTATCTAATTTTCTCTTCAATTTGCTATTTCGAAATGATATTATCTAATGAGAAGCTTCGATAAAGGCGAAAAAACTTACGTCAATGATGACCGTAACGGTTTGCTTTAAGTTGTAGGATTCGACATTAGTGATAGAGACGATGGTTCTTCCATAATTTTCGCCAGACTTGACAAGGCCAGTTTTGTCGATCGTCACAGTTTTGACAGCCTGAGTAAGAGCGTTAGGATCTTCGGATTCGTTACTTCCATTGGCGAGAATTTTGTAGCTGGTAACACCGTGCTTATCGCGATTGGTTTTTATTTTGAGAATGGAATTAGGCTGCATTATTAAAACGGGAATGCCAGTGGTGGCGGGCGAGGGTTGTACGATAGCGAGTTCTTCGAAAATTTCAATTTTGGCAAAAGTTCCAAAGCTTAATTGGTCTTCGTAGCCGGCGATGATTTTCGAGGGAATTGTAACGTTGAGATAAATCGTGGCGAAACCAGGAGCATGAGCTTTAGCTCGTAAAGTGACTTCGTTCTGATAACGAATATTGATGCCAGTGCCTTCGTACATGTTATGCAAGCTCAGTAGCCTCGTGTCGCTAGTGTACCAATTAAACGAGAGCAAAGATTTCATCGATCCAATAATAAGTGGCGTCAAATTGTCCGGTATTCCGAAAGCCCAAATCGGCACTGTCGCTCCAACTTTTATTCTCGTTGTCGGAGCCACGATTTTTATGCCTTGCAAATGCGTTACTTGGACGTAAACATGATCTTGGGAATAAATAATTCGTTGACCTTTGACACTGGGACCAACAGCGCGTGCAATTACTTTCGCTTTTCCCACAGCTTTGCCCTCGAGTATGCCACGTTTTTCGATACCAAGAATATTTGTATCTTCAACGGAAAATTCGATTTCTCCGTCGCTCGGACCACCGCTCGTTTCGATTTGACAGACAGTTCCAACGAGGATCGTCAAGTTTCTTTCGTTTACTCTGAGCGGTGTGAAAACTTGTATTATCGCTGTTTCGCTTCGAATTTCTTGATCACCGCGTCCACTGGTGAAAAATATTCTCGCTTCGCCCTCCTTGACCCCGTGAATCATGTACAGGATTCTCGAATACGGTGCATCATCCTGTTCACCAACGGGAAGTCTCTTGACGTCAATATGATTTTCATCGGTCTCGAAATTCAATTCTAAAGCGTCCAAACTCGGCAATTCCATGAGATGACCGTTCGTGTCGTAAAGTTTAATTGTCGCGAGTATGCATTTGCCCTTCTCAACTTTGTCGATTGTGTCGATCTCGATACCAGCCAATTGTTGTACTTCGATTTCGGCCTCGGCGGGGGAGGACACGAGGCAAAGATCGACGAGTCCGAGCCGCAAGACGCCTGGCTTTTTCGGCACGATGCTTATAGTTTTCGTTGGCTCGACGTAACGGATGTCCGCTATTTCTTCGCTGCTCAATACGAACTCGTAATAGCCGGAGCCCTGGCTAACTTGAAGAGAATATTTTCCGGTTGGGTCATTAAGGACTTTGATTTTTTTAGGAGTTATCGTTGTGTCGTTCACTAAATAGACGACGATTTCTGCTTCGATGAGAGGCGTTTTGAGGACGTCGCGTTCGTTGAGAATCGCGAACGGTGGCCATTCCGGGGATATTTTCTGTTTGGCGAGTACGTGATTCTGGTAACCAACAACTTTTGCTGAAACAACGAGCGAGCCGGTGTGTCTTTTCGGTACAAGTATCTGATAATGAGTTCTCGGTAGGACGACGTTCATATCGGTGAAAGTTTCCTCCGCTGTGCCGCTAGCGATTTCCACGGAACCGCTGTCCTGCGGTTTCAAATTCCAGACGACATTCAAACTCGTAAAGTTATCAAAACGTCTTCCATCCTCGTCCTTGACCGTGACTACGAGACGGAGAGATTTATCGCTGTGCGCCATGACTCGATCACTGCTTTGACCGATCGGGCAATGTTCACTGTCCTTGAATTCTGGTGCGAGATGGACGTAACGCGGTTTTCCACAGATAACTCGCACTGTCGCTGTCGCATCGGTGCTACGACAATTTGGCAATAGAGGCGCGTTCGAAATCGTGTAAGTCAACAAAACATCGCCAAGGACACGACAGACTACTTCGTAAACCACGATTTCTGGGCTGTCTGAAATTTGTCGTTCGATAACTCTCACTGCATCCGGATCGCTCGAAGAAATCACGCGTTTGTAGCCTTGCGGCTTTCCTGGCCACGGATGAGGCCCGCCCTTGAAAATAATCTTTCTCGACGAGCCAACGGCCAACAGAGTCTCACCGTTCGATGGATGAACTGCGACAAGTCGCTCGTAAGCGGCGATTGTTATGTTGTCCATTAAATATTGTCCGTTCGAGCTGTATGCGACGGTAATACTCGAAGTGCCGACGTCGAGTCCAATCAGGCGAATCGTAGCGCAAGAGATTCCGACTGGAGTCAAATTTTCGCTGGTATTTTGTACGAAATTTCCATCGGGAATGTAAATCTCAAAAGGAATTTCTCGGCAATCATTGAACGGTATTTCTTTGGAGTCTGGAGCTTCGCCGATTTTTCCATAAAGAGCGACGTGCAGATCGATCGGTTCGCCGATTGCCGCGTCCATGTTGTACTGTATGATTTCAAGACGCGATGGCAAGAGAACGTGAACTCGGGCACGATCGTTGTTGTAAGGATTTCGTGACATCGAAACGACCACTTCGGTACTTCCTTCGTTCAATATTCTGACAACACCGTTTTGCGAGACAGTCACGATCGACGGTTGTCGCGAGTCCCACACATATTTTCCGTCCCCACCGCTCGCCTTTAAGGCAATGTCGAAACGAGTTTTACTCCTTGGATCCCAAGGAACAGCCAGAATGCGAGGACTTATCGTCACTGGTGTGTGAATTACTAATTCAGCCTTTGCCGAAAGTTGTGGAACCAAAGGTATTTTTTTCCCCTCTTTGTTTATAACGCCAAGTAGGCGAGCTTCGGCGACGCTCGTTCCACACGTTATTGGCACAACGACAACGTGACTTCCGTTTTGCGTGGATGACTTTGTCTCGAAAAATTGCGGATCTACGCTTAACGAAACTTCGACGCCTTCACCTATGTGAAATTTGTGATCTTTGCTGTCGAATAATTCGACCACTAGTTCGTGCGTCTCCTCGAGAATCAAACCCGAATTTCTGTTCGGCAGTACTGTTATCGTTATGTAAGAAACTTCATTTATGTTTATCGTTGCCGTTGGTAAAACTACGCCGTATTCCTCGTGCACATTTTTGTCATGAAGCACCACTTTCGTTTTCCCCTTTCCAAGAGCATAGGCCGAGTGACGGTCGTTGTTTATCTCTAGGATCAAAGGATTTTCAGCTTCCAAGTAATATTGCGTCGATGGAAGACTTATCTCCTCTAAGCGACCTTGATGCACCTAGGAGTGGGAATTAGAATCATCGTTGCAACTTTTTTTATTGCCTAATTTCTTTAGAGGATATTCGCGAAAAATTCGTTACCTGCATTATTCTGTACTTGAAGCTATCATAGGCCATCATCGTCACATCTGTTGGAAGAATTATCAGGTTGGCAACTACGATCAGTTCCACCTCAACGGGTGGTACATGCTTGTATTCCGAATGGGCTGATCTCACAGAAACCTTGGGGAATTCGTTCGAATTTTTATTCAATTCATTCAGTTTTATATACGAATTAGTGATTATTCTAGTCCCGTAAATATATGAAGAATTTTTCATTTTATCATCAACCCTAGATCATTTTAAAAGTTCGCTTATCTCAGCAGTACACTTTAATGCCTAAATAAAGCTAAGCAATTGAGGATAATTGCAAGAATTTCGTGCTATTCTCTTTTATCCATATTATGTTAAAAATTTTTCCTCGAGCACAACGATTTTCGTGGAATTTATATTTTAAACTACTTGTGGAAGTGTTGAAATGAATCCTTCATTTCCTGTCACTAGTACCTTTGCTGTCCCAGTTTTGATTCCCTCTAGAAGAATTATATGTCCTTGTCTTCCAGTATTGTCCAGAGATATTATCGTCGATGGAGTCTCGTAAGGAGATTCTTGGAACGTCATGAAACGCAATATACTATTGTACTCGTTTTCCAGATGGGTATTGCGTTTTTCACGACTTCCGATAGTCCACACGAATTCTACACCGGCTAAGGTTGTGAACTCGTTTCCTGGAAAACCAATGATTCGTACATTCACCGAAAGTTGAAGTAATAAAGGCTTATGATTGGAATGATGTATTTGGAAAAAAATTTTTGGATAGAAGAAATTTGAAAGTTGAGATTTCTCTCCGAAATATTATTTACATATTCAGAGTATAATTTTATTTTTTCATTCCTAAACTTTGAAAATACCAGGAAAAGCTACCTAATTCAGCAAAATGCAGAAAACTTCAAGGCAAATTTTCTATTTCTGGATGGCAATACTCAGAGAAATATCTATTTACCTTGTTCGTCATATGCTCGAACTTCAAAAGCTTCTGGTGCCTCTTCGATGAATAATTCTCTGGTAGTGGTAACAAGATTGAGGGAAAAAATGGCATCGACGATGACGTCGCATCGTAAAAATTGTCCAGTATTTATATCCTCGGCTAAAACAATAGCGGTATTTCTCACAGGTTCTTTGGTAATGCTTTGGACCATAACCGCTGATGAGCATGTTCGATCAGGGTTTTCATTGATTGGAATTAAGTGAATGATGTCAAGACGAGACGTTGACCTGAAATGATGCAGAAGATATATAACCATGAATATCAGTAGTACGGAAAACACGCCGGGAAATTAACCTCTAAACGAACGCATTTCGCATGAATTTGAGCAGTTAAAAAGATGTGCAATCTCACAAGAAAAGGGAAAATATCGAATATATTAAAAATATTATCGAAGAATGAATAGTTCTATCGACGTTTTATTTATTTTATATTTTTGCGTCAAACTACAAATAGAAATGACGTGAGAATTACCACTGGTAGCAGCCACCCTCAGTCACTTCAAGGGTAAAGTTGACCGGGAAATCATTGAAAACCGGTAACAATACTCTCGGAACGTTTAAACGCGACGTTTCTACTAATTTTGAGTGCCATATTAACGTTGAACATAACGTTAATAAAATTATATTTAATGAAACGCTCGATCCCGCCATAATTTTTTTTACACTTCTACATGTGTTTTTTATTGCGGAAATAACTTCGCGCCGCCTCTCTGCCGACTCGTTGGTCGACTATTCTTGATCCTGATTTTGTGAGTTCGGATTTGTAGGATTGTAGGGTTTGGAGCGGCGAAGCACGCAGCACGGAGTTTTCAACGGTTTCAGCCAGAGACTGTGAAATTTCAAAATGTGTGCAGCGCGCATGGGAGAAGAAGCAACGAACGATCAAAATTATATTTCTCCACCAGAGTGCGCTTTGGCTGCTTTGCAGTTTGAAGGATTTTATGAAAACCTTATTTTTCGAATTCTTCCATTGTTTTGAATGTAAATTTTTTGACGGTGTTTGTTTAATTCAATCAAACGTTGTTTCCTTAATAATAAAACTATTAATAATATTATTAAACATTTTCATAATAAGGCTCAATTGTTAAAGTACGTCCGAATCCTTTGACAGTGACGAATATTTTCGTGAGAACGTTCTTTTTGTTGATCATAATTTTCAATGCAATTAATTCGATGCAAAAAAAAAATATATTCTATAGCTTTTGTAACATCGACCACATAACTCACAAACTTTAGCCCAGGAAAATATATTTTGCTTAATTTCGTGGTGATTTTTGATTAATTAATTTGTTTGGGTTTATGGAAATTTCGCTCATCACATTTTCTAGAAAATTGAGTAGACCTACTACGAAACATTGTTGACGGATAATGCAAATAAAATTCCACCCCTTGAAGGAATTAAACGAGTGGAGAATAGGCGTGCTCGTTGCGTGGCCTGTATTGTCGCGTGAATTTTTATTCGTGCTCTTGTATCTGTAGATTTGAATCTAGGTTTATGGATTTCCTTTATGTCAAAAAACATATATATTTTTGCATGGTTTACTATTGTGGAGGAATTGGGTCCTTTTAAAAATAATAATGAACTGCACATACGCGTGAGCTTCGAGTTGCTTTAAAAAAAATATAAAATTTGGTTTTTTTACAGAGTGAACTGAACATGAAAACTGATGAGCGTTGATACG
Source organism: Venturia canescens (assembly GCF_019457755.1). Taxonomy (NCBI): domain Eukaryota; kingdom Metazoa; phylum Arthropoda; class Insecta; order Hymenoptera; family Ichneumonidae; genus Venturia; species Venturia canescens. The sequence continues at coordinate 12,935,638 of NC_057428.1, forward strand.
TTGAACGAACGACGTTATAAAAGTCGATGATCGCGTTCCCGCACGCGACTCGGTCTGGTATTTTTTATACATAAATGTGTATCCGCGCCTCCATTGCGCGCTCTCGCGAACGTTGGCAAGGGGAGATGGCGACAAAGGAGTAGAATCAGAAGATCTGGACAAGAGCATATCGCGTCAACGCGAAATCAGAAAACTCATCAGGTGCTCAACTGCTCAATATTTATTATGGCCAACATGGTTCATAAGTATCCGGATCAACCCCCGTCTAACGAATTCAACGGTGGAAACTAAATATCTGGAACATAATAAGCTCCAATTTGGATCCACCGTTGATTTCCGTTTTTACTATACCCTATTCGCCACTTCCGCATTTTAAAAAATAAAAAAATCTTCAATATTTCGTTAATAGCAATTTATTGCGAAGAATTTCGAGTTTCAGCACTTTATTGATTCGATCCTACAGTGACGATAATTGACGATATTGCGAAATGACGCAAATTTTCCTTGCTCGTCGGAGAGTGGCAGAAATAAGCTAGTGGCGCCATCGTCAATCTAAGATAGGAATGAATTCCAGAATAAACTGGGGGAGAAAGTAAATTCCCAAAATCGTGCAAATAGTTAAGTGGCGGACTGGACCGAAGCCTCGAAATTTTCACAAATCCATAGTACGAGAATTATAACCTGCTCGGACAGGAATAAAGAAAGAGCGACGAGGCAGTGGGTTTGGCAATTCGGAATTTTTTTATTATTCGTTTGCATTTGTAAAATCCGACTTAATCTGGTTGCGATAAGAGCCTTCGATAAAAAAAAGTTATAAGGAAAACAATATAAAACCACTCGCGGCGCTTGAACATTGAATACAAAGAATAAAAAAAGTAAACAAAATAAATGAGTGTCAGATTGGGATGAAAAAAAAACACGAGTAAAAAGCGTGTGTTGTGCGTGAGAGTGCCTATATATTATGGTACTAAAGCCATCTGTCATGCAAAACTTTATTTCGATTATCGTCCGTGTTTAATCATCATTTAAATATAATACTAACGGGTTACAAAAAGAATTTGTCGCGTTTTTTCTTTTTGTCAAAAGTCTCAGATGTGATGAGGTTTTTTTTTTAATTTTCAACTCTACTATATCAAGAACAAGAACGAAGGAACTAATTTGTCCCGATTAAGCTTTCATCACGAAGGTGGGAAGATATTTTATCTTTTTTATTTTCTTTATTTTCTTTTGACCTTCTATTTACGTTCGGTCGAACATCTGCAATAATCGCGTCAGATGTTAATGAATTTGCTCTCGATCTCGTATCATTAACTCTCGTTTGTGTTTGGTCAAATATCGGCGTGAGAAAAATTATATTACATTTTTATCATTGGCGAGAATATAAAGAACAAATTTGACGAAAATTCGTGAACAATGTTGTATTGTTAAAAACGTAGAAAAGGTAAGAAACTATCATCAATATTATTATATCATATGGGTATTGTGATTGTATGTAAACAACTGTGTGATAGCATTGAATACTTTTGACAGCCTCTTTCAGAGCATTATGTCTTCTGTTTTTTCTTTCATATGTTGTTTTTAATCTGTGCTTTTTTTTTATCTTGTCTTGACGTAACTTTGAAACTTAGGCTAGTTTTTCTTCAATACTTCCTTGTGCTTCAAACCATTCAAACTTACAGAAGCAAAAATATCAAGATCGCAAGAATGTGTAGCAGAGAAAAAACCCCAAGATGCAATTCTTGGAAATTTTGCTTTGATTGTAATGAAAAATTGGTCACAATCTTGTTTATTCAGCAATACATGTTTCTTCGGTGCTATTTATCAAGTTGATTAAATTGACGTGTAGCATTTATCTGTCATTACATTTCTTATTTCTGGAGTACAGTTTTACATATTCTCAGCATGGATTATTAACAGAGGAATCAAAAATTTTAATTCAGGCATATTTGTAAAACAATCATGTATAGATATGTTGCAAAAACTAGTGACTCGACGTTTAGCCAGAAAGTATTTCAAAAACTAAGCGGAAGATAACGTTGAAAAATGATTCTTCAAAAAATCTGGAATTGAACAAATTATTGAATAATGCAAAGAAGAATTTGAAAAAATGACTTCATTTTTTCTGTAAGATAGAATAATTTTCTATAATTTGTCCATTAGAGAGAACTTAAAAATGAAAAACAGGAGAACCTGGGATGTTGTGATGAACCAAGGGAATTAGATTTCAATTTTTCATTCATATATAACAACTGCTGCTATGCCAAAAATTGTAATGTTCATAAAGGAGTAAGTTAGTAGTAGGAAAAGAACACAGTGCTTGAACACGTTGCAAATTGGAGTCTGTCGGTAAAGCTACCCTAGTTTGGTGATATTTGTTGTTAAGAGCAGAGTAACTAGAAAATGGTATTTGCTTATTAGGTGCTCTGGAACTTAGATAGCGCTCCGTCGGTCAACTGTTCAGGTACAAAGTATCTCTGTGATGTTTTCGTCAGGTCTCGGCTGTAATCTCTCATTTCCCAGCTGTCTGGGTTACCCTCAAGATAGCGAAGAGCTTATTCCAAAGATGGCGCGCGAGCCAATTGTCCTCAATGTCTATGACATGGTAAGAAAAAATACAAATTCTCCCAAATAATTGTTTTTTTCCATAATTTTCTGCAACCAGAACTAGAATAACACTATTTTGTTTGCTGCCTATTGTTATTAGTATTGGATCAATGAATACACAACACCTATCGGGTTAGGAGTCTTCCATTCGGGTGTCGAAATTTATGGAGTAGGTGCGTATGAAAATAAAAATGAAATGAGAGATCAAATTCATATCTTACTGTTCTTCTGAATTGTTTTCCATTTCTCAACTCATTGCAGAATATGCCTACGGCGGTCATGCTCTTCCAATCTCTGGAATCTTTGAAATTGTACCCAGAGATACAGACGAGCTGGGAGAACAATTCAGATTCAGGTGACTATTTTTAGATTCTTATTCTAGAAAATGTCAGACGAATATAAATTACTGCAAAGGGTCGATCAGTTTACACAAATGGATTATAACTTTTGGTGAATACTTTGATGCATAAGGAGAAGTAAAAAAAAATTCAAACACAACAGCAACGTATGGTTATTTTTTTTAGACAATCTGTCCACATTGGATACACGGATTTCACAGAAGAGGATGTGACCAGGATTGTCAGTGAATTGGGAAAAGATTTTCGTGGGGATCGCTATCATCTAATGAACAAAAATTGCAATCATTTTAGTAGTCAATTGACACAGGTATGTAAAATTCTGTTTATATTTTGCGCATGGAAAATGTTACGAGAAGCACAAATGAACTGGTAGGGGATTTTTTGCAACAACTTTTTTTCACAAAATAACGTTTTTTTTGGCAGATTCTTTGCGGACAGGAAATTCCTGGTTGGGTAAATCGTTTAGCATACTTTAGTTCATGTGTACCGTTTCTCCAGAGATGCCTGCCAAAAGAATGGTTAACACCAGACGCGTTGCAGCATTCTTTGAGCCATGTAAGTCACCAAGAAAGTACACCGCCCTCGGATACATCGTTGTAACATTCAGCCAACCGTGATGACAGCGAGGCAAACATATTGAAATGTCGCAGAAGTCACACTTTTTGAATATTGGGATTACTCAATCCCAAGTACAGAGAATCACAGAGAACAAACTTTAAATAATGACGAAGTTCAAACAACTAAAAACACTAAAATAAAATAATAAAAGCAAAGTTATTGAATAAAGAAAAGAAGTTAAGAATACCATGTCTTCGAAAGAGTCTCAAGGTAAGCTCATAAACGCGCAATGGCTAATGAGGAAATAAGTAGGAAGATGAAAAGAGCAAAAATTTCAATTAGTCTACGAATTTTCGTCCAACCGTTATGAACGATTGCGCGTTTATGACGCACTAAGCAGGAGAACGAAAAACGAGATAAAATGCCTTCCTTGTAACGCTGTTCATTTAAAAATTGATCAGTGTACACCTTAAATAAGAATTTAGAGAAATGAAGAGAAAAGAAGAAACCGACAAAACAATGAAGATGTAATAAAGGGAAAAAAATACTTTGTTGAACTTACGGACGAAATTTAATAGCATTAGATTGAATAATTGAATGACGAAGAGAGGAGGAAATAATGCAGACGAATATGAGTGATTCAAAAACAAACAAAAAATGTTTCGTCAAACGACGAATCGTGTAGACGATTATGAAATTTTCTTAAGAGCATTAACTAAAAACAACACACGATTCGTGCGATATTCGTAAATGATTTTTTTTTGTATATTCGTCGGTGTTGTTGAATTGCCTACATACAGAAACATCAAGGAGACTGAAACGAGACGAGAAAAGAAAAAACAAAATTACTACGTTTCGTGTGAATGAGAAACGTCCCGATTGAGATAAACCGTGTTAAAACCTGTTTGAGAACTTTTCAGCTCACGTTTATAGATCGCTTAATAACAACTGTGGACAAACGATAAAGAAAAAAAAACACAACCAGAACGAGAATTAGCTAAACGATAATAACGCTGTTGCATCTTGTTTTACAACTCGTTATTGAAAATCAAGATTCTGGGGATACAGACATGAAATAATAAATAGTAGTAATGATAATATTAATGATAAAACAATAACAGTACTGTAATGATAATAATGATAATAACGTTAATATTAATGAATAATAATATAAAAGTCTTAAATATTAACCATAGATATGAAACTCATCACACACGTCCATGACAACAAGCTGCGAGTAAATCTTCAGAATAATTTACATCACAAATTCAAAATAATTTGTATGAGGGAACATTTATTTTTTGTTTCTCCAACAGAATCGTATAACAAGATTTTTTTGGTCTACAGGCAGCTCCGTTTTTATAGTTTCTAAATATATGCTATTTCAATTTTTTGCACCGTTCAGGTGTTTGCACGTCACGTGATTTCTTAATCACCTGAACGTCCTCTGAATAAGTATTAATGTTTGGAAATTTGTCGCACGATAATATTCCTTGTCGTCATTACACAAAAATTCGCGATCCCACCAATTAACTTGAATTTAGTAAAAAATGTATTTTGAAGACAAAATAGAGGCGAGACGAGTTTCGAGTCGCGAGGATTGCTAAACTGCAACGTACGAGGTCGAACTCCATTTTTTTTTACTTTGCGTGTTTTCATCGCTATTGCTTTTTTGTATGACTTTTGAATTTCCTTCTTATTTATATCGTCTGACTTGGATTTTGCGAAATGTAAGAAAAGAATGATCCTCGTGACACCAACGCATCTTTGAACGGAGAGCTCTCGAACTTTTTCTCTCTACTCTTCATTGTAGGAAAAAAAACAAGAAATGTTAGCTCTTCTGGAATAAAAAAAGAATATTCTCGTAAGAAAAGAGAAAAGAAGAACCTAGTCAAATTGAACAATCAATCGAGCGGTAGCGAATTCCGAGACACGATTACGACTTGTGTCATTCATTTCTGTTTTATCCCTGATATTAACCACTATTTGGTCTCTCTCCATTTTATTTGTGATTTTGGAGTTTGCATTGTTTTAACGCACCGAAAGTCTCCTTGCACATTGAATTGTTGAATGGGAGAAGACGTTTGATCAATGAAAATGATGAACCACATTTGCATCCCAACGATTTACACTTCAACGTCGGTTTTATTTGCATTTATATTAAAAGCTGCGATATTATCTCACCACGTACTTTCAGACTAGCGCGCACTGTACAGTCAATTAAATAACGCCACCTACGCTCTAGATTCTTGAAATCAATCGCGAAAAATGAGTGATTGATCAAATGAATCATAACGTTCAGAAAAACACCATTATTTTTCTCGTGACTAAGAGAAAATATTTCAAACCGATATTTTTCGAATTGTAACACCTTGAATTTTGACGAACCCGGAGTTAATTTGCATTTTGAAGCAATTCTGTCTGTGACTCTGGCCTGATTTGCACTTTTATCTTTTGAATTGTAAAATAAAAAAATGCACTCATCCAGTGAAGATACCTTGTCACATGAGTTTTTCGTCACGAAGGATGGTTTACCCGAAATGTGCATACTAATTATTATAATATTGTTGACAGCACCATGTACAATTAAGAAGGATATACGTATTCGAAAACGTTAAAAAATTGATAAAATAAGTCGAATTTTAATGAAAACTAAATAAAAAAAAGAATAGGGTAATTACAGAATAAAATCGTAACGAGTTTAATATTATTTAATAAATTTTCTTGAATCTTGTAAAACGAAAAAAAAAACACAAAAATGGAATCTTTTACTTTAGTTAAGCGTCTAAATTAATCGTTGAAATACTCGCACACTTTAATGAACTAAATAAATAAAATTTTCTATGAGAAAAAAAAGAAAAGGAAAAACGTATTTTCATCAAAGTGTCAAAATGTTTTATTTGTAATATAATATATTTTTACTAATCGACAAAAACTCAAACAAGAAAATGTTCGCACACTCTAAAAAGTGAAATAATTCACGGGAAAAGCCCCATAAAACTCAACCTCGGAATTCGTTTTTAAAAATAAACGAAAAGCAAAAAAATAGTCACAATCCTACAAATTCGAAGTACAGCCAAGAACTAGAAATTATTCTTCGTCCATCAAAATTGTACCCACATTCTGCTCCCAACTTTAGCTGTTAAAATGTTGATTTTGAAAACCAGAAAACGAAAATAAACAATACAACCTAATCATTTATATTTGGTGACTAAATTAATTCCAAGAACAAAACGTAAAGAACCATTGCTCGTCACGCGCCTAAGATTTTTCAAAATTCCATTATTTCTTTTGTGCGTTCTGAAGTTATGATACATGGATGAACGAAAGACTGCCACTTACTCGTCTATTAGGAGTATTAATGTCGTTGACAATATAGCAAATTATATTAAAAAAAAGGAATAATCGATGAGAAGAAATCACGCGTAAAAATTCTCGAAAGATGATATTGAATATTGCATCGTTGGATTGCAAGGATATATTTTTGTGATTCTTCAATTTCTCGAATTCCCAAGATGCTCAAATTTCGTATTTTCTTCGCTTTTGTTTTCTCGGGCTCCAAAAACGCTGCTCTTGAATTTTCATTTTCTGCAAAATGCAAAAAGATTTTGGTATCTATTGCGCAGAGTAAAATAAGCAGAAAATCAAGATGCTTCGATGCATTTTAACGATGCAAAATTCAAAATTATTTTCAAGGAAAATCTTGCAACCTTAACCAAAGTGAAAATAAAAGAAGTCATTTATAGAGGATTGTCGACAAATGTATTATTCGACACAAGTTTTCGGAGCCCTGTTAACGTAAAAGAGAAATAAAAAGTAACATACAATTGATAAAATACTGACAAAGTTGATGAAAAATATATTATCTATAGTGACTAACAGGTACGCGAAAGTAATTTGTTACAATTGTATATGTATCTATTCCCGAAAAGGCGATAGCAATAAAAGAAACAATAATTAAAGAGAAGAAAACAAATAAGTTATTTAACGTTAATGCTGGCTCAGACTGTAAATACATTGAATTATGGATCGACGTATATTTTTAGTTCTTTCCTTTCAAAATTCACATATAAATAAATATAAGAAGGGTGTTGAAAAACGAAAACGTACAACTGTTGCGTGTTTCAAGATATAATTTGTCTGTGCTGCATATTAAATTATGTAATTTAAAAAAAAAATGAACATAATTAAACATAAAGAAGAATCGTAGGTATTATCCGCAAATATCTTTTTCTTTTACATCGCGTAGAATGTTTTATTCTCTACAACGAACGAGAGATTTAAGGGGACAGGGAGGATCGGAGGAACAAGAGGGGAAAAGGGATAAAAATCATATATAAATACTACGAAAAAAAGAGATCTACAATTACGCGAACTTACAATTAAAATACAGTATTTGATTAGATACTTTGTTATTTATAGTCGGATCAATAAATACTTTAAAACAATGCACAAGAGTCATAAATAAGTTTATTCGTAGTTGTCCTAAACTAATATGCTTCTGTTTCTTTTATTTTTTATTTTTTATCTTGTCCTATCGTATTTCATTTCTTTATTCGATTTGTTATTTTGGATGCTGAATTAAGGGACCAGATTCATTATTTATCATCGATAGTAATATTATATTACACTGGTGTGAGAACGTGCACCAGCAATGAAATAATAAGAAATGCTTAACGTAACACACGTTACGTTAACCGTCAGAGTTTTCGATTTCAAGGGAACAAGGGACGTTGAATGTGTTTCTGTTCTAAATTTATCAATGGTGATAATAATCTTCATGCTACAAGAACGTTGCTCGTATAGAAATTTTCGTTTTAGTCTATCGACGGATAATAGAATTAATGAAAATTGGGACAATTTTTACAAAGTTTTCCCTCGGTTTATCTTCAGGGTACAATAGAAATTATTATAATAGTCATAATATTATGCACTTGCCAGACTTTAATCATTGCGGGAGTTTCTGGCTTGAAATTTAAAAAATCTAGTAAAAAAAGGAGTAAACGATAGTAAGAAGAGTTTTGTTTTGCTTCGAGCCTGCTAAACGATGCTTTCAAGTATTTCGAGATATTTCCAGGCATTGCAGTAGTACACAATTATTTACACAATGATATACGGATAATTAGCAAACAAAGAAAAAACTGACTGAACAAAAATAATTGAGTTTTTAATCGTTTCAATGATTCGAGAGCAACTTGAGTTTTTGTGAGTGAAAGTATGGAATAATCTTCTGCTCTGATCCAGTTATTTCCCTTCTATTTTTGTCTTTTCGTAAGAATTTTGATTGGTGAATCCCTGTTGGTCTTTTTCTTTCTCGTTCCTAACATTGACGACGGAATTTCAGAATGAATCTCTCCATAAGTACATCAACTGCTTGCGAATAAATCTCTGACTGAAATCGATTGATTGGCTTTCTTATTTTTCGTAAATTTTCCTCATTTTTTCGGAACGTTACTTCGTCACGATGCAAATCCTCAATGGATATTAGTCAGCGGTTATACATACTCGATTCATTTGCTTTTTACTTATTAAACTTTATATCAACGCTTCGAATGTATGTGGAGTATTTTTTTTTCATTTTTTGCCTATCCCTCTCGTCAACTTTTCAGCTTCATTATACAATGTTAATGGGTAGCGCAATATACGTAGCATTACATTTTCATATAATAACATTAACATATTTGATCTATTAACGGCATTTCTATATCTTCGATACAAGACTGTTAGATCCGATGGGATAGTTCAGTAATAGTGATTTACAGGGCGCAGTTTTATATTTAATCTTTTATTTTATATTTCAGTCACCTTTGCCTTTTCCTTATCGATGCTTATATTCGTCACTGGCCCGAATTATTCGTTGAGCAGAAAACTCGTGTCATTTTTGCCAATACTTCATAGAATTGTTTTCTGTATTTTTTAATTTTTTTTATTAAAACTTTCACCAATTGCTTATCGAATTGCTGGAGTTTGAGATTAACGTTTTTGGAATTGATGAAGAGTGGGCAAAAAACACAGTGGAGTTATTTGTAAAGACGAGGATATCAAGTTCCTTACTGAACGAAAATTCGTATACCCGTGATTGAACTGATTATCTAGTTATAAAAACTGCTTCGATTGATTTTCTTTTCCAATTTCAAACTCAATAACGTTTTATTTTTTACGTACATGTGCACGTAATTAGGATTTCGTTTGTGTACGAATCGAGTTTGAAGGAAAATATAATAAAAACTTCATTGACGTTATCGCCGAGAAATTCGATAAAGATTTATTCCAAAGCAAACGAAGCGTCGCTCGAATTTTATCCTCGTTGTTTCGTGGAAAATTATTTTTTCCGAATATCAAAAATCGCAACGTGCTGAGCCTTTCTTTAAACGATTTTGACGAAGAATCGTTTGACGAACTTTCGTTTAGTTATTATTCATTATTTATGCTCTACTTATCGTCAGTTTTAACTACGCTTCGTTGGCCTTGGATTATTGCGTGGATTTGTCGCGTTTTTACATCTAGTCGCGTCCAATTATATACTCAGATAGGCCAAGACGTTATTTTATTTGAATTGTACTCTAACATTGTGGAAAGACACGTACTTCGAAGGGCTATAGGTTACTTTTTTTTCTTGCTTTTTCGTTCTCATTCGGAAGCCACATTATTATACGTCTCTCATCGTCGATTATTCTGACACTAAGTGTGTTTTTTTTCTTAATTATTTATTTTTTTTCGTAACAATGGGTATTTTTAAAATTCAAAAACACTATTTCATTTTTCCATTTATTCGAGCTGTTATATAAACCATGTGTAGAAAATTCGCATTTCTTCCCAAGTGTGTACACACATCAACACGGATGAGTCACGAAATTGATTCGATGTAGAGACCAGGATACGAGTGTGTAAAAAACATGATTTGACATTACAATGCAAAATACAAATAAACGAGCGCCCGAATGACGATGGATAAAAAAACAGAGCGGATTTGAAGAAACTACGGTTATCACGGTAACGAAAAAAGCTACGCGATTCTCGTAAAAAATTTGTCAATAGAACTCGTATTAAAATAAAAAATTCTACAATTCTTTCGGTTTTGTTATTTTTTTCTTTTTTCTTTTCATCTGGAACATACGTTAATCCAGAGTTCTTCTAATCCTAAACGAACAACGGCCTTAATAATTGTCGTGAAAAATCTCACGTTCGGCACTAACTTCGAAGACCATTCGGATGATCGTTATTGACTTGTTTATTCTTTTTATTTCTTCTATGATTCTTTAGTCGACTTTCCCTACTGGGTTTTTCTCGTTCGTTTCATTCTGCAAGCGAGATAAATGCCCAATGATGATCTTGCTAACTTTCGAAGCGGCTAAAACTTTATCGCTGTTCGATTTTTCGCTGGCTTTTATATTCTGATCTCGATGAGTGTTCATTTTTTTCTTCTCTTTTTTTTTTTCAATCGTAAGGCGTTCAATGAATTGATTTAAATTTAATTTATTACGATAATCTTTTAACAGCTTTTGAATACTCTTTTGATGTATGGAAAGAAAGAAGAGGAAACAAAAATAGAAAACGAAAATATGTACTGAGATATTTTGTACCTAGGCTCTCGAGAAGTAGGTAAAATCGAGTAAATGCAGTTTTTTCTTTTTTTTTGCTCTTAATTAGCATTTTCATTAATTTCTTGCTTTTCACCTTTAATTTTATATTGCTAAATATATAATTTGACTGGCATTTTAATTTGATTATAATTCTTCTTTTATCCGTGTGTAAAAGCCCCTAACGTCGACTTTTCAGTGTCTTAATTGTTCTCAAATCGAAAAATTCAACCGGAAGAAACGTTAGATTCGATGACAACGAAAGAAGATACATTAAAATAACCAGATATCACGAAACAAAATTTCAATGCCGCATTATCTTGCTCGTCGAAATTTCTTAAGTGTATCAATTATTTACAATCACTGTTTTTCGTCGATTCGATCAATAATTACACGACAATAAAACGCCAAATGAGAGGATTAGTTTAAACCAACAAGGGCCTGAACGTGACGCCCAAAACATTGGAGTTTTCATTGATAAAAAGCAAAGTGGAATCTCCTTTCTCTATTAATTGATTTACGAATTCCATTTGGAAACTCACTTTGCTAAAATATTCCGAATTTATAAAATTGTTAATCAACCTTTCGATAATTTCGTCAAATAGTTTTGTAAAAAAAAAATGAGCGTAGAGAAGTTTATCAATTTTAGTGGTTCTTGTCTGCATCAAGATTTGGTGAATATAAAAAGAAAAATCTTGCATTTCGACAATGTAAACTCCAACATAATAAAAAACGATGAAATTCTCTGATTCTATATCTAAATATTCTCGTTGTGTTCGAGAAAGGGACGTAAAAAATAAATAAAAAAAGGTAAAGAAAAGGAGAACGAAGAATCGTAGGACTTTCGAGAAAGTTCTGGTTTCTCGTTATTTTGTAGGGTCGCGAACATTCACTAGGATCCTCATTACGTCACCGTTTCAGGACGATAAGAAAAAAGTTCTGTACTGGTCACACGCTTGCGAATTTCGTTCAGAGAGTACACCGTGACAGTTTTTCAAAAGAACTTGAAATACTGCCCATTACCTCGAGATCCTACATCGTTATATATAGATTTATATAATATATATATAATATTTTATATTTTGCTCTTTTCCGTAATTTTCTTTTTCATTTTCTTAATAATTCTTCTCTCCTTTTCCATCCTAGTCGGAGCCGTAGATATATTTGGTCAAAAAATTAAATTAAATTAAAAATTGCAGCCCACGCGCATTGTCTGGGCTTATATGATGAAAACGATGATTATTTTCGCTCCACAGCGTGTTGCCATAAATATTTTGTTTTTCCATATTTTCTGTTTTTTTTTTTTTCCATTACGAACGCTTGATTCCAAATGAACAGGCATGAAACATCCCTCTTAGGAGTCGTACGACGACGAGCCATGATCGTGAGCCGGACTCGGCGGCGTCGATGGATTTGAACTATTATTCGAGGCTATCGAGTGACGAGGACTTCCACCAGAGGTATGCTCTTGCTATGAAATACATAAAGAAGGATAATCAGTTTGATTACATAATTTGGTCAAAAAGAAAACAAATACAATTTAAACCGGTAAAATTTATACTTTTTGACCTTTCAGAGAGACTGGAGCGACCATTGTGCAGATATTTCTAAAACGACTCTCAAGTTCTCTCGAAATAAAAGCGCATAAACAATTTAAATGAATTCAACGTGTTTTTTGCGATGAAAATGAATTGAAACATCGAATACTTGAAATTTTTTTTAACTGAAAAACAAATTTCTCCTCAGTCAAGTATTTTCATAGCGTCGATGTTGTGAAAACGAGTTCAGTGATGCTTTTTTTGGTGATCAATATTGTGCCAACCTTGTCTTGTAAAGATGCAATGCTGCCGAGTGACAATGGAGTGTGCGATCGCATGTGCAGTGACTCCGAATCGACTTGGTCCACGGGAGTGCGCGGTAATGAGGGAGGTGTAGCCGTTGGTCGTGGTGGCGCCGGGCCTCTTCTAGACGACGTCGAACCTTCGAATTGTTTTTCTTTTTTACATTTTTCATTTCGAATTGTCGACGTTAAAAAAAACGATGAAGTCTTGTGAAATTTTTGAATCACGCGAGAACAACCAATTGTTCAATTACCATTTTGAGGCGAATATCCAGAATTTCGAGTCATGTGAGAGCTCAGACGTCGCGTGTCCGATGGAGGATGCCTTGGAGGCAATGGTGCAGGTTTTGACGGTGCTTGAATAGCTGAGCCATAAAACTGCAAAGTGGATCCAATTTCAAAAGTTTTTTTTATCTCTATTTCGTTGAACAATGAATAAAATATATTTTAGTAAATATTACAATTTCGATGAACGCTATGTAGTAATAACTTACACGTTGTGGAGCATTGGTATGGAGATGAGTTCCACTGTGATGACCCGTATACTGTTGTTGGTCCGCTGTTTCCAATGTCGTTGGCAAGTCTAACAGTCTTTGAATCTAAAAACAGGTAAAATTGCTGAATTCCATTAGCTCCTGTCCATTTTCGTAGAGATTTATTAGGATAGAGAGATTCAAACATACAATTTTAAAAGTTATAATGACACTTTCAATTTCACAGTAAAATACCGTACCTGTATTCCGTTGCCAGGTCCCATATGACTGATGTGATTGAAGTTCGTTGGCGCTGAAATCATTTTGGATCGTCTGTCGGTAGGTCGAGCTCCCCGATTGCCTTCGCGAAGTGAAAACCGTCTTCTGGGTCTCGTCATTTGTCTACCGCTCGCGTCTAGTGGCGTAAGATTGAGTAATTCCCCTGTAGAATGTCGCGAGACAAAAAAGATGATCGAGAATATATTTTGCGAGGTTTTCCAATCGAAATACATCGAAATTGGTGATTGAGTACTCACGTTGATGCAAATTACTCAAATAAATAACATGTGGCATGTCATTGATCATGCACGTAGTTAAAGAGCCTGAAGTATTCAAAGGCCTCGCTTTCTTTACATTAAGAGTTTGCAGCCAATCGCCGGTCGTGCAATCAAAAACGTCAACATGAGTTTCACTGTAGACTAGAAGGTAGCCTTCGCAATAGCCTGAAAATTCAAATAAAATTGTGAAATAAATTGTGATATGACGATAATTCCTTATTATCTGAATTTCTTTTGACTCACTGACTGCCGTTGGAACAGCGGGATACATGATTTCGCGGTCCCGACTTTTTCTTCCCTGACTGTCGACGTAAACTGCGAGCGTATGAAAAACCAATAAAAATTCACCGCGAGGCAATTCTATGCATCGCAAAGCCTCCACGGCACTGTACGTTAAAAATCCCAGCAAACTGTTCTCCTGATGGACCAATGCTGAAAATTCAAGCAAACAAAAACTTTAGTATCAATAAAAAAAATCTTTCGAAATTATTCATATACAAAATTTCAGCTTACATATCGGGTGATGGTCTCCTAATATACTGTAGATTGAAAAACCCGAAGGATAACCGACGCAGAGTCGTCCTTCCGAGAGTACTTGTAGCGTTTGTGCGTGGCATGGTAACATCAATTCGTGAATTCGTTTGTGTCGTGTCTTCGTTCGCGTTACTTCGTAAATCATAACATGTGAGGCGTTCTAAACATTTGTATCGATATATTAGTACTCGTTGTCATTTTAACGAATTTGATAATTTGCTTTACATTTCTTAAAATTGGATAGAAAAATTGTAAAAGCAATCATTAAACTAAATTGAAATGGAGAATAGAGTGTAAAAGCTCAGATTGATGTCTGCATATCTCACCTGTTTTTTAATAGCGACACAGAGGCAGTACGTGAGAGGATTTCGTCGGACAATACCAGTAGTAAGAGTTATGCAGCCTTTGGTCTCAGCTACTTTAATCCACTCGACCTCATCGCCGTCCAACGCTCTAACCGGCACAAGTCGTACGTGACGTTGCTTACCGCTTAAAACAACTATCAATTGTTCCTCCGTAATGTACTCGAGAAGATATATCTTTTTTCCTTCGCCGACTCTTGCAATTTCTTTAAAAGAAAAAGAAACGAGATGAGCCGATTCAGAGTAAATTCACATCGGTGAATTATTGCATTCCCGTGACTGGTGTTCCCGCGCGGAAAATACTCACCGCTACGATCTAAATCTAAACAGAAAAGTCCTTCCTCGGTGCCAATGACTAGACGATCGGGATCTATTATTGCTCCTGACATTACGTTTTTAACAATTGCTAGCGTATTGTCCAGCAATTCCTTTGCTCGGAAAATCTGGAAACAATGAAATTGGTTTTCCGTTTACTTTCAAACATCAATGAAAGTAGAAAATCACGAATTGGTTGAAATAGAATAAGCCTTTCTTGTTAAAATTACATAAAAGTATTGTAATTGTTTTTTTTTCTACCGTTGTGTTTGGAAGATTATTTCGCTTCAAGATACGATGAAGCTCGTTTAGCGCTACGACCCACTTCGTTTTCTCGCTCTCAGTATCGGCAAGCATCAACGTGTGATTTCTCAAGCCTGGCGGCTCGAGCAGTGACGTAGTAATCTAAAACAAAAGTAATTTTTGCAACAATTCGTAATAGCGAATTTCGTGACGAGGCAACTATTTTCAGGCCTTACCCTAAATATACATGGAATGTCCTTCTTGGTCGCGTGAATGACATCCGAGTCGCGCACACAACTGACACTAAATTCCTCGTCTCGCATGTCCAATACTTGGGAAACGTAAACTGAGGGTAAGGCGTTGCGATCGGGCGATATATCGTACAAAAAGAGTTTAAAGTCGCAAACAACAACGAATTGTCGGACCCAACCCTTTTTCACTCCGCCCATTTTTGGTACTTTCACGTAACCCTCGTAGGCGGTACCAATTCCTCTCGTAGGATCGATACCGAGCGGTCGTTTTGCTGTTAATACACGAAATAAATGAATGAAGCAGTTAAAACGGAATTCGGAATTTTTCTACAACAAATCATTTCGTAACGATCTTCTTTGAAATTGATAAAATACTTTGAATATTGTGAAAAAAAAGTTGCGTATATCTAGCGGGAAAAATGATTTTTATGTTGCTGATGAAGGTTTACTTTTATCGTGGGGAACTGGACACATGGCGGGCACTTTATCACAGCATGGCATGTGACAAGCGAAACCACAAACTTCGCAGACGACACCCTGTCTCGTGAGACCAACCATCAACGATGTACAATGATTGCATTTTGTTGGCGCTGAGAATGTGCGAACGAGAAACTGATGGGACTTTGGTTTCGGCTGTATGCTCGTTTGTCCGTGGGACGCGGACGATTTGTTTAATAACTCGTGAGACAATGGGGATGTTGGATCCTGTAAAGAAAAAAAAAAACAAGAATCAACATTTTAACTTATAGCTGTGCTATTTCCAAATTTTTCCAATATCCTTCAAAATCATTCCAGTATTTCTAACGAATGTGAAAAATTCTAATATTTTTAAAATCGTTAAGGAAATACCTCAGAATTTTTTTTACGAATGAGTTGATATTTTATAAATCTTTTCACGAGGATTGCCTGGTTAATTGAAGAAAAATATTTGAGACTACTTTGAAGAAATAGAAGTAATCAAGAGAGAAGTACTCACGATACTCAGTTCGGAAAGGTTGCTCTTACTACTAGCGATGCTCGGGGCTCTGTTATCCTCAATATCACCTTCAACACTGTCGACACTCCCGTGACGGGTGCTGCTCGCCGTTTCCTTTAGAAAATGCTCCAGGTATGACATTTGCGATGTAGGACGTTCCAGAACTGAAATTGACACGAATTGTCGTTATTTTTATGAATAATTTGTCATTTTGACGTATAAGCTTTGTGAATTTTGTAAAATTGCCATTTTAGCAAACACGAAGGAGAGTCGAACGATAAAACAAGGGACCGTAGACGAAATTCAATTGTCTCACGTTAAAATAAGTTTAGAAAAATAGGGAATTTCATATCGTTTGACTCTCGATTCGCGATGTTATCTAAAAGAGAATTCATTATGTTTTCGCTAGCCTAAACCTCACCAAACGTATTATAGAGCATGGCAATTTATCGCACACATTGTTAACAACGTAAAGCAAATATTTTATGGATGAACATAAACACATAATTTCATTTTCGTCGTTGTGTATACGTTGTGTATTATTGGCTGGGTTTACTGCAATAATATGTATATAAGAAAAATTTTTTAAAAAACAATTGCTGCAGAATTTCGACGCTAATTAATTATAGACACTAATCTAATGAAAATTAAATACTAGGAAGTCAAGGAGAAAAGCAATTAGCACCAGTCGCATCGACTTGCAAACTCTGCCGAAATTGTCATCAAGAAGAAATTCAGAGTTTCGGTCAGGCCTATTGTTTTTATAATAATTCTCCACTAGAAGATGAACGATGAAAAAAATTAACTATAAACCTACTACAATTATGGAGAAAAATTTTTGTCTTTTCAATTTTCCTGACTGAACATTGAAATTTTCTTGAAGGGAATAAATGCAATCAGCACTACCGGGAACAGACAGCATGCCACTCTACAATTTTCAAAGCCTTATAATAAAATTATACATAAAGAGCCACGCGTTGTTTAGGCGAATGAATGTAATTTCTTGTGCACGGCCGAAAGATTCACAAACCCACACACGTACACACACTTGACTTGGACGCACGCACACGCACACACACGCACACATGGACAGATAAACTCGAAGGAGGTAAAAAAATGAGACCTCTCGTCGAGCATACACGCACAAAGTTTCTGTGTACTTACAGAACTTGCGAAATGAGAAAGTTTGATACAGTTACGGGTCGTTAGATGTTTTTTTTCTTTTTATCAAATTTTAGTATATTTTTGTACTTATTTCGTGTGTCAACGAATAGAAAAATTGTTTTTTCCGCACTCTCGGCGATCGATTGGATACAAATGGGAAATGAGAGTGTGAAAAAATGCTTGAAAAATGTAAACACGTTGTTGAAGTTTGCATCATAGCAATATAGAAAAATTTCTTGCTTCCATTCGTCCTGAGGAGAATGCACCAAGAGATTTGCTCAACGATGCAAACTTTGATATAATGACGAACACATCTTTTCGCGGGAATGGTTATCCACGAAATTTTGTAAAACTATGGGAAATAAGAAACAGAAAAAAACCACACCAGTTTTTTTGTTGTTGCTTTGTTAATTGGCCACTTGACAATCGACCAGCGTGTGTAAAAATGAGAGGGAAGAAAATCAAATGTATGACAAATACACGAACAAGTGGCACTCTCGCAATCGTAGGATTTTTTGTTTATTTGAATATTTTGTTGCTGTTTTGTTTCGTATGCATCTTGCTTTTGCTTTTTTGCTGCTGTTTTTGGGCTGTTTTGTTTGTTTCTTGGGTAATTTACCGGGCGACGAAACGATGGAAACGGCATTGCGATTGATGATCGAGTTGACCGGAGCGAATCTAGTTAATAAGCGACATGTTGTGATTCGGGGAGAACGCATTACTGGTAAAGGTGATGACGGCTGATGTACGATGATACGTTGGGGCTTTGTCGTTACGATGTTGTTCGTTGTTTTGCTTGATGTTTTGTAGATTGGCAGAACAGCTGTCACAAATACAGTTTGATGATGAGCAACAAGAGGCCCCACACGCAGCTCGTTGCCCCAATAAACAGAGGCACTTTGTAGTCTAGAAATCAGAATTGCATACCGTACCGAGACATCGGGTTACTATGCTGGTATTACCAGTAGCAACAATCGCAGTATTTTCTGTCCGTTCCTTCTTTTTTTTTCACCTTATATTCTCTTTGATTTTTCCCCACTTTGAGAAGCATTAGATTTTCTTTTTCGTTCGAGGAATCACGACATGTAATGGTCAAAAGATTCGAAACTCAAATTGTTGATAACCCTTCGTAATAATAATATTCTTGCCAATAATTTCGTTTCAATAAATTTCGGTGTTTGGCGATTCGGTTAAAATTTCGAAATAATTCAACAATTTTTACAATGTTACGAGCATTGATATGCAATCCCTCGGCCACGTTTCCCAGGTCAGGTAAGTTTACTCCATTACGATAATAACGAATAATTCCTCAATGCTTTTTTATTTGCCATATAAAAATTAGTATCAATTTTCAGCATTAACAGGAGCTTCATTACTTCCTTTGCCTCAACATATCAAACACTTTAATCTAAATTTAAAAATCGACAATTTTTATAACGAACTGCCGCTAAGACGCTGCGCGTCAAAAAGTTGCGCCAAATTTTCGTTGAGACTTCGTCGAAGCCAAAAATACAGATTGCAACTGAAAAATTCAGAGCACTCATCAAGGAGAATGACAAATTTGTGATTTCCTTCTTCGAGATACTTTTCTCTCTGTAATTTGGCATTATTAATCGCAGGCACGAAAGCATTCCGATATCAATTGATATTTCACCTGAAAGATTCTCGGTCGACTGTCTCCCTTCGTCGTAGTTATTTATTAAATAATTATACGTTACTGTTATTCGCTGAATCATTTTGTTTTACCATTGAATTTCTTACCAGTAAAATTGACCTATTCAAAACGATACAACGATTATTTTTGTCGTTTCAACGACGATACACGTTATTAAACAGTTTTTTTAAATACACTTACAATAAATGATACAACCGACACGTATTTGCTTTTGTACACTAATTTACTACGAAAAAAAAAGAAAAGTGCATGCAACAACCGATCATCATTGTTTAATACCACCGATAAACGTTTTTGTCAACGAGTTATACAACCATGTGGGAGAAATTGCTTCGTAAACATATCTCGCATGCGTAAAGATTTGCAACAAGGTGGATTCGACCTTTTTTTTATCTCGTTGATTAATAAAATTAAATAAATGCTTCAACGAGAGAATAAAAAATTCTGAAAATACAGTTCTATCCACTGTTAATCAATCACGACACGTTTAATGATATTTTAGGTTTTTATATCGTTAATTTTCAGCTACGAATATGAATTTTCCTTTAAAAGGTCGTTGACGAAATGTGTAAAAATATATTAAATCTTATTCCTTTGAATCAATTTCTACGAATTCAATAGTCTAATTTTTAATAGTCTACGAATTTATTAAAACGATGAGTAATATTCCATTTTTTTCACCGTGTTACAAATCTTGTGAACTGACAACTTCCGTAGAAAGTTTTATTCGAAGGAAAAGTGATTTTTTAATTATTTCATGTTTATAACGAAAGCGAAAAGAGACAGAAGAGTTAGAAAAAAGAATCTACCTCCCAAATAGCCAGCTAGAAAAACCAAGATGTTTGAAAATTGCATAAACAGCGTGTACAGCCGCTGCTCGTGTAACAACTATAAATACAACATTCTCGTAAATTTCTCTTTTTCTCTCAGTCATTCCCGATAACACGAAATTTTTTTCAACGTTACTACTATTTTTCTTTTTATTGTACTTACAACCATCCCCAGAGTCGAGACGTGACTGCAATTCTTTTATCTGTATTTCCTTCCTCTTCATGTCGTGGGACATCGAATCCAACCTTTGCCTCGAGTCTCGAAGTTCCCTGAAAATAAACATCAAACTTTATCAGCGATCTATTGATGCGATATTTTTCAATAACGTTCGAATGTTTGCACGATATACAAATTGATTTTTTTTTCATATGTTGAAAAATATTAAACCATTTTCTGAATTGAAGATCCTGGCAAATGAAACAAAAAACAACATTAAAGTCAATAATTACTATGAGAATGCATGGGAAAATACAAACTTTTGAGCCGCGATAAGATCCGATCGTGTTTTCGTGAGCTCTTCAGAGATAGCCTGTTTCGCTTGTATTTCGCTTTGGAGTGAGCTCTGTAAATTAAGAAGTTCCATTTTATCCAATTTTTGAGATCTTCGGTTACGCCAATTTTTGTCAGTCATTGTTGAACTGCTGCCGACCCCTCCGACCCCGCCGGAATGTTTGAGGAACTCGAGCTCTTCGGTCATTTTTGTAGCCAGTGCCTTTAATTTATTGTTTAGTTAAGTATTTTAAAAAATGATAGAATTTCAGACGGAGAGTCATGATTTTTGTAGTAGAGAGGCGAATTCTATTACCTGTAAATATCCTCTAGCATCTTTTTCGTCCGAGACCCATTGTATAATTTCGGTAATTTGAGCTTCCCATTGGGCGATGGCTTCTTTCTTGTTTCTCAATTCTTCGTATTCTTCTTCGAGTTGTCGTCTCTCGCCCTGTATTCTATTGACGCTGTCATTAACAGAACCGAGTTCAATCAGCAATTTCTTGTTCTCTTCGGCAAGCATTATTTTTTCTCTCTCGTGTCGTCGATTCAATTCGTTTATCGTTTCTTCGCTGTCGGTTATATTTTCGAGTCTGGCGGCGTCCAACTTCTCCTTGGTCAATTGTACTTCGCGTTCGAGTAATTCACGTCTGTTGTCGCTTTCGTGCAGTTGTTCTTGGAGACTACGAATTTCAATGTTGTAACGAGATTGTTGTTGATTTAAATTCTCGTTGTATTGAACTTCGAGCTTTTCCACCTCAGCTTTGAGCCTGTTGATTTCTTGAGTCGCCAAAGCGTGATTCGTGCTTGCGTCGTTGCCCGATGTTCTCTGTCGTATTTTCTCAGTTTCTTCCTGCATTTGTTTGCAATATTCTTCGCTGCGTTCACGCAATTTTCTTTCTTTGCTCGTTTCGGCCATTGCTTCCTCGACCCTATTCTCCAATTCGCGACGCAATTTCTCGGCTTTTCTTATGTCGTGTCGCAAACTGTCAACCTTTTGCATCACTACTTCCAATTCTTCCTCCTTATCGCGGACGTGTCTCGACAACTTTTGCTTCTGCTGTCTCAATTCCGACAATTTATCCGTCACTTCTGTGTATTCCGCCATCGCGAGCTTTCTCTGCGTCAGTGCATCCTTCAGTTCTTTGTCTTGTTGCTTCAACTTCTCCTGATAATCCAATTTGTCCTTTATCGCGTCATCTTTCTCCAATCTTAAGATACGTACGAGCCTTTCGAGTTCGTGTAGTTTCGTCAAATCACCGTTGTCCATTATTTTCATTTCACGTGGCAATTCCATCGATTTCAATTGAGTCTCCAATTCTGATTGCACACGAATAATGAAAGTTAAAACGATGACGATTTGAAAATTGTGTTCTATACGAATTTTGAAATTTTAAAAACCTCAAGAATTATAGTGCAATGTTTCCTTTGCAGTTTACTAATCAAACAAAATTATTTACTAAAAAATGTATTCCTACAGTAGAAGACACTGTCGGTGCATTTCATTTTTCGCAGTGACACAAACTAAAGTTTAGAAGAGGGGAAATCAATCGAATTTTTCTGGTTTTGTTTCATGGAGACGTGTGAGTGTATGGTAACACCGCGTTAAACGTGAAAACTTATATTGAATCTTACCACCGTTTCTTTTCGTAAGCGTGTTGATTTCGTCTTGCAATTTTCTTGTGGCGTTATTCGAATCCGGCGAAATAGTTGGCGAAATAGTTACACTAACGCCAATTTGATTCTTCAGGTCTTCTATCGTTTCCAACAATCGAGCGTTTTCTTCTTCCAGAATTTTCATACTCTTGTCCTTTTGTGGTAAAACGGGTAATGAGCCAAGGTCCGATATGCAGCTATTGAAGTAAGAAAAAGCAGCAAATTTAACACTAAATTGGGAGTTAATAAGTTCGTAGTGAGTTCCATACAATTCTTTGGCATCCTTTACCTGCCCTGTGTAAAGCTAAACCCCACGAACGGTAAATGGAGAGCTGAAAACGCCGAATTAGCAGCAGGCGGAACTGCGTCCGAGCTTCGAACGTCCGTGTCGTCAACGTCGAAATTAGACGTATCGGTAGGTGAAGAAACTTCAGGAATATAAGGCGCTGTACTATCCCTGAGAGTATCCCAATTAACACCCTCGAACCAAGGATGTTTCTAAGCGAAAATAAAACAGGAACGATTTATCAAATTCTGATCTCTCTAATGTTGATTCTCAATGTTTTCAATAAAATATCCAGAGATACATTCCATGACCATGACTTACCTTAAAATCATCAATTCCATTTTGTCCCAGTCTCATTTCCGAGCTGCATATCAATTTCCTCATGAGATCCTTCGCTTCTTCAGAAACATTGTATATATCTTCCGTTGGAAAATCAAAACAATTCTGAAATCATTAGCATTGTCAATAGTCGTTGAATGAAAGAGCATGAGTTCCTTCGTTCAACTCAAATGTTTGTATTACACATTTTTGAGAGAAATTTCCGTACGATATAAAAGTTTGCATTGTTAGAATTAATTGAAATTCCCGCGTATTTGTATATTATTACCCTTGTAAAGATTTTTGTTAACGATTTTATTTTTTCATTAATAAAATACGCAAATTCGTTGCATTCCAATCGAAAGAAAAGAATGAAAAAAAAATTGTGGCTGATCCATAATAATTGTTTTCTGAATCAGCCGAAATACTGATGGCATTCCAATGGTCTCGACTCCTGTCATGAGGATTACTGAGAAAACTGTTGATTTTTGCGTACCTTATGATTCATGATTCTTCCATAAGTTTCGACTAGAGATTCAGCGTAAAAGGGTGTTTCACCGTAGAGCATTTCGTACATGCAAACTCCGAGAGACCACCAGTCGCACTCGGGACCATATCTGCCTTGTCCGTCTTCCATGGCGCGCAATATTTCCGGTGAGATGTAATCCGGCGTGCCAACAGCAACGTTACTTTGTACAGTACCGTCTTCGAAGAGTCTAAGACACGAGCCGAAATCGGCCAGACGTATATGACCGTGAGCATCGAGTAATACATTGTCCGGTTTAATGTCCCGATGAACGTAACGCAAATCGTGGATTGAACCGATCGCGAGAACCATTTCAGCTATGTAAAAACGTGCCATGTCCTCCGGTAATCTGTCCTCGAATTTGCTTAAGAGGGTCAACAAATCACCACCGCAATAGTAATCCATTACCAGATACTGTAAGGAAAAAAACCGGAAAAAACCAAAATTATCGACAATCCAAATATAACTCTCATCGATTAAACTCTTAACGTTTTTTTGTGAAATGCGTGAAGTGCAAATAACCCGGATAGAAAATTCAAAAGTGATTTTCATTTTATGTCTATTTATCATTAATCTTTAATCGAATACAATCGTTCAATAAATAATCAGCTCACTTAATTAGCAAATTTTCTACAATACTTTTTGTTCTCTAAAAATCTTTCGTTTTTACGGGATTAAAAAAAAAATCGTTGTTTTTCTAGTTTGAAAATTTTTTTTTAAATTGAAAAGTGTTAGTCTAAAAGAATTGATAAGATAATTTGTTATAACGACAACGAAAGAATAGTTGATCAAATGATTGTTCAAGAAGCATATGTAATTCGTGTTTCATTTGCAGAGAATTGAAAACTCGTTATCGTTTCCAAAAATATACTTTCGGACCACACAATACGAATGTCATAAAGAAAAAAAAAAAAAAAATAACAAACCAGATTATTGTCATCCTGAAAGGCATAATGAAGGTTCGTGATCCATCTTCGATCTCCGTACACCAAAACGTCTCGTTCCTCCCTGAAGCAAGCGGTTTCAGCTCTCTTGAGCATTTCCCACTTGTTAAGTATTTTCATTGCAAAG
This sequence comes from Venturia canescens, assembly GCF_019457755.1. NCBI lineage: Eukaryota > Metazoa > Arthropoda > Insecta > Hymenoptera > Ichneumonidae > Venturia > Venturia canescens. The sequence continues at coordinate 12,960,306 of NC_057428.1, forward strand.
ACTTTGTCGGATCCTCGCATCTTAACGACGCATACTTCACCGAATGCTCCTCTCCCGATTACTTTAACAATCTCAAAGTCTTCACGAGCCAGTTGTAAACCTTTGATGCATGCTGCAACTGGTTTCACTGAAAAAAGAAATTCAAAAATACATAATAATGAACCGAGGATCACAAAAATTGGAACAAAACACTTTATTCTGTAAAATAATGTTGAAACTCACCAAATTCAATGAAATCAGACACAGTCTTTTCGCGACGTAGAGAAGAATTGCAACATTCATCGTAGAGAATTAAGAGTATATCGATTAGAGTTTCGATTGAAAATGTATGTCCAACCCGACCCCCTTGGACTGGACCGCTGGTGAACAACGTTTCTAGCTGTCGCAGCCTTCCTGCTACACCTACAAATCAAAAGTTAGGAATAAATTTCTATCATGAACAGTTTGAATTTATCAAATAGAAAAGTACATCTCACGAAATTGGTCGAAAAGTATTTAATAATTTGCTTCATAGAATCATTTCTGGAGATTAAAAAGAAAACGAATTAATTAATTGACGAGTTCACTAATGTTTCTTCATAAAGAATTACATCGTTCAATACCAAGTAGTAATTCGATTAGTCGAAATTCATTCAGATTTCCTTTTTACACAGTAAATAATGGTTATGGATTGAAACCAAAAGTTTTTACCATTGTTAGCTAGTCCTTTAGGCATAATGTCAGGCGGCGGGAGGCCAAAATTGTGAGTGGGATTGGCCATTACGCCCAAATGATGAGGCACTGCTTCGCCTCGATTTTTGGACGAAACTTCAGCCATTATTGTTATGGCTAGTGGCTCGATTAGTAATGCACTGCTGCATTACGCAATAATCTTAATTCTGTAATAAAATAACATGAATGTGAAAAATCATAAAAAGTAAATTATCTAGATTCAAGTAAAAATTAGAAAAAGCTGCAATTTTCTTGGTTTTATAATTAAGTCATTCGCAAAGCTACAAATCAACTCCACAACAAAATTTTATTGATTTCAAATAATATTCATAAAACATGGAGATTTTATTGAGTAAATAAGAAATTTCTATGAAACAGATTTAAAAACGACAACCGATGGATTTTTTAATTTTCTCTATAAAATGTCAATAGTCGAGCAAACCATTCTTCCCACTGCACATGAATGAAAATCTAAAACAACTGACAAGAGTATAAACTAATGATTTTGCCGCACAATTCAAAATTTCTTTCATTCAGTGAGAGTCTTTCCTTTGTGGAGAATAGCAGCATTGGGAGGAGTTTCCTGGCACAATCACCGATAAGATTGTTTACAAACTGTTGGCCACTGGCATGATTTATTTGCGTTAAGATAAAATTGTTAAACCAGCATTATCTGCAGAGTGCAAGATAAAAAAATATCAACTTTAACGATCGCCGAGATTTCGTCTACAGGGAAACAGAAAGGGTGAAAAAAAACTATGAAAATTGGAGAAAGAATGAAGTTGATTTGAGCGAGAGTTCGAGATAGAGTCGGAGATCGAGAAAACACACACACAGGCGATAGTGATCGACGTGAGAGGAAAATTACGTAACGTTTTGCGGTTTGCAAAGTTATTTAAAAAGTATAAATATATATAGGACAAAAATACGTGGAGAGAGTTCAGGATCAAGTAGTAACGCGGATATAGTTTAGTGTAGTGCACTCTCGGGAAGCTATTGCACCTATGTTACATATATATATGCACAATACATGTATATAAATTTCATATAGATATAGCTATATAGTAAAAATAGTTTTAACGGGGTAGGGCCTACAATTGCGTGCACTCTTGGCCAATTGCACGGTGTGTGTGTGCGCGCGCGTGTATACACATATATAAAGGCATATATCTATATATAGTGAATTGAAGAAGGTGAAAAACACTCTTCGATCTCGGGTCAGCCTGAAAATAGATTGATTCGGCGATGTAAAAGAAAAAAACCTCATATGTAAATGAGAGACAGACAGAGACAGAGGGAGAGAGAGATAGAGAAAGAGAGAGAAAACGCCACACTTGCACTTCGGTTTATGCGTTTATAACCTTTATTATTACGAGCTGGTCTTTCATCATGAATCACAAAACAACGCGTTCCGACGTGTGCCATTGAGGCTTTATCGTGTTTATTTCTCCGAACGAAAAAAGTTGAGAATGCGGAGGATAATCGGCGAGTAAAAAAAGCACACACAGACGACGAACACACGGTGTCAAATGCGAGAACGTAAGTTTGAAAGAAGATTTATGAAAAAAATACTCGATAAAGAATAAGTCGTTATTATGCGCACCATTTAATTATCACAAAACAACATTTCGCCGACTCCAGAGATCCCCCAGTAGTATTTCGTTTGACCCCCTGGCAGGCCCCATACAAAAAAAAAATATGGCAGCCCTACGTCACTCTGGTGGGTGGCTCTCTCTCTCGAAAGTAAGTCTCTCTCCCCCCTTGCTCCTACCGGAGCCCACCCCCACCTTCGTACTCTTTACGCTCTTTCGGAAGCGACGCCAGCGTCGTCTTTACCACTGGTGGCTAGGTGCACGAACTTCCAAGAATTCCTCGGTTTTGTTTTTTTTTTCTTTTCTTTTTACATTATTTTTAACTCCATATATACACAAATAAACTCAGCGACGAACCAATGACTCGAAAGTTCATGTACATTTTTAACACTCTGCCTTAATGCTTCGAAGCGGATTTTTGTTTTTTTTTTTATGGGTTTTTGGCGATTTTATTGTCAGTATTTGAGGGCTGTCACTTTTGACGATATCGATAATATCGATTGGAAATGTCAGCTGTCATTTTTTCGTCGTCGTCTCTCGGTGGTGGTAATGTAGATTTCCAAAGTGTATTTTTCTCCGTCTTCACTTTTTGACACTCGTATATACATGCGATTCAATTATTTCAAACAAAAATTACTCAAAACTTTCCAACCATTGTGTAGCAAATGATCTTCGATAGCCGTTTTATACATGTTCCACTATTTTGTATGTGCTTAAAGTATTCGCGATGTATATACGACATGCTCCAGTGGCCAAGGACGACCTACCAACAGTATACAAACGTGAAGGCATTTCCGAGATTAGAATAATATCCTCACTACTTCTCCCGCCCCTCCTTCCTTCTCTCTTTCTATTTTCCCCTTTTTCAACGTTCTGTATCTCTCGATCCAAAATGTGTGCAATCATCCGCCATTTTCCATTATGCACTATCTTTCTCTGTCTCCCTCTCTTTCTACGACGCCGAAAGTTTGGTTCAATAATTATAAGGTCCTTTGATCCCTCGTCGAACTATTTACCCTTATATTTGTTCATGAGCTATTAAAGTCTATGAATGAATGGTCATGTACATTTTTTTCGAACAAAATCACAGCTATTTTGACAGAAAAATGCCAGTATTTCAATTATAATTATATAGATGGAATACAATAGATTACTTGAAGAATTTTGAAAACAATTTTTTATTCTGGATGGAAAAAAAATATCAAAAACGTAATTTCTGAGAATCATTGACGATTGTTCCCATATACACACGCATTACCGAAAAATAATATGAATTACCATCAGTAGTTATATTAGGATTCCCAAATTATGTTCCTCAATTTTTTGTACTCTACTTTAGTCATGTAATTTCGCAAATGTTTTTTGCTGATTAATTGTTTTTCAAACCCGAATAAAATAAATCTGTTTAAAATAAATAGTTTTTTTATTATTATACGAACTATTTTTTACATTACAATGTTAGTTTGCTCATACTTCCACTGGATGTCATCACCATTTTGTATGGTGGCGCCACAGCGGGTATTTAATTACCTAGAATATACCAAGAAAAATAAAGCCAAAATGAAAAAAAGTAAATACCTACGTCAAGGTACACATGTCAGATAAATTTGTATACAATGAAATTGTCCGAATTGCGCGAGATTTAATTACGAAAAACTATGCTTCATTGGAACGCCGATCATGGAATAGACATCAACCATTCTTCATCCACAAAATGTCACGTGTTTTATAGTTTGAGATGTTTAGGTGTAACTCGGCGAATCCACGGATAATAGTGACAACACAAATTTAAAAAACCTACGAAATACATTAACATTTTTCATCGAATTTTAATGAAGTTCCCGCGTAATCGTGAGCAGGGTCGCAATGACATTGAGCACTGATTTATCAAAAATTGTATACTCCAATGACTATGACATGTATCAGGTTTCAATAAGTGGTTATCGCCTCGCTGAGGTTACTCACGGAAAACGATTTTACGTTTACACGATAGAAGTTAGAGACACCAGAGGCGGTGCAAAATATTCCATTAATCGACGATACAGTGAATTTAATGCTCTACACCGTGCGGTAATTATTCATGTTTGTTCCTATATGTAAAACTTGTGATGGTCAATTATAAACTTTTTCTTTGTTTCAACTCGAAAAATATCCATTTATGTTTGTTATAATTAAATAAGATCATTCCTAAGGAAAGAGGATAGAATCTTCCATTCCATATTCGCGAATATTTTCTATTTTTATACGAAAAAAAAAATGAAAATTATTTTGTTATACAGTTGAAAGTATTAGGAAATTCATCTCAATGGAAACTAAAATTACTTCACCTTTGAGCTATGAAAATTTCTTAGAAATTTAGCTGTTATCCAAGAATTGCTGTCAAATTGAGTATAAGCTTATTTAAGGACACAATAAGACATTTTTTGAAAAATACTGTGTTTGCATAAATCATAGTTGAAGAAAGAGTGCGATACAGCGCCTTTTCCACCAAAACGAGTAAGAAATTCTCAACCAAAAGTATTGGAACAGAGAAGAATAGCTTTGGAGTATTACGTGCAAAAAATGTTGCGGCTTGAGACTACGAAGAAGCAAGTATTGGAATTTTTGGGTATCGAAGGCATCCGACAACCTGAAAATATTAGAAAAAGGTAGCAATAGATTTTCAGTAATTTTCTACAACTTCGTTCATTGATTTCTGTTCCATTCAATATTGATTTCTACTACCATTCAGATGGGAATTTCACGTTTGTTTTTGTTTTATGAAACTGCTGATCCAAACCGAGCTGAGTTGATTTAAACTCTGTCTTGTTTTTTTGCATCACAGAACAGTCCAGGAATCTGATACAAGTCGAACGAACCAAATGTTCGATTGTCCTTCGATCGGTCACCAACCTGTGATGACATTCAAACACGATCCATACCTTCAGACACAAAGTGACACGCGTCTGCCGGATATTGTGACTCAAGGAGTTCTCTTAGGTATTTACAAAACCGCGAATTATTAGATATTCAAGAATTTCCTACAAGCATTGACTACAACATATGAATATATTGAATAATATAGTGATTTATTTGTACTTTTATAAATATGATACGATCTTGCTTATTGAAATTTTCTACCAGTACCTGAAGCACCGCTGTAATTATTTGATGCCAATTATTTTCCAATGAAGTGAGATCTTATAATGCTTATTTAATAAATTGTTGCATATTGATGCAAACGATTGATTTTTTAAAACCAATAAAGAAATAAATGAAGAAGAAAACAAATGGTTGGAATTTATTTTGATATTTTTTCATATATTTTTATTTCTTAGACGTCCATAACGAAGTACTGCAATAAATCAAACTTCTAAAAAGGTTTTTGAAGATACAAGAAAGATGATAGAGGATTTACTTCGATATACAATTAACCTGGAACTCGGGGATGCTATTATATTTGAAAGCTTTGTCCATTTATTTTGTCGTTGTCAGATCTAAATGTGCGTGTTGAACGTTAAGGTGAAATGAAGATCTGTGGACACACCGGTGTATTCAATTTTATTATCTTTATTTATTTAATCTCTGTATTTTTGTCTCATTGTTTTTTTTCTTGGAGGAAAGGATGGGGGAGGAAGGATATTACATTATTTGTGACATTAATACTTAAACCTCTATTAAACTTATAGTGTACGAATATCGGGATTGTAATTGTGTTTTTTGTTGTTTGTTATGAACACTCGAATGAGTAGCAGTTCAACGGAGTACGATGGCAAATACTTGTTGTTTTTCATAATTTTTTCTTGTTCTAGCACGTGTTTTATTCCCTAAGTTTAGGCATCATCATGACACAATATCATGTCGTAGAAAAAAAAGGATTTTTTTTTATAGTTTTACTAATTTTTAATGCTTCTTTCGTTTTTCGTTATATTTTTTCGCATCGTTACGTGTTTTATTCGGTATTACAGTAGTTTAATACGAATAAAAATCATTCGGGGAATCGACGCGAGGAGTTGTGAAAAAAAAACAATGATTAGATGGTTATGAAGCGTTACGACGTAACTCTATCGACGATTCGTCTCTTTGATACGTTTTTCTTTACTTTTCTTACACTTTGCGGAAATGATTTAAAAATATCGTATTTCTCTTGGTGAAGAATAGAAAAAGGACTAATTCATCCTCGTGAAATGTGATCAAATTTTTCGAAGTTTACTCTCGTTGGAAGGCAAAGAAAATTCTTTGTTTCATTTCATGGCTTTTCTGCGTTTTTGGCCTACCAAAACGTTTCGCAGTTTTTATATTTATAGAAAATCGATGACGAGTTCCATTGAAAGTAAACATTTCCTAACTTTCCAATGGAGTAAATTTCGAAATCATGCAAATTTCTCGAATGCGTCGACAAAGTTTACGAACGTGTACAGTTCAGTTTTACGGTGTGTTTCGTTTGTTTTCTTTTTCTGCTGTTTTACGTGGAAGAAATATGAAATATACTATATAATGCTGTCATGACATCGCGATAATTATGAATTAATATTATACACAATTCTTTCATCATTTATTATTCATTCGTCACGGAACACGTAAACGCTCTTTCATTCCCGTATTTTAAGGTTATATGTACATTTTACGGAGTCGCAAAAAACAGTAGAAATGGAAAATGCACAAAACAAATGAAGGGAACGCGATTTGGGATCACGTATCTAATAACCCGTGGCCTCTTTTGGGATATTTCTTTCATCTTCGGTAAGTATATATATATATAGCATTGTGTTTATGTTCTTCATCGTCTTTTTTTATTAATTTATTTATAATATGCTTCGCGTTAGAACTATCAATAACTATTATTCATATTTTGTTCTGTTTTTTTCCCCTTCGTGTTCGCTTTTTTATATATATATACAAGCTCCTCAGTCTTGCGCGTATAGTTCCGAGTAATTTTCTACACTTTTATGCTTCTTTATATTTGCTTCTCTTTGTCACGTTTTTTTTCCTTATTTTCATTTCCACGTCAGGAGTGTCTCGTTAGAAAAACACATTAATTTTTTGGTTTTCTTTTTATTTTATTTTGAAATATCTCTTGAATTTTTTTCCATATTTTACGATTTTTTTTCAAACGGCAGTCGATAGAGCGTTTTGTGTAAACGTATTATTGATTTTTTGCCTTCGTTTTTTAGCAATAGTTGAAGAAGAAAAAGACATCAGCGATAGAGGCGCTGTCGATTCAGGCTTTAGTTTTCTGCGGATTTTCATTTTTTATGTATACTTCAACAGATTTTAAAAGATTTTTATTGATTATTTTGGTGATATGTCCAGCATATTCGAAAATGGAAGATTCGGGGCTGTCGTTTCAGAAAATTCGATAAATTCAATCGTGTTTAGCTTTTCATTTGAGATAGGAGAGAATGCTTAAAATTGAAACAAAAAGAATTTGAGGTTATGCGGTAACTTTTGAAGCCGAGTTTTTCGGGAACAAGGCATATGATCGAAATCAAAAAAAGGTTCATCCTCCTTGTCATTTTTCACCGGTTTTGAATCAAGCTTTTTTTACATTTTCATTAATACTCCTGTTCCGGGGAAGAATAAAAATTGAAATTTTTCTCATAAGACACCCGTTTCATTTGAAAGAATGTTTTTTGCTGCTTTACCAATTTCGTTAATCGTTTAAACGTAACATTATAAACTCCTCAAAAATTGCTGTCCATTGGAGTGTTGCCTTAATGAATAAAGAATCAATTGACATCGCGACAGGAATATCGATCGACTGTTCAATACGAAATGTCAACACGTTAGTTTTATTTCGTATTTTTTTTCTTTATTACGACTAATATCATTATTATCATTATTATTACTATTTTATTTGTTCGTTACATAATGTTTTATACTGTTGTTTAACGTACATTTTATTCCTTCTTCGCCTTAAATTCTACTATGTTACAACCTCGGTGTCATGGATGACGTGTCATGAAACAACGTACAGTTTCATCGTTCGATCGTGAAAGATTATAAGCCTACGTGATTTTTTTCTCCTTCATTTATTCCCAATACAGAGAAAGCGCGAGATCAAAGTGTTTAGAAAATGAAAGAGCAAAAGTGAGTGCGATTGAGAATCTTTTCCAAACGTTTTCCATCTGAAATTTGATATATATATATATAACGATTTTACAAAATTCAACAATAAAAATAAATTTCGAGCTTCCAATCACTCAATGGTAGTCATTCGGAATGAAATTCTTTAAAAAAATTGCCAAAAACTCGCTAGAAAAGTTCTCGAGACAGTGAAAAATTTTCGAGACTTTGGTTTTATTGTTAAATACTGAAATTTCGATAAAAATTTTCTTAACGATGAAATACGAGTGGAAAACATTCTCAATCATTCGTCATAGACTTATATGTACTACAACCGATTGAACGGTCGATGGGAAAGAGAAAAAAATATATATTTATATATTTTTATTTGTATTTACGTTATGTATAAACTTGGAGATTGATATTTAAAAAAATGAGGTATGTACGCCGTCGTTTCTGCGCACATTGTGTACACACATACACGCACATGCGCTCGCACACACTTATGAGTTAGGCGGAATATATAGCGTTTGCGAATCATTGGTCGATCGAATCCTAACACGAGGATCTTTTAATTTTTGATACCCAATCGCTACAAAAAAAATTATACGTACATCTTCGGATATATATAATTACGTTTTTTCATTTGTTTTTGTTTTTTATTTTTCTTTTTTATAATTATTTATATCGTGTATAATAATGTGTGTAGAAATAGTAATTATGTACAGTGTTTCGCGTGTTCGATCGACCGGCGTTTTTTTGTTATTTCGTTATTAATTATTTGAATAATTAAAAAAACATTTATAATTTACAATCGGAAAATTCATAATGCGCGCAAAAACAGGGCATTCGGAAATATTATTCGTTCGACGTGTGCACCGCGATGAATATTCCATTGAAGATGAGCACAAGATCTGTTATTCGCTTGGTAATAATCAAACAAATCCAAATAACAATTATTTCGAATTTTATTTCGAGTCTTCGAAGCACTGGTTCTTAAATTGTATCCTGAAAAATTTACGAAAACGTTTTTAATGGTCTGAGCAAGCAATTTTATGCTGACTTGAATATAAAAAAAAACGATCAATGAAGTACAGTGATGAACGATTTTGGAGTTATTGGCTCGCAACTGCCGAGAGAAAATGCACGAAGGACATTCCACGATTGATTTTCCTCCAGCCTTCCCCATTTTTTAGATATTACGATCGAACAGATTTTGTTTCACGTTTTTTTTCTCTGTTTTCCATGCTTTATCGCTTTATCGACGGTGAGTTTTAAATTATTCGCTTGTTCTATGTACACAAAATACATTGCATTGGCACCGGATATATCGTATGTGTGTGTGTGTGCCTCTGTGCCTCGATTGCCATATCCAATATCCTTCGAACCGCAATTCTTTCATTTTCATTATTTATTCGCTATCTTCAATCTTCCTGTTTTCAATTATTCTTATTCTCCACTTTTTCAATATTCTTCCTATATCTATTATTAACGCGAATCGCAATCGGTACAATACGTGGAACAATCGTTCGTTACTTACACATCTAATAGCCTATAACGTACACGTTAACGTTTTATTATCGTCTATATCTCTATATTCACGATACTATGTAACCCCGAATAACAGCCTGGAAGAACATATAAATATTCTCTTTTGCCAATAAAATTTCCAACTTTTTTACTTATTTTTCTCATCTCTCTTTCCTTCCTGGTTTATTCCTTGCAATAATCCTTTCTAAATAATATTATTCAACGTCTCTTAGACGAATTACAATGGTGAAAACATACCGGAAGGTCGACGACCCTGAAATTCCTCAAATTCATTTCCAAACTCGGTCCAGTATAATTTTCATTTCTCTCTCTCTCTCCCACCCTTTTCTCATCCTTATTTTTTTTGTTGTTCCTCAGCAACACATCCGACTCGTCCATTCCATCGTTTCGAAAATATATAGGTACATCTACGAAAAGGCCACTAAAATATTTCAGTTTTCGTCTTCACTGTTTATTCTTTCTTCACCCCGTTCATTTATCATTCATTTTCAGCACTTTTATCGACCGATCGCGACATCAGCTTGCTCTTGAGTATTCCAATATTAACGAGATTTAACAAAAATTAAATGGAAATTTTTATTGAACAGAGAATTTGATAGTGCGACGAGTTTAGCTCGAAAGCAAGCCGATGCTGTGGATTATTGATCAGTTGGCAATCCCGGTGTCAATGGAATGTTAGCGATAAAACAAAAAATTGAAAAATGTTTTTCACCATTTGTACGGCAGTTTCAATACTATTTTAAAACGAAGCACGCCAAAAAAATAATTGAATAAAAAAAATTTTGAATTTAATTTCTAATAATTAAGGCTCTCGAAATTTATTAGCGTTATTATAAAACGGATCAGTAATTTTCATTTCAATAATTGGGCAGATACGTTCGCTTCGTTAACAGTACTTCAAGCAGACGTAATTCCAACAGCTTCCTGAACTATTTAAATCCTTGAATGTGTTTTTTTTTTTTATTTTCATTTTCAAATATCTCGATAATTTTTATCACATAAAAAAACGTATTTCATCATCATCATCGATCTTTTCATATAATTTCTTTTTTTTTCCTAGATAATACAATTCGATTTCAAAATTTCAATTCGTTCTAATAATTTTCATCATGAAAAAATCTTTTTTATCGTCATTGGACTAATAAAAACTTCAGTACGTATTTATGTAAACATTTCTACAATCGGCATTTACGCGTCCGCGAATTACGAAGGTAAACCTTGCAAAGCCCTTTCGAGTATTCATTTCTTTTTCATACACTTCCTTAATCCTGAAACCTTTTCATTTCGCATAGCAATACAAATGATCATAATAATAACCATGATAAAAATAATAGCAATAATAATATTAATAATTCTCTCAACATCGTTTTGGCTGAATACAAATTTTCCACACACATTATTTCCCGATACATAAATCTTTCTTCAATTTGAGGGAAAATCATAGTACCACAAGTGGGAAATATAAAAAATTTACGAACAAAAACGACTCGAAACGTTTCATCGTTTTTCGCTAATTAAAAATTTCGAATCCGTTATTCATATGTAAAATAGCTGCCATGTTGCGTATAATCATATAAATATTCTGTCATTGTACAAAAATCATTGTCCGTTAATGATAATAATAATAATAATCTCTAATGGATAAAATTTTGAGAAAAGCGTTTACGTGTACAAATTGATTACGAAAAAATATCTACTAACGCTATACCTATCGCCATCCGTACTGCCGTTGGACTCGTTTTTTTTTTCGTCTCGCGCATTATTTTAAAATCTTTTTTTCGTTTGTTCGTATTTACAATGTACGGTAAATGAATTGCGTTATACATTTATTCCGCAGTGGCAATTTGTCGAGAATTCGTCGCTTCGAAGACGATGATAATAATGAGATATTAATAATACTAAAAAATAATAATAACGATAATGTTAATATCAATATTTACAATATTTCTTAATAGTTTTGTCACACTTGGCAGTTCAACTTGGGCAAACTTTTGTGTACGCGTTATATTTGACAAGTTTGTGAATCGTTGCTGAATCAGCAATGAGAATTCGCAGTGGTTTTTGTTTTGTTTTATTTTCCCCCAATATTTCAAAATGTTTTTTTTCTGTTTTCGTCTGTAAGAAAGTTTGACAATTCTATTTTGACAAAAACAAAGTGTAAACGAACGTTGGGAAAAATGGAATAAAATGATTTCACTGCGTTGCTCAACGGTGCGATCACAACGTTGTTTCGTTTTCTCTCAACCAGTGTTTTCTTTTTCTGTATGTCTCCTCGTGTATGAGCCTGGGATGAATAATATGACGACGAACTGTACGACGCATGGTAAAAACTACCTCAACAGCACAAACATTTTGAATGAGAATTTCCTTCCATTTCCACCTCTGCCATCGTCGCTGATATTTACAGGACAATGACCAAAGTTGATTTTCTTCAAAGAAAAATCTTGTCCTTTCGTGTAAAAAAATGAACTCGCGATTATTCGAATGTTCACTGTGGTATCAACGATCGGACGTATTTTGTTCTCGTTTGCTGCTCTCGAGAAAATTTTTCTTCGTTCTCGTCACAGATTTTACGATTTTCTTTTCACGGCCCTCTTTCTCTCACTCCCGGCCCTCTACTTTACGTCCGTTTCTCTCTTTCTGTTTCTCTCTGTACATACGAAGAAAAGAAAAAGAAAAATGCCAACAAAAATACATGGAAGGCACGCCTCATCTGCTGAGAATGCTTATGTCTATATCGCAAAGGTTTTTCTTATCTTCATTTTATCATTTGTTTCGTTATTCATTAAAATTCTCTTATTTTTTCATTTATTTTCTCTCCCTATATTCGCGTGGATATTTCTTTCTCGTACGTTTTGTTCTTTTTTTTTTTTATCTCTTTCTCTTTATATCTCTCGTTCATACACTCCTAAGCACCTAAACAGGCCGCACTACTTAAGAACACAGTCGTTCTCCAGTCGTATCACATTTGACAAAACTATATTCGGTTTCTATTCGATCTCGTTGAACGTAGCAAAACACATTTATACATATATAGGGAAAGAGATGCAGAGGGAGAAAAGCAGTCGACGTATCTTCTGCCCCCTGTTTCTTTAGCTTTCTAAAGTGTAACACATAAATTAGCCAAAGTTTCGAACTTTCGTGTTCGTTCAAAGTTCCATATTTAACGTTGATTTTCTTTTGTTTATTTATTTATTTTTAAAAATTTTTAATTCCGTCCAACACGATCGATCGGAACTCAACAGTCGAAATCTTTTCTTCCTTGGCTCTTGAATCCCTGAAAGCCCACAGGAGCATAAATATTCTCGCAGTCTTGTTCTCTCGTATCTCGTACGTCAAGAACCATCTGACGGATACTCGCGTAATCAGGCTCTTGTTCGAGATTGTAAGGATCGCCGCAAGAAGATTCGTCGTCGGGTCGATCGTTGCAGTCGTAAATATTGGAGGAACGATCGTCGAGGATCGAGCTATTAGCATCATTGTTCGACCATTCGTTGGGATCTACGTTGCAACGATAGTAATCACGATCCCTCGTTATTCCTGTGTTACCGACGTACATAAGCATGTCGTTGAAGTTCGGTAAAAAATCTGGATTGAAAAGAGACATCGTACGTTTGTCGTTCGATCGATTTGGCTCGTGTGTTGGAATCATGTAGTGTTCGTGTTGACCTTTGTTCTCCATTGTAAAGTGGCGACGTCCACTTCCAGCTGTTTCACGATACTCGTACGAATTAACAGATTTTAAGGAAGCTGGACGTTGAAAATTTCTCTTTAAACGTTGTTGCTGCTGCTGCTGCTGCTGCTGTTTTTGTTGTTCGTCGATGAAATAACGATCGTGCAATCGCAAGTTTCGCCCAATTGAATCTATGCCGTTGTTTTCCCTCAGGAAATCAAGATCGTGGTACAATGCTTCCCCACGAGATGGCGCTTCATCGTACGGATCCCCGATCCGTGGGGTTTCCCTCTTCGATCTTTCCTTCTCGTCGTCATCCTCCTCCTCTCCTTCCTCTCCTTCCTCTTCCCCTTCTTCATCTTCCTCGTCCTCCTCCTCCTCGCTCTTCTGTTTTATTTTGTTACCAGGCATCGTTGATTTTTTTTCATAATCGTAACGTTCGGTGCACGAATTTTCAGACTCCGTTGCTTCGGACGAGCTCGAGCCGATTGCCGTTTGATCCATCGACGTTGCCAAGCCTCAGACGGCTCGTCGTCTTCTGTATCATATGTATGTCTTTTTAACCTTTTGCATCGGTTTGTTTTCCGCCGAGGAATTTGCATTTTTTCCATTAGGATTTTTCGGCGGGACGTTCAACACGAGGTTTATCGATTTGTTGTTAAAGCCCGCCGGCGACTCGGAGCTCTCCGTCAAACGATTCAACTGCTGTCTCTGCTCTGGCGGCTCCGGATATGGGGCACCTCGTAATCTTTGTGAAAACCAAAATCCCGACGCGAAACCAGCGATCAGAGAGAAGAAACAGGTGCCGATGAGCGCACCCGTCAACGTTTGCGCCGAATAAACCACCGGCGTAACTATCACACCTGTGGAAAAACAATCGAAAAAACGTATGAATTTTTTTTCTTTCCAACCCGTTTTTTTTTTTTTTTTTCATCAAATTAATGAAATTCGTCATGAAAATTTTCTGATTTCACAAAAGCCTCGACCCAAAATTCCCACTTGGATCAAATTCAACAATTTATACGTTCACGTTTTATGAAAATAGAAACATCGAAGTTCATCAGAACCGGATATCACGAAAGTGGGTCAATTATAACGTAATTGAATTCCAAATGAAAAAAAAAAAAAACAATACTTTTTTCCTACACCGATAAATTCGAGAGGGTACATCTGTTTTCCTTCGTACTTGAATTTAATGATAAAATGAAAAAATTCATTTTCATTGAATCATTTGATCCACATTGGCTTATCACGGTTACGTAAGTTTCCCTTAAATCGCTAGCACCCCAGTTTGACTAAAAATGTAGTGTACACTTAACTAAAAAGAAAACAAAGAATAATATCAAAAGAATAACGACAATGATAATACTAACAAAAACAATAATCAATTTTCAATAATCGGGGCAGTATCGATTCCACGAAAAGTCCATACTGCGCGCCCGAGCCCGGAGCGCTATTCAGAAACCTCCGAATGAAAATAAAAAATGGATCAAAATTAATAAAAAAAAATAATTAATAATAATAATAAAGATAAAAACATGCTCGATGCACGGTTTGGGAGGAGACCTCACCGCGGAACGTTAGTAAAGAAATAAATGGAGAGTACTTTGGATTTCGTTCTCTTTTGTTTTGTTTTTTTTTTGTTTTTTTGTCTTTTTTTTTTTTCGAAAATGAAACGTACAGCTTTCACCGTGATTGCGTTATGACGATGCAAACGAACATGTATCTGCGCAGGTATGTAAATGTATGTGTTTTCGGTCGGTTAACACAGAATGACGTTACTCGTGTATTTTGTTTGATTATTTATCACGAATATGTTGCTTCATGAAATGTTTTATTGGAATATTAAAAAAGATGAAACGAGAGTTTGTACGGTGTGTACCAGCAATCGTGTTGGATTGTTTATCCAGAGTTCCATGAAATGGCTTCAAACTTTGGTGAGCCTGAATTGCAGGGAATTTGATTGGGACCCAGACTCGGAATGTTGGTGCACTTTTCGGGGAACTGGCGATATAATTTTTTCGGTTCTTGGATTGGGGCATTTCTTTTCGTCATTTGTGAAGGTTATCTTGATGGTACGAGAAAAAATTGCCCAAGCAAGGGTCGATATTATGACAGATCCATTTCATTTTATACCTCGAATATTGACAAGAGCCACGACACAAGAGAGAATTAATACAAATTGTTGCTTTCACACGAGAGACATGAGAATTTACGATAATTTGATTTTGTGTTCAAACAATCGCCACGGTGCATCAGAATCAGCAATAAAATCTAACGCTCCTTCAATTTTTCAGATAATTTCGAGCTTTTGATGATTGGCGCATCGATCGTTTGGTTCGTTGACATTTCATCTTTTTTTCATTACACCGATTGGTTTCTGATGAGACGAAATTCATTGTCAGAGAGCGAATTAATAATGATGATTTGTATTTGACGGAGATTTATATAATGTGCTTAAAATTCAGTAAATTCTCATTTTCTCGTTATAATCAACAACGATAAATACATTTATTTGGAATAAAGCCCGACTGACGGAAGGGTCAAGGATTTTTGTTGTCCGTCTGTTTCGTTCTTTCGTTCATTTCGTTTGTCGTCTTTTAACTGGTTGGAAGGCTGTCGTATTCTGTTGTTTTTCTGCGGTCGTTGCTGTTGTATTTTTTCATTACCTTGAGGTTCATTAGCCCTTGGCTGCGTGCGACTGTATTGATTTTCTCGATCCAACTCGATGACGATTTCATTGTCTCGCTCGTCAGGCTGCTCGCCTACGCGCCCGATTCGTGGCGGTACAGCTGGTGGCACCGGCTTCGCCATCTCCGAGGCAACATTTGCTAATCGACAATTACAGACACGGGTTGGTAACACAGACACAGGAAATGATCGACATTTTACGAGGAGCTCGTTAGGATTTTATGTCACAGATTCATCATTCGTTCTTTCATTTTTCTCAAAACTTCCGTTTCTAGTCTACAGCTCCTGTTTTGCGTGTTGTACACCAAAAGAATTTTCAGTTGTGATGAACTTTTTTGAATCGTAAACACTTGAAATGTAAGGGTGGATTATTTTATATTTTTAGAAGATAAAAATGCATTTTTATGACACTACGTCATCAAATTTATTCTACTTTCGCACATTTTTATTTTACACTATACACAACAACCTCGAAAAACATGACCTCTCAATGCGTAAGTTCCCCCACTGTGTCGATCGACATGGGTGGAAGTGGGAGAAGCACCATAGCACCAAGGCCCTCACGACGTTACGAGCAGTAACGGCTCCTGCGCAGGACCCATTTTTGGTCAATTTGCGCAATATGCTATATTTATAAGAGCGATGTGAACGCAGTCCCGTCGCTCTTACGCTTTTTAGAGGTTGTGGTTTAATAATAATTTTCAGATGAATTTCATTTTCATGAACTTTTAATTCGTGTTTGCAAAGTTCCACTGTGAATGGTGATTTATTCAAGAATTTTCGAAATATTTTTAACGTTTAAGGGACTCAATATCCGAGTCCGATCAAGATTTAATGTTCAAGAAATTCGTTTTGTTTCATTGTGTCCACGACATGGCAATTCATCGAATATAATTCTTTCAGTGTACATTCACACGAACCAGAGGAAACGTTTTCAGCATTCACGCACAGTTCGAAATGGAAAGTGAAGAAAAACTGTACAATCGCGTCCCCAAAATCGAATGAATAATATAGAAAAGCAAAATTTAAGCTGGCAATTGACGTCGTTTCAATTGTTCTGTTACCATCTGGATTCAAAATCGTATCACCGAATCAAGTATAATTTCGTTTATTCGTTCGACAAGAAAACGCTGAACTCCCATTAATATTTCATCCAATATTTGAAGAATTTTGAAAATGTCAACAAACGAATTAACGAAAGGTAAAAAACTGCAAAGAAATAAAACTATTTCGTAGAAATGATTACTTTAGACAGTTATTTTCGTTTGAGTGCTATAAATCGTGACTGGCAACGTCAAAAAAATCGCTGGCTCTCTGATAACCGAGATTATTTCGGAAAAATAGTGCATCAATAAAGGAGGTCGAACAGGTAGGACGTATATATTGTTTTTTCGTTGACAAAGTAGTGTGAGAATACCACATAGAGGAGAGAAAAAAAAGAGTTTTGGGGCGAGATATCTACACGCAATAAATATTCTCTCACTTGGCTTCCGCCGCTTTTTTTTCACGTGTACGAACACACACGACTGACACAGAGAGAGAGAGAGAGAGAGAGAGAGAGAGACACACACACACAACTGACATACAGGCTAGCTATAAGCTCGCAGAAGCGAGAAAAAAATATTTTTTGTTTGTCGATCGAAAACGTTAACAGGCAGAATAGAGAACGGGAGGCTGAATGACGACAGAGTTTATTGGTCCATCACATAAAAGCTTAACGATATACATGAAATGTGATAAAGTGAGAGCTTCGTTTAGCGAATGAGATGCCTTTGACGTGGGTGAAAAATTCAAACATGTTTCAATATTCGGACGAGTAGTAAGCGACGTTCAAGCAATGTGCGAAAAGAAAAAGATAAAGAAGGAGAAGAAGAAGAAGAAGAAGAAGAAGAAGATGATGAACAAAATAATGAGGGTAAACGATTAATTTAGACTTTTGAGAACAAGCCGCTAAGGAAAAAGTCGATAGTGTTAGTCGGGCTGTGCTGGGAGGCTGGCGATTCGGGGTGGTAGGGCAACCAGCTCGAATGATCACGATAATTGACGCATTTGCCTGAATCCATGGTTAAATTAACAACGAACAAATTTGTCGAATGACTTTTTCTATCGCTGATAGTTTCCCAGTGACGCAATTCGATTATTGCACTTTCCAACGTTTCTTTGTTGATAAATATTCTTCATTCGTTTTATTTTCATTCGGTATTATTCGACCAAATTAATTTGTGAATGGAAATGTTGTCGGTGGAAAAATCACTTGACGTGCAATTCGTTTTTATTTTATTTCACGCAACGTTGATTTCGTTCGCTTGAAAAAAATGGAGTTTCATCAGACATCTCGATAAAATGGATACTCGAAATGATCAATTTTATGTTTTTTTTGTTTTTTTTTCGTCACTTTGAAGCAATTGTATTTTATTCTGAAAAGAGCTCTCGTCCATGCGGAGAAATTTTATAAAAATTTTGCTCCGTTCTGAGTTTACTACTTTTAGCCGACAACTCGAAAGTGTGTGTGCGTTTTTTCCAGTGAATTTTTGACAGAATCGTAAAAAGAGGTGATTCCGAAGCGTTTTCCGGCGCGCTTGGCTTGCACCTTCGTACCGGACGCGCCAATATTCCGTGTCATTCGCGAACTTACGAGAGGGAAAGTATAAAAAATACAATTTTTAAGAAAATTCTCAAACTTGGTCTTACCTTCCTCGTAGCCGCAGCCTTTGTGCTTGCCGCTGAGAATGTCCTGGAAAAGCGTCTTCCCGGCGTCGTTGTCGTGCAGCTTCGTTGGCACCGCGACGCACAGATCCGTCGTTGCGTCCCAAGCGCAATGGGGGTCCTGAAGGGCCACGCAAGCGACGCAGGAATTGGCGTTCACGCTGTCACAGTAGTGCAAGGGGACTGCGCGGATTTCCGAATCCGCAATTACCACCAACTTACTCGCTTCACCGGCGAGATGCACCACTTGCAGATCTTTCACGGCTTGGCCTGTTCGGAAAACGGCGTAATTTTAAATTACTCTTTTTACATTTTCGTGAAAAATATGCGATATTTTTCTCGGTTTCGAGTTTCCTCGAAATTACCACCGGAATATAACAGCTTTTTCAACGACTCATGAAAACGCTTTTATTTTCCGGACGAAACTGTGACAGAACGAAAAATACCAATTTATACTCACGGTATAAATATTAAATAAATCAATGAACGAGTCAAACACAAATAAAATACGGACATTGGTGAGAAGAAAAAACGAGAATCGATTTGTTCACTGACCGTATTTGAGGACCTGCACGTCGCTGACTATGACCTGACCAACCTCGGTGAGTGAGTCTGGTGACCTCGTGTTGAGCGCTTTCAGAACCCGTCCGTCGTCTGTAATTACATTAAAATGGGTTTGCTTAACGAGGTACAAAGCCCTTGATGAATACTCATTATGTATTACGAGGAACATTATTCTCCTCGAAATCTCGCTTTTTACGTCTTCCTCTCTTTCCTCCCCAACACAATCGTTATTTTTTTTTTTTCATTGTTTGTACTAACCTGTTCCTATGTAAAGTATATCGTAAGTTCTGCCATCGAGGGCTTTTACTTGAGGATCGACTGCAACCTTTGTGAATTTGTAACTGTAATAAAGCGTGGTTAATTAGTCATTTTTCGAGTAAATTATCAATTTTTTATGTATAGAAAATGAAAATGGTTTTAAAAATTGTATCTTTTTGAAATACTCTGTATAAAACACGATTCTACAAAAAAAATGTCGTTGCTCGTCCTAAAGTTTATTTCGTGATTTTCTGGTTAAGGAGTTTCGGTACAGGCAATACAATGTTGCCATGCTAAACCATGCTAAAAAGATAAAAAATTTCAAAAAGTTTAGAATTTTATAAAATTTGGTGAACATATTCTTTAGTGCCAAATTTGGCAATACAAATTTTTTAAGATTTTTCTTCTACACAGTTATCGAGTAATTGATCACTAAAGTTCACGTGTATAAGCATAGCGTTTTCATATATATAGGTATACATTCCGGGCATAAGAAATCTGCTTTAATGCGTAATTACTCGATAACTAAGTAGAAGAAAATTTTGAAAAAAATTGTGTTTTTGCATCTGCTTTAATGCGTAATTACTCGATAACTAAGTAGAAGAAAATTTTGAAAAAAATTGTGTTTTTGCACTTGATGTTGACACAACATTATCACCAAGTTTGATCAATTTCTTAATACTTAGACTTTTGTACCGAAACTCCTTAATTGTGCACAAAAACGAGGAAAATTTGTGAATTTTGACAAATTCAAATATACCTCGCGATAAGAGCGGGGTTCTTACAAATTCACTCGGTGTCTCCAGATGGCACTCGAGTGATAAATAACAATGAGGCATTTAGTACAAGCAGAGAACATAGATTCACATGGAACAACAGGGCTCGTGCTCGTTTTCGAATAATTTTTCACTTTTTTGTAAGCTCGTTTGACAGTTGAAGCGAGTCGGAGTAATATGCGTTTATATTTGTACGGTTTTATACGGTGCTGAAGTTTGCAACGGTGGAGTCCAACGAAACGAGCGAAAATAACATTTGCGATTGACCAATTTTATATTTCACGAATCATTGTTGTAGACTGAAAAGCTACGATGTGCAAATTAGGCAGGTAACAGAAGTGGAGAATTACTGGAATTGTTGGAGAGTTTTTTCACATCGTTTCGTTGGACTCTGACGTTGGAAACTTCAGCGTCATGGTTCAATTATAAAATAAATATCGAAATCGCTGATTTTCGAGAATATCTTAATTCTTTTTCGTTCAAATAGGATCCAATCTACCAAAATTTAATACTCAAATGTAAAAGTCAAATTTTGTGGTGACCCGTGTGACAAGGGAGAGAGAACGCTTTTTTAGAAGCCTTCAAAAGACTTCTGAAGGAGCAACGGTACGCCAATAAAACAAAGTTCTGAGAAATGATGAAAAGTTTCAATTATCTCGTTGAATCGAATAGTCCCCATCTTCGTTGTTTCCAGGAGTTGGTACGTGAAATAAAACTTACTTGAAGCTGACTTTGGTGATGACCGGTAGCGCGAAGAAGGACTGTACAGCATCGTCCATGAGAGGATGAGTTTTGACAAAGTTGACAGTGATGTCGGGCAAAGTTCTCGAGTCATTAACACAAGCACCGGGTCTTGGTTCCGGCACTTTCTCCTGAAGTACACGGAGCCAGTTGCTGTTAATAGTCTCTTGTTCCTTGAACGCACCCTGGAATACATCGAGTACGCTGCTCATGGAAAACGCGCAAATGGCGGAGCCACCTATCGAATTGACGGGCGTTGTAAAAACTCCGTAAATCAATTGGTTGTGTTGTCCGGCGTATGAGCCCTCTGTGACGTCACTCGTCGATTCTACAAAGAAACAATGAAAAAACGAAATCACCATATGGCTCGGTAGACTTCGATGGCTTCCGGGAAACGTCGATAAATTTCCGTTTACCCGTTCATTTTTAACGACCTTACGGACGCAAGAGTTTCGCGAGGCGCCCTTCAAAGTCGCAGTGTCGATTCGCTTTATTGAAAATTCTATGGAGCACCCACTGGGTGTTCAAACAGGTGACGAATTTCCACAGGAAATACACGTTTGGCAAAAACACGTTTGAATGAAGAGTTGTACGGTTTCGACGCTTCTATTCAATGGCGGAAATTCAAACCTGCTCCGCTCCGCAGCCCCTGCGGGGGGAGGTGCGGTGAAGGCGACTTTTGAACATTAAATGGAAACCCCCATTTGTCATTCGACATATTTTCGTTGTACGTATAAAAACAGGAAAGTTTCGGCGCAAAAATTTTCCCGTAACGCGCCTTCATCGGGAATTATGCGCGGGACAGTCGAAAAAGTTGGCAGCATCGGTGGTTTTTGCGAAAATTCTCATCGAAAAGCGAAATGTTTGGAACAAAAGTTTCTTCCTGTCGGACACGCGGAGAGTTCAAATATCCTGTGAAAAATGGGCGTTTTCATTCGAAATATCCAAGTTACCTCTTCCCCCCCCCCCCCCCCCCGTGAAAGGGCTCCGGTCAGGGGTCGAGTTTTGACGTAATTTCATCCTTTTTCAAAGCCATCGAACTTTCGTACACGAAGCATATATTTCGGGCCAGCCGGTATCACGAGTCGCCCCGTGACTTATCGAGCCGCGAATCGCGCTCTTTTTGTTCCCCTCGAATCCGGCAAATCGCTAGTACATTTTACGAGCAATTACGAAAATCCAGGTTTCCGGATTCCCGAGAATGTTGTAGTGATTTTATTGAATTTTCTCTCCAACGTTGCTCATCCTTTGACGAAGGATGATTAGAGCTCCGTTTTCCGTCACAAGAATGTCGTGCTACCAACAAAGAGGATCGATACGATCATGCTACCCCCGGGAGTTCCTTTCGCGCTCCCTTTTTTCACTGTTGTACCGACGAACCGTTTATTTTAACGCTGTTACTCAACGTATCGGCGCGATATCGGGCGGAAAACAGCCTCAAAGGAAACAAAACTCCCTCTCGGAAGTTTGTCTCTCATTGATTTTGCCACGCCGCGTCATATTCGTCGTAAAAAAAGTTAATTGCGCCTTTGCATACGACGAAAAATGGAGTGCGTTGCAGCGATGAATAAAATTTCAACATTTACCTCCGGATTGCAGGGCATCGAGGTAATATAAAGCATGAAATTCCACATAAAATACACTTTGCAATGTTACCCCCGGGTCTCTATGCATTCGTTCTCGTTTTCGCTTTACGGCAGTGCTTTTCATTCCCTCATTTTCTCTTTATATGACTTTTATCTTTATAACTATTGCGCAATATATTAGACGATATAAGCTCGGGTAAAAAACAAATTGAAAATGGAACGTGTTTCGGTTTATTTGCCGATAAATATATATTTATATCGATAAGGGTGGTGTTCGAGAGCGGCGAGATCGTGGCCGGGCCAATATGGGAGGGGAAATACCGCGGGTTGTGCGAGTTTCCTTGCAGTTTTGTCGTGTTCGAGGTCTTGAAAACTTTCCCAACAATTTCCGATATTTCGCGCATCCGGGTAAAAATCCAACTGGCAGGATGTCGCAC
Organism: Venturia canescens; assembly: GCF_019457755.1. Taxonomy (NCBI): domain Eukaryota; kingdom Metazoa; phylum Arthropoda; class Insecta; order Hymenoptera; family Ichneumonidae; genus Venturia; species Venturia canescens. Next base: position 12,983,637 of record NC_057428.1, read on the forward strand.
GCTTGCGCTTTATATATATTTATAGCGCCGAGCTATGGGAAGATTGTGATACTCGAAAGGGCGTTTGAGTTCACCGTCGGGATTTCGAAACATACGCGACGTGCCCTTACCATTTTCCCTGCACGATTAACGTCAATTTCTTCACGAAAAATATCTCCGGCACATATTTCTCATCGCACGAACCCTCATGCATTATATATTTTCGGTCTCGTATTTCCTACTTGCTTTTTCGCTGGCGGAGAGAAGCTCGAAAAAAGAGAAAATCATTTGGCTCCTCCAAGATGGAAGAAAACACGATGAAAACCGATAGACGGACGGAGTAAGATCGAACGTTCAAGTTTCACAGCCGCTTAAACTTTTCTCGCTTAAGAAGGGTCAGCCGAAATGTTATACTCCCAAATTTCTTGAATTTTTACCTCCGCGATAAGCTTTCTTGCAGCGTCGATAGATTCCTCGGGCGTCATCACTTTTTCCAATCCTTTCTTTCTATCCACAGCGCTGCATTGTCGATCAATAGGTTCGGGTCGCTTATTTTTGCTTCGTTTTCTCAGACTTTAATGGTCAAAATGAGAACGTAAATTTCCAGAGGCCCGAGCCCGGCTTTCTCGTCACTTTTGGCTTATTTATTTCTATGATTTTCATCGTGGGCGCTCGCGCGATTCGAGCTTGGACCCAAAGGCTGTATGGTTTTGGGAAAAATCGAGAAATTCATGAGTGGAAGAAGAATTCTTGGTCGCGTTCTTGCAAAAGAGCTCTCCGATGTTAAATTTCTTTCGAGCTTTGTGACAATTGAATGCGGAAAGTAAACAACGGGGCGATTTACACAGCGATTATAAAAATCGACGGGTTTCTTCTGAGGTGGAAATATAAAGAAGAGTTTTCGCTTCAAGCATTTTTCACAGACTTCAGCTGAGATAAAATCCACGCGTACTTCCTTCTTCTAATTAGTGACCCTTAATTACTCGAATATCAAAACCAAAGGAGCTCTCTTTAGATTTCTGCATATTGGAATAGGAAAGACTTTTTCTTTCACAGTTCTCCATCCCTCGCGAGTGATACTTTGCAAAGGGAAGAAATCGCATTAGTCTTGCCCTGGTTCGGGGTTAAAATTATTTGAATTCCAAAAGACGCGGACGTACAAATATTTAAAAAGACGAACTACTAACGTCGTCTTCAGAACTTCAACCGTCAACTCCGAATTTCGTTTGCAATTTGATCAAATCTACTCAAAGTTTAAATTTAAGATAAGCTCCGTGTAATTCGTTTATCGGATTTACAATTCACAAATGTTCGTTTTCATTTTCCATTATTACATTTCTATTTACTGTCTCATCGATTAATCATTGCTTTGTTATTAAATTTGAATGGAACGTCTGTTTCCCTGGAAGTTTCGTTCGCTTTTATTTTTGTTCAACTACCTTGGATCGACTCGTTTTCACGCCGCTGTCAGAACTCAAAAGTGGAGTCCTTCGTGCGTATCGTTGATGAGTGACAGTCACGACATGATCGTTTTTATTTATAAGTCATGGCGATTTAGTTAACCATTTTCGTCCATTTGACGTTTGTATTTTCGGCGCTCGTGCACGGAGAGAATTAAATTTGAATTGTGTGGTGACGAACTACAATTCATGATATTATTGTGGGAAATAAATTGAATTTTCCTATTAAAAAATATTATAATATTCATTGTTCACAGCAGGAACTTTTACCGGAGCGTTTAGTAAATTTTGACGTCACGACGATTTTTTTTTACTGCGGACATGCTGGGGGTATCTTGTCGCTATATCGACCCGTTTCTCCCACTCTTTTCATATACTCGACTCTTCGTTGAAGTGTGTTAATGACCGTTTCAGTGTGCTGCGAAATTTAGTGTGATGCATCGTTAAATTCACTAAACGTTTTGTAAATATTAGTTTACGTACCGTAAATTTCACAATCTGCAATATTTACTATTATAAAACTGAGAATTCTGTAAAATATTGAAAATTTTACAATTGCGTTACTGGGATAAATATTTTTCGTAAACTTGTCCCTGCAGTCAAATAATTTTACAGTGAATTTCACGCTAAATATTAGTGTTTAATTCTCTCCGTGTGATTGTGAAAATAAATTTTAATAAATTACCCATTTGTCGCAGGGAAACCGATAAATCAATTTTTTTAAACTGGAAGTGGGGCGATAAATGTCAATATTTATAAAAGTATTTACCGCATTTAATCTGTGTCCCGAGCTGTCAACGTAGGTGAATGAAAATAAATGTTTTTTCGTAATTGTCGTACGAACGAGTTATTTACCGATGAGATTCCGCACAAATATACATTTTCAATAAATCGGCGATATCGCAAAATTCACGAGATTATCAATTTGTTATTAATTCGCTAAATATTTGCAAGGTTGACTCGATTGATTCATTCGCCGAAAGATCGCGAGGAAAAAGCATTTCGACCTGGCACCGAATCCGAAAATGTGGATTTATTCATACTTTGGATGGCTCGCGAAGAGCTTCGTGAAAACCGTCGAAACAATGAAAATACGAATGAATTACCGCATCAGCGCGTTACTCCAGAAAAAATATGAAAATTTGTGTTTTAATGAATAAAACAACGAATGTGAAATAAGGAAAAGTGTCTGGGTAAATAGAGCCTTAAATTCAAAACTGAAATCGAAGAGCCCGATTGCGCTTGTTTTTCCACCATTTTTTCGTCTCCTTTTTCAATAATTGCAAGTATTATTTAGGAGGAGTGCATCCCTTGCCAACTGTTATGAATGGACGGAAAATGGTGATCCGATGCCTACGGGCTGGATTTTTGTTGGTCCTTGGCCACAGGAGCGACGAGTCGGCCAGAACGACAGACAGAAAGAGAGTGATACGAGTCAACGTACGAGCCGGCGTGGTTTGCCACCCTCGTCTGCCATTCTGCATCTCGAATCTCGGCAATGTGCCAGCTATCTCGTTTGAAAGTACGGAGATTTCGATTTTACAAGTACGTATTTGTGCTCGTGTGTGCAAGCATCCCAATGCCATATCAGCAGAGCCCCGTATCCGTCGAGTTTCCCTCGACGCGACGCCTGATATTACACGTTTTTACGATCCGCCGGAGCGTGCTCTCTCGACTCGCGTTTTCTATCCCTCTCAACCCTTCCTGCCAAAATATCGTTCAGCCCCCCCTCCGCCGACCAATGAATGATACATTGATTGGTCGATTTTGTGCAAGTGAAAAAGAAAATGTAAAAAATCATTCTCTACGGGAAACCTCGAATATAGTGAAATGTGCACGAGTTTCATGTCGCGGTCCAAGACTGAACATTTCGTTGCAGAGTCGAATTTTTCTAGAGCGGATTTTTTGTTTATTTAGTTTTTTTTTTCAAATATGCGTTTGCGTACGAATGCTGAGCGAAATAGTGGAATTTATTTTTATTTTTTCGATTTTCGACCTATTTTCATTTGAATTTCACCATTTTTTGTTAGTTTTGTTAAATTTTGGAGACGATTTTGTGGGTGGGGTTCGACATGTCGAATAACCGAATGCAGAATGATCGCTATTTCGAAATTTCAAAAGTTGTTTTGTCAGATTGTACAGAAAAATAAGTAATTTGAAATTATTATTTACGATCGACTATTTAGCAGGTTACCTGTTTAATCGAATATGCCTTCTTTGAATTCGTATTTACTCGAAAATATATATTTCGATAGTTTTCATTTCGAATGCAATTTTTTAACAGGCCATACGAATGTCAAAATTGTGATGGCTCGAAAAGGCGATCGGCCGAGTTTCTACCGTTTCGCCATTTTGACCGTTCGACTTTTTCCTATTTCAGTATTTCAATCGCGGTAATATTTAGTATTTCGTTATAACATTTTCGAAATTGTGAATATTCACAGTATTGCCGATCGCAGTAATTTATGAATCGAAAGAGTGATTGTCGAATTTTCGGAAAATCGATACTTTAGTCATCGTTATAGTTCTATGAGCGATGACTACATAAAAAACTTAATTTTTTATTTTCGACATTCAGAGCTCCAGTCGAATAGTTTATAAACTCGAGATTTCAGCTGTGTAAAATTTTAGTAAATCTAACATTTTATTTAATCTGTACAGTGAGTTGAAAATTAATTGGCAAAGCGGAATGAAAAATTTTCCATTAAGAATCAACGATGCAACGTTCAATATTGTTGCGTATATACCAATGTTTATGATCGCTTATTTTTGGTTCGTATTTTACTATAAACGATTCGGTCGTATGTTTGAAAAAGTATGAAAATATTTAAACAAATGGAGTACATATTTGCGTAGAAATGATACCCTGCCTTTAGATCGGAGATTTTTTTTCAAAACCCCTGAAGTATTTTGATTGAAAAATGTGGTGTTTGCGTTCGAGCGAAATGTATGAAAAAACAGTGAAAAAATTATTTCACTGTTTGATGAAAGGATGCGAAAATTTGTTGCAATATTTGAATACGAATGGTCGGTATTTGCAGAGAAATATTTGATCCGAATGTTACTTCACGGTTCGAATTAAAGTCGACGTTTAGAGTGGAAATCAGAGCCGGAGTTAACCTACAAAACTCACGGAAGATTTTCAATGGGTGAAAATACAAAATGAAGTAACAGAAATTCAATTGACGGAGCGTAATGAGAGCGTGGAAAATTTGGTTCACGGTGAAATAATGATTCTTCGCATTGGAGTTATCAAGCCAAGGTATCCATACACACTAAATGCATAAATTATAGTACTCACGTATCTCGTTGAAATAGAAGGGATAATCCCCCGGGACGGAGCAATTGAGTCTCGCTTTCAGGAAACTCGTCCATCTGTCGCTAAAGGCGTGAGGTCCACCTTTATCGTGTTGGCACACTCTACCGACCCGCGAATAAACGGCCTGCGAAAATCGAGAATAAAAGAATCGTTTGAGCGAATAGTTTTTCGAAAGCCTGCAAATTTCTATGGCGAGGAGGAAGGCATAACGTAATTTCTCGCTAGATGCACACCGTCTTTTTGGCACGGACTTTCCGATGAATCACGCGGCTCGTATGACCAGTCGTGAAATATCGACGCTCCAGTACAGTTCAAAAGTATTGATTCTCCTCGGTTCATTGGCTCAATTATTGAAGTGTCGAAATTATGATAAAATTTGATCGATCTGAAAGGACCAGTGCTTCAAATATTTCTGAAATACGTGCATGTTTTTTGTTTCGATTTCTCAGAGTTTTAAACTAAAAACATTCATTTCTCCAGATGTTTTTGTATGATGGAGAAAAAAATCAACTAGTTTCGTCGCGACAGTTGAAATTTGGCCCCTCGAACGAGGTGTTTTGATCCAATCCAATTTTTTCATGTTCCGACATTAATCGAATTACAACAGCAATGATTTCCTCGATTTCTTAGTGAATGCTTCTTGAATTATTACAAATCGAATATAAAATCGTGGATGTGAATGACGCGCGAGAAAATTTTTCGTTAAAAATTAGATCGCTTCGAATTAGCGTATATTCGAAATGACACAATTGTCGATACCGAATCAGACGGAGCATCGACATTTTGAGCGAAATAAATTTATCAGTGGAAGACCTTTTTTATTTCCATATTTGAAGATTCTCGTTGATCTGATCCTTGTGCTGGAGTATTAAGGAGAAAATAAGGTTTATACGAGGACTAATTGAAGCGTTGAAAGAACACTCACCTTGCCGCAGTTCATGTACTCGACCGCGGTTTCCCGATAGAAGAAGAATACGTAATCTCCGTATCCGAAGGAACTGACGAAGTTCGGGCCTAAAAATAAGCGAATATATGAGCGTCGTTACGGCGAATGCTGCTTTAATTACGGATCATGGGCAGATTTCCTTGTCGGTATCGATTCCCATTCTTGAAATAACAAAACTATAAATAAGGAAGCTCGTTTTTCGATGGGAAAGCGAATAGAAGCAGGCTGACCCGGAAACGTCGAGACATTTCTGTATACAGAGATCAATAGAGTGATGATCGAGACAGTCTGGCTCTTGTGCATGTTCGAGCAAAATAACGATGAAAATGATTCTCCGAGAGCGGACACTCGAGATTCAATTGTCAGGTGTATAAATGAAAAGGGATTACCGAGTATCGGATTGTAATTATTCGGAAAATCGTGTCAGTTCGAATTCGTCGAGAGATTTTGAAATGAAAATGGACTTTATCGATGAATCGTAAATTTATTCGGTTGAAAGTCATTTCCGATTGATATTAATAGATTATTATCTTTGATGGATTAGTCTTCGCGAGGAAAAATCAAAATTGGCCACGAGTCGTGAATGTTTTTACGACTTGATTTTTAAGGGAGCAGGAACCTTCGCAAAGCCAAAAATCGATTTTTTTCTAAATTCCACGAAGCGTTTACTCGGCGTCTCAGAAATATCGTGCTGGCAAACATTGAAATTGGAACTTGAAGGTGTTCAGCAGCCGAGCAGAGATTGCCGCGAACATGAGACAATGTGCCAGCGCACGGGCGCTTTGCTAATATAGCCGCGCGTTACTGATCCTCATTATACCGCTTTTCAATGCATCAACAGTATTGGACATTAATCAATGAGCATTAAATATCATCGTTCGGAGCGAGTGTAGAATTTTGTCGATAGGGGGCAGCTCGCCGAGTGCATCGGCAGAACGTTCTATGTGAGAATAAAATTGATTTTCAATATGGGGGAAAAAAAAAAAAAAATAAAAGTATTATCTTATTTTGAAGAAAAAATGAGAAATTTGGCTTGAAATTAGCTGAAAAATTTCATCGATTGTGGAGGGAAACATTTTTTTTTTTTACCAAAACAAGAGATCGATAGAATACGGTTGATTTTGTCGCCCCCCCAAAGGCCAATTTAATGATAAAAGTAGAAAAATCGATCGATTTACTCACCGTTTAGCTGGTTGAGATCGGATCTTTCGGTACGAATTTTTTCTCTGTGAATCAAGGGTTCACCGCCCGAGAAATCAGCGACGGTAGCTGCATATAATTGTCCACCTGTTTTGACACACAATGGAGAATACAAAGTTCCGTTGATTCGCATGAATAAGTTATGAAAAAGAATGCAATAACGTTGCACTAAATTTGGCGTTTTTTTCGACGAATTTAGCCGATGAAGAAACAGCCTCTACAGTTTTCGCTGACTCGGGTTTGAAAGACTAATAAACTCCTCGAATTATGAATTTTTTTGACGACGTAATGAAGTAGAGACAATAAAAGTCGAGTGCCTATAACCTCATTTTACGACTGCAGAGTTACGGAGCTTATAGTCTATGTGCGCGCTTGACAAGCTATAATCATTCGGAGACTGCAATTGACCTTTGTTCAATTTGCATAATAATTTTGTCGCTAATTTCTTGTAATCGTTACAACTGACACTTACCGTAATTCGTTTGAATTGTTGTGTAAAATGCCCATTTTTAATCTTATTTATAAATCTGAAACTCTCTTATTATGATGAGACTCGAAATTGTCCTTTGTTCGAATAACTTTAAGTGGTTCCATCGCCAGTGTGATTTGTTGCGATTGTGAGAGCAGACAGTGTAATTCATTAAATGGAGAATTTTATTAATTTGTTGTAGAGCTTAACGAAAACTCGAAGACTCGAAATTGCTCGCCTTCATTGAAATAGTTTCGAGATTTGTTGGGAACTAACTTTATTTGTGAAAAAAGTCCGGTTGGGAAAAACGGATTCGAAATCCCATTCGTGAATAAGACTTCTTTCACTTTTTACTAACTTTTATTTTTCATCGTATAAGACAGGATATCGAATGTTATATGAGCGAATCTAAAGTTCGAGCTCACTCTTAGTACGATTCATTCGTGGATTTGGTAGAAAAGCAAATTTTCTACAGAAAGATTATTTTTTACTTGGAATGATTTTACTTTTTGGCAAAACTAGAAACGTTAGGTGCATTTATTAAGAAAAGCTCGTATCCGGGAGCCCCCCCAGAGCAGATCCTCGAGACAGCAGAAAACGATCACGTAGCAGAGAGCACGTCATGCCCTTTCTCCTCTCTTCTTGCATTTCATGCCGAGGTGCGGGCTAGAGCGGGCTTAGTGGGCCACAAATCTACCTGCAGTTGAGCCCTAACCCGCCAAGGGATATTGCAACGCCCGAGAAAGAGCATACGAGGCGGTGCAACAGAGTTGAAAGCGTCGCACGAAAATAAATGAATATAAAATTCATTCTGTGCAGTAAGGATGCCTTCGTTAAATCGAATAAATAGTCGAATTGAGAAAAATCGATAGCAAGAGAAATAACGCAGGGAGTAGTTTATAGAAAATTCGAATGGTCCCCATCGAATTTTTCGTGTTCACAATAAAATGATAAAGTTTGGCGGAATGAGACGAGACCCTTGAATCGCAATGAAATTTTTCTTCGATCAATTATTTTGATAAATTATCACGAAGGATGATGAACGACGTTGCTGTTTCACGTGGAATGGCTCATGTAAGTGGTAACATCGATGAATATAGTGAAAGCAAGTTCTCCTCTAAGGAGAACCACACGCGAGTATATACCGGGGGAAGGAGCAAAAGAGGGCTTCATCGCTCATCCGGGCAAGCTCCTATCCCGTGGTACACGTCGTCGAGGACGAAACTCGAGGAAATTTCGTAGTAAACTAGATTCCAGTCAGCCACAAGACACATGTGTTTCGAGTATATATTCTCCATCGTAAGGGAGTTTTGAGAAAGAAGCGGAAGGGGTTGGGGCGCGGCGAGGGGCAAAGGTGACGCGAATTTCCTCGAGAATTATTGTTATCATTGTTGCATTAAAGAGTGTGTTTTCCGTAGCGAGTTCGAGATAAAATGGGGAAGGAAAAAACGAGCATGTGCGAATGTTTAGAAAAGAAAAAGGTTCGTGCAGTATATTTTACGATCTCGCGGGGTTGAACGTGTAGCGCGGTAGAATTATCACGAAAATTTATCGCTCATGGTCTTAAAATGTGATTTATCTCATTTGAGAGAAACAAATTATAGTTTTCTTGATCCTTCTACGCTCGTGTAACTCGCGGCTGTGATAAATACATCGCGATATTATATTCTTCTCCGTCGCAATGATCATTTTAATAAAATGTTTATCATTGGAGTTTCATTGTTGCTGCGAAGTAGGAAACGAGAGTGGAAATAAGAAATGGAGAGCGTAACGACCGGCTTGTTTCTTCATCAGCGAAAAATTAAATGAATTAATGTACTCACCGGCAAAAACTGCTGTGCTGTTGTGAAGAGGGTCGTACGGACAGAGCCCCAAGCCGTCCGTCTCGCGATCACTCCCCACGTAAACTCCGTCCTAGAAGAGATAAAAAAAGACGTCGCGAGTTAACATAAAGCCATGAAGCAGCTCGACTACGAGAAAAATCGGTGGGGAAAAGGGAGACAAAGGAACGGGAAAAATGGACGAACGGAAGGGCGAAGACGAGAAAGCAGACGGGAAAATAGTAACACGCGACAAACTGTCGCAGAAGAAGTTGGAGAAACGCTTCTTGGGGAAGCTCGTATAGACTGGGACGAAGCTCGTTGACCCCTTCATTTTTCTTTCTCGCTCCTTTCCCCCTGCGTCTTGATCGTTTTCTATTTTTTTTTCATACTACTTCACCTTTTTCTCACCAAGAAGTGCATGTCCACGAGAAATGAGAAAGATAAAAGAGAGACAGCAGCACGTGAGGGCGTACGAGGCTTATCCTAGAGGTAATAGCAATACGTCGACGGTCTCTCTCGCCGATGGCTCGTAAAAGCGAAAAGCCTGGACTATACCAACGAGAAAAAGGCAGCAGAGCTCCGCCAATGAATATGAAATTTGTTTTTCAACCTGGGCTTCTGCCGTCTCGAACCTTGACGCGATTTCTTACTTTCTCCCTCCTTCTCACTCTCCCTGCCTTTTTCTCTTTTTTAATCTATAAAACCTAAGAGCCCTAATTTCGTCTGCGTTCGCACGTAGACGTAAAATCGCGTGATTTTACGTCCGGAGATGCTTCGCAGCATTCGCGAATGAATTGGCGAGTCAAATTAATTCAATCATTTTTCGTCCACTGACAATGAGAAAATTTCGTATTAAAGTGTCCCATAAAAATCACAGTGCCAAAAAGCAGCGTCGAATTCTCCGCCGGACTTTTCTTTATTGAGATTTCGAATCTTATTGGAAGATATTGGAGAGAGCATAGCCGATCTTGGCACATGTAAAGATTCTTCAAGACCAGAGAATGTCATTTTTTCTAATATTGGGCCAAACGTTTTTGTGCAAGCTCGAAAATGAGGCGTTTTCAGTGTGAAAAAGCAGCGTCGTCGCGTAACTCTACTCGGTGATCTTTATTCATAAACTAAAGTGAATTGTTGCTCGCTTGAAAATTCCATTAATCGCTGGATACTTCGTGCGAGTAATAAATTCAGAAAGAACAGCGTTCTGTTAATAAAATAACTCACACGCTTTCGTATAGCAAATTTACAGCATGAATAAACAAGCGAAAACTCGATAAATGCAAAATCTCAATACTTTAGACTTATTTACTTAGTGTAAACAGTTCGACAATCTTGCTTGCGTTCCTGCATTATTTATAGGGCATAAAACATTCGATAATCCCGCACTGACTAATCGCATAAGATTAATTCTGTGCCAATAGGGCACCGCTATAAATTCGAGACTATTGATAAACTGGCGGCGGCATTAAATCGTAAGCTGCGATCGTCAGCCCACAAATATCCAGAGATTCGAAAAATTTTGTCAGACATATTAATAAATCAATGAATTGTCACCAAGCAGTAAGGATAAGTGAAATTTATATAATTATGTGATTGAAAATATCTTTCGTGAATGTAACTTAATCGCAATATTTCATTCGTTTTATTTTATGCTCAACCTTCCGCGGCGACGCTGTTAAGGTACTTCTTTCGCGAATCTGAATATTCTGTAAATAATGGATTTTAAATTACAGTAGAGTAAAAAAGTGCATGCGAATAGATTTTCATCGCTCAAGCTGACATTCAACCTCTTGGAAAACAAACGTTTTGCTTTTTATTAAAAACAGCTCGTTTCACACTGGACTAGAAAAATTTTAAAAAAAGAATTCAATCGAATTGAATAAACAAAGAAAAATGCATAATTCGGTGCAAGTTAAAAAACTGTTACTTCTGCACGTGGCTATAACGCTTGTTATGTAGTTGATAATTATATTCTGTAACGCACGGTTTTGGAAAGCTTAAAGAATCAGCTCCATGAAACTATTCGTAAATCGCAAAAATATTCACTACCTTACGAGTAATTTCACTTTTCGAGATATTTCGAGCTAAATATTCAACTTGCTTTTCGAGTAAAAAACAACTGACATCTCAGAGAACTCCTTGGAAATATAAACATAAATAATAATAAAAAACATGGGAATAAACGTATTTAGGTGTGCGGAGAAAGCTAAAGTTCGCTAAGGAATTTTTATCGCCTCCGCGCGTTGTTTTTTGCAATAGCGTATAGTGCTGGCCTGCATACACAGTAACGATTGGAAAAAGGCGAAGTGCAGGAAAGAAACGTGAGGAGTTGGAAGATTAGAGAACAATCGGCGTTTATTGTGAATCGATTTTCACGAGTGAACTTATGTGTCTGTATTTATATATACGCAGATATAAAGACATAAATATATGTATGTTGCGAGGTGCTGCGTTGAATAAAATATTCGAGAGTTCGTCGGCGAAATGAGTTTTCCTCGATGTTGAATAGAAACGAGAGGAAAGAGCGCTGCGAATTGATCGATCAAATTTCTTATTGATCTTGCCTAGTTTCTTTTTGCGATAGTTATTCGAGAATCAGAGCGAAACGCGATTTCTCGAACGTGCATCCTTAACGTGGAAGGAACGAAGTAAGAGATTTCATATTCACTGGGGCATCGTGTGCCGATTTTTATGCATGCAAGCTGCACCATTTTTGCTCTGTGAAGTCGATCACTTTTTGTTTTTAATTTTCGAGCAATCTTTCGCGCGAACGGGACATCTCAGCGACCGTTTGACGTTGAGATTGGGACGCTGGGAGTCAAAGTGTTGGTGCGAAACGAATTATTAATCGGGGCTACGGACTGCGTCTGTGCGAATATCCGGAGCAAGAATATTATTGGATTTTATCGATTTTCGAGTGAGTTACTTCGCGGCTGAACATCGCCATTAATTTATTGGCTCGCGACGTTGATTATGTTAATCCAGCATGTCAGATTTCACTATTTATATCTATAAAATGCTCGCAGCCTCGACGCGGATTGAATCCGCGGGACGATTGATCACATAATTGTTCTAAATGGAAAAGGAGATTAAAATATAACGGGAATTGGTTCATCTCGACGATCGAATAGTCGCGGATTAAATAATGAGAGCGACGCGATCCATTCGCTTCTCAATGGTTGGCGAAGCTCAATGCACAAATTCCAACACATAGGTGGATCTAACAGCAGCAAAAGGAGCAACAGAACGCTGCGAGATCGGGCCCTTCGCAAGAACTTGAGGGACAAACGAGACGCGAGAGAGAGAGAGAGAGGAGAGAGAGAGAGAGAGAGAGAGAGAGACCGAGTCACTCGTTATCTCGGTATACCAAAACTTTTCAGCTAATTATCATTAATTAGAAAAGTTTAGGGAACGAGTGAGAGGAAGACTGGAGGAGCCTGTGTGCGGATGGTGGCGCTTGGAACGAGCAACGAGTCTCTTCTTATGTGTTGATCCATATAGCACCTCGAGTGAGGGTGTGATACGTATTGCCACGGTTTGGAGCACAACTGGTTCAACTTTAAAAGTTTAAGGCAAGAACCGGCACCTCGTAAATCCAGACTGCAAAACAATGACGTGCCAAGATAGCGAGTGCCAGTTGTGTAACCCTTAACCGTGTGCATGTATCTCGGCCTTAACGATACACTTTCAAACAGATAGATAAAAAAAACCTCAATTTTATATCTCTTTATGAAGCTAACGGTATCGAAGATTACATCTTTGATTTCTTTTCTAGGTCAAACTTGCTGTTTCTCAACACTTTTAAAAATCTTTTCGTCCCGTTCTTTTCGATTTTCCGCAAGCATTTCAGAGTGCAATAGTATTCCGACAGAGAGCTCTGAAAAGATCCAATCACTACGTCGCATCCGAGATAACACGAGAGTGTTTTGAATTTTTTCATAGTTCAGCAGAATTGGATGAAAGAAAAACAAAAATACAATTTATCATTATTTCATTACGAAATATGTTTTTAGTTTTTCGGAGTGAAAAAGCTCTCTTTGAGCACTGCACGTTTTGCCAATTTAATCGAATCCGGTTTTTTTGTCAGGGAGTGAATTATTCCGAGTGTAGCTTTGAGGAAACGCTTACGCGTATGCACTCGGCGATGGAACTTTTTAATTAATATTATCCTCGATTACGTTTTGATTTGGCGAAACGAAGCAGACGCGAGGAACAAAATGAAAGTTGATTAAAAAGTAACATCTTTTTCGAACTTTCCATTTGCTTTTTCATCCAAACTCGATCTGCCATGCTCAGATTCTTTTCCGGATTTGTGAATACCAATAAAAAGTCTGCTTTGTTTCGACACCGTCGTTCCTCTAATCCAAAATGGTTGCTCTCGCATGCATTCACTTTTGCACGATTAATAAATCAGATTTAGCCTAGAGCCAAATAATTAATAGAACCTGTCGATAATGAAACTAATTTGTGTACCAGGCGATTTTATCGTTGCACTATGATTGCATACCCTTATGGAGGGTGTTCCTAGATTCCAATAATTGATTACGTCGATTAGCGCGAGTGATTAAAAGCTATCGAAAGCAAAAAGCGTTAATCCTCGGTCACGCTATTTGGGTTTTAACGCCAACAATAAATTCAATTGAAACTTCCATTAGTTTGCCGCTGAATTCGCAAGACCGAGGCGCAAACGCGATTCCTTCGAACCGTAAATGTTTATCGATACTTTCTTAAAAAACAATAAATTCATCACAATCATGACGATTCATCGAGTCGCCTCAATGGAAATAAAACTCCGCGAGTGTCCGTTCCAAAAGAAACTTGTTTTTTTCCTCCCTCCCTCCCCCGCCCGCCCCTCTTCTTTCCTTAACAAGTCTTTTTATCGTTCCATTGCCTATCGCGCAAGAAAACAGGAGGAAAAAAGCGAATTAACTTATCAGACTTTGAGGTTTCAATTTCGTAGCCGCGAGGCCTGAAAGCCCAGCAGCGATTAAGATGAACAACCCTCTCTTACCATCGAGCGTGTCAAACTTTGAATATTAATGGAGAGAAGCACTGGATTAAACGTACGAGATCAAGCGTTCCCCATCCCTTTTCTCCACCCCCTCTCACTTCCGCGTCTCACCCTTTTCCATTTAAGCTCGAAGAAGGGAGAATTGGAATCACGGGGAAAATTTCTATCCCCGGCAGCTACGGCCCGGTCGAGAGCCCTGGAAAGTACCGCCGCTGGAGGTGTGTAGGCCCCGAGTCAGGGTTAGTGGGTGGATGGGTGAACGTATCTTATCGGCTCCCGGAAGTTCCGTAAATCATTCGGGCCAACGGTGTGAAGAAACGAGTGAGAGAGAGAGAGAGAGCTGGTGCGGTGGATCTAATGGACCGTTTTACGGAATTCCTTCCACATTTATATACAGGCACGAGGGTGCATCCGTGTGCAGCGAGAGCAGCAAAGTCACATTTTTCCATGGATAGGAGAACGCGCGCGCGCGCGGCGAGAGGAAGGATTTATAGAAAAATGAAAGACGCCACCCCGGGGAGAAACGATTTTCCTTTAACCCCGTTATACACGCTTTGCTTCACTATCCTATTCTGAGAAATCCATAAAACGATATAAAATAACCCACAATGATGTTAAGCACGCGATATATTGCATAAAATACGCGCACGAGCCTCTCGATCAATAACCGTTTAGTTACGACAAACGATGACGCGAGATAAATTCAATTACGATTTATTTATGTTACGAGTGAATTGCGAGAGCTAAAAGGAAGCGTGATTAAAAGCCCTTTTTCGTCGAATACTTTGCGCTGTTTATTTACGCGGGCATGTCGATATTTATCGGGGATAATTAACTTGCCGTTTATTCCGGATTCAATGTTGCTAAATTGTTATTTCATTTCAAATAGTCACTCGATATATTATTCGTGAAGAATGAATTTGGAAGCGTACCTATCGATATTTTTCCACCATTTTTTGTGTCGCACGCTCAACATTTCTCTTTCACTCTCGTTTTATTTTAATCGGTAGCGTATTTCGATCGCGCGACTCTAACCGTAAGAGGAAACCGACCGAATGGTGCACCATAATTTATACAATTCTCTGACAATTCGGAATATCTCATCGGGCAAAAGATCAAATGTCCATAATGCTTTTCGGGCTTGCATCAACTTTCATATATACCTCAGTAATGAACACGTTTACTCACAATGAGGTTCGAGGCTGCGAAACATTCAATGCCCGTGGACACTTTGCGCACTGTAAAGTGCGCACCGGAGTTACAAAAGGCGAATTTAACATTAAATATTATCTGACCGCGATAAAATGACATATTAATTCCGGACGAGCACACATCGTGATTGGAAATGGAAAATCGAAAAACGTTTTGTGCACACGTGTATACGGAACTGTCGCGTTTGACCTGACCCGCCGCGCGCGCGACCTCGGATTTTTGTTTTGCCATTTACGGATTCGCCTCTCGTGATATCGTATCGCGAGGACATTCCATTATTTTTATGTACGATTGGAAGTTTGGACAATCCAACCGGAATGTCGAATATAAAACATCGCGGTGAGCTCCCCTTTTCGAGCATTCCCGTGTGTGTGTGTGTGTACGTGACAAAATACAGCCCAGCGACGAGTTTTGCAACCGAGCATAGCTTTGAGAACGTGTCGTTCGGAATGTGTGCACATATATACGAAAATATGATCGTCAATCGAGAGAATTATTATTGCAAAATGGCTGCGTACTGAGATAAACAAATCGTTGTAACAACTGGATGTCTTTATAGTTGATGTTTTTGTTGCTTGATCAAACTAACATCCGGCGCTTGCGATAAACAAGGAATATCCGAATTTATCCGAATCAGCAAATTTTTGTTTTTGAATTAACTAAACGAGTGAACCAAATCTTTTGTTCGAAGCGTTCGAAACATTTGTTTATTTATACTCAATTTAGATAAACTTTTATGACATATTTATTTGAATATCAAGTACTGAAGTATATCTAAACGGTTTTGTTGAAATAATTTGTGAATCGAATCATACTCATCGATTCAACTTAACCCAAAATTTGTTGAAATATATTATTATATTAGCCCACGTGATTTGTGAAAAATAACAAATAATTTTGATAGTCGGATTTTTTCTTCGGGTAGCCTAAATCTTATCGATGACGAACCAAATCAATTGTCTACCTCGAAAGAAAATTCAGTATATTTGATGTACAAAGTTATAAACGGATTTGCTTATTTTTTAACAAACCAACTAAATTTCTGCCTGATCAAATGGTTCATGTTCTTTATTTCAACTGTTATATGCGAGCTCTAAAGAAACACCAGGGACGAATTTAAAATAATTATTGTACTGTAACTGGGTTAAAAACATCAATAAAATTAACGAAACGTTGCGCGGAGCAACGGAAGCTGCAGCAATAATTCGAGGGAGCCCGTAATTATGTGAAATCTTTTTCGTTCCCTGTATAATTAGCGATAAATAAAAAATTTTCCAACTGCTTCTCACCGTAGTTTTCGTGTGCATCGGGTGCTATTTTTCACGTGAATTCAGCGCGTCAAATGTACTTAATAATTCTTGGCATATACGAACAAAAGGTCCTGACGTTTCGCTCCCCAAAAAAAGAATCTGTTTAAATGCCTTCATTCGCAGCAGGAGCCGTAAACTTGACGGTAAAAAAATTCAATCGCATATTTCACGCTTATTTAACCTGGCAGAATTTTTTCCTCCTTTATTTTCAACCTTTAAATTGCAGCTACGAAAGGGAGTGAGAAGAAAAAAAAGCTTTAAAACAGAAAAAAGCTTAACTGTTTTTCCGCGAGCTGAGATTACTCGGACACAAAGCCCCCGAGCTATACGATAATCTGTTAGTAGATTATAGATGCATATGCGTGTATGCAAAGTTCATATAGAAGCATGTCGTTAGTCGTGCAAAATCCGGCCAACACCAGGGAGATGGATAGAGCCACGCCCCAGCTCTCCAACCTAATTATCGTTACGCTCGACGAGCATTGGTATAACTATCCGGTCAACCTGCTGGACAAGCGTTCTCCGCATTCATATGCATATAGATAGAGATATATATATATTTACAGGGACAAATATACATGTATTCTAAGTTGTCTAGAACGTCAGCTGTATCAGGGCACTCGTGTTATAACGTTACACTCGACAGTGCTTCCTCGACGCATTGCGATTCGTGGAGCATTATGGGTTATGTATGGATTTTGATATCAATGGGGATTGTACGGAATATATGAAATGATTGGTAGATAACGCGGAGGTAGAAAAAGCATTGGGAAAGAATAAAAATGAATAGCTGAAAGGAAATAAGATTATGGCAACATGAAGTCGGCTATGATCGAGTGCGCCGGAGGTTCAACGTAATTAATCCAAATTTAATGCCATTTTGGGTAAATAGTTGTAAAGTGGAAAGGATATTTCAAAGGTTTTATGCGTATAATCAAGAATAAATATGAATAATACGAAGGTATAGGGAGAATTTGCGCAGTGGCACTTTGTACGTCGCGAGATCTCGTAAAATAAAATGATCCCGGTCATTTCTCGTGAATAATTAACGAGCTAATCGTAAGGGGAATGACAAAATGAGAGTCCAAAGTAGATTGGCAGATGGGGCATAAAATTGATTTGCATTTTACGATCGGCGTGCACTCAAGTACGTGGACACGGTTGCGTTACAAGGGCAAAGGTCAAGTTGGTCAAGTTGAAACGAGGAGGATGAGTTCCGGAAGTTTGAGCGCATGTTCCGCAGGGTTTACGAGGGAAGCCTCAGGAGTGCGATACCGTGGACGAAGCGACTGCAGTTCACCTTGCAAGTACATTTGTTCAGTACCTCGTGTATGTGTGTATTGAGGACGGTTAACAGTTGCGAGTATAGTATTACGGCAGAGCGCGCGGGAGGGGCTGCACATCCAGCGAGCGAGAGAGTTAACGCGAAACCAGAGATTCCCTTCCCGACGGAGCATCCGACGTAAGATTTATCGCTATCCGACCTTCCACTTGGCACCAAAACAGTCCAAGTACAAAAGTAAGGAGCCCCCACCGGAGACGAAAACCCTTCTGGATGTTTCTCGCTCTACACACCTGCACATTTGGCCACAACTACTGTTCCCGAGAGTTGCTCAATCGCTGGACCAAAGCGGAGACCCTTCGGATCGCACTTGTTTCAGCTTGCCCATAAATTTGCCAATATAAACAAAATGTTAAGATAAATGAAATGGAACATAAAGTAAACGTGTTGCTACCACGAGATAAAGGACTTTTAAAAAAGTCTTTCATTGGAAAAAATCCACTGAAAATACCCGTTTCGAAAAAGTACGAGCGAGCGAAAAATCGTGACGGAGGCTATCGCCTTTTTATTTGCATCCGAGCCAGCAGGACACGCTCGATTTCTTAACTTCGTTTTCAACAAAAGATTTTCTGTGAATCGCGACTGTAAAAACAAAGTACTGTCGTAGCGGAAATAACGAGCGAGTGAGACGAAAAAAATGATTAACCACGAGCGTCCGTGCACTTGACCACCACATTGTGAAGTTTGCCCCGCACAATTAGCGGTGAATCGGTATAAATTGCATTGCTGTAAGCAAATGCGTACCACAACAGTGATTGGATCCGATAAACAGATATTTCTGTATGCATGCATACGGCAAGTCCCCGCAGATGTGTGTCGAACATGCCCGTAGTAGAGTCTCGTCAGAATGGCAAAGCGCAAAAGGCCCGCCGTGCAACGTGGACAGCATTAATCGACGACCACCGTGTCCGTTTCAGTTCGTTTCGGTCCGTTAAAGATCGCGTATTCGCTTCCGGCGCGGAACCAACAGAGAGCGAAAGAGAAAGAGCGAGAGCAGCAGAGAGAGAGTCTGCGGCCTCGTGCATTCCCAGCCGCGTGTTAACCCGGCCCTGTAGTTCACGTCAGTTCACTATGCCATGGTCACTAAATCGTAGCCCTTACTTGGCCGTCATTGCAAGACTCGATCGTCCACGTACGCATATCCATACCGAAACGGCAAAACGACATCGTCAGTCTTGACTGGCAGCACCAAATTGCTGCATAATTATTCGCCCCGGACAAAGCGAACGGAGATCTGAGACCGTGCGGATCGAGTCTTGCGCGGGCGTACGAATTCAAAGAGAACGAATCATTTGAGGCGTTGGAGCGCGCACATGAAAAAATTTAATGACCGAAAGGGGATTAAAAAATCGATTTGACGAAGCGTCGATTTGATATATAATTTGATTCTCCGATTAATCAGAATTAAGCTGCGTGAATACGCGAAAAAGAGTTGCCGCGATGCTCCTACGAACGATCGTTTGCTTGCAAAGAACCAGACGATTCAATATTCCATGCCGAGCAGGCGTCTAAATTTTGAAATATTATTCGTAATTATCATCTCGAGAAGTGTTTCGAACGCGTTCAAATAATGCTGGTTTATGATTCGCCCGAAGGAATTCATCTCCCGGTGAGTCGACGACCAGCATTGTCCACCGATGCGAAAGGAAGCTCAAAGTCTGAAGGCGAGTGGGCGAAGTTTGTTGATGAAATTTCTGCAACGTCTGCGAGCGATCTTTAGAAAGTTTTTGACAACTTCCTTCGTGTCTCGAATATTGTTAATACCCGAGAGCGCGAGGATTGCGAAATATTCACAAAGCACGTCGACAGCAATGTGAAAAACGTGATACTTTTGTTGATTAATCGCATTATATTAGCCCGCGCTGATGGTTCCGATTTCTCGACCTCCCTTTCCAAGTGTCACATGAGAATTGATGATTTTTTCAAAACCTTGTGGTCAATTGTTCGAGAAAACTTTGACTTTATTTCCAAGATTCCAATCCCTCTTTTCGTTACATTCCTTCATTTGGCACGTTATTTCCTAGCTCGCCTACCGTCGCAAGTTGGTTGAAAAAGTAAGAGAAAGGGAAAAGAAAAAAAACACACACATACTATGAAAAGTAATTTCCTCCGAGGAGGATCGGAGAGTCCCAGGGTCCGGGGTGATGATCTTCATCGGGCTGTCAAACTTTTACAATTTTTTATTCCACCGATTTGTTCATTTTATTCTTTCCCCATACAGATATAGGTGTTACCTTCAGTTCTTTTTTCTCAACTCTTTCTCCACCAGGTCACCGGCTCATTCTCTCGTTCGTGTCCCGACGGTGTTCACCCTTCGACGGAGCATGAATTCACCGGGGAAATTACTTCCGTCGTTGCAAGCCTCCAAGGTCCCACGAGCCAACGTGCTGTATGTGAGCTTTGCTTGTGTGCTCGCACCCTGCTCGTGTATCTGTCTGTGTGTTACAAGTTCGAATCTATTCGGAGATTGTCGGTGTTGACGCTTCTGTCCGGTGGTACGGTTCATTGGATGCCTCGTATATTTATTAGCCGTCTCTTCGTGATTGATAGCATTCTTTGGGAAAGTGTGCGTCGTTGATCGAGTAGAATAAAAGTGTCAGCGAGGCAAGCTTTATTATTTCATCGAATTTCCTGCCCAATTATTGTCTCAATTTTCCTTCTTATATGTATATTTCACTGGGAGTGAGTGAAACAACGTCGAAAAGAGGTTTGCAGCGGTGTCGTCTACACACAGCTATAGTCGCGGGGTTTATCGAGGCATGATATCCCCAGAACGTATCTCCGTTTTGTTTCCTATCTTCTTCCTTTTTCCTCGCAGCATCCTTTTTTTCCTCAACCTACCCCGCATCGAGTTTGTTCACGATCCCATCACAGAGCAGATTCCCCCTTCGTTTTTTCCTCGCAATTCTTATATAGACCGCGCGAAACTGAGATTGTCGGTTCTATATAACCGTACATTACTTCACTCGGAGCGGCTAGACGGGATTCTGGAGTATTGGACGCTCATGCCGCCTTTCTGGCTCGGCTTCTCGTACTGCTCTTATCTCAGATACAACGGTACTGTACACACGCAAACTTTTATATCCTCGGTTTTGGTCCCATCAATTGTAAAAAAAGAAGAAGAAACCCTTTGACCAGCAACCGTCCCCGAGCAACGTCCATGAAACGTTTTGTGCCAAATCGACAAATCCATGCTTCTGATACGCCTGGATTTGGCACATGATTTATTTTGGCGTTGCTAGCTATGCTTTTATAAGAGCAACCGACTCTTTTATCTTCATATTTTTTCCTAACCGGTCTTATTCGATATCGCGATTGTCACACAGTTATAACCTTCCGAGACGGGAGATGATGGGGTTGCTCGGCTGTTTCCCAAGCTCTTCAAGGTTCAACCACGAAATGATTTTCTTAAGAAACGATTGTCTTACTAGTAATAAAGATGTGTTACGCTAAAGATCTAACGAAATTGGTAAAATGAGCACTCGTAACCTCACCTTCGCTCATTTCGGCGCATTTTTTAGCCAGGGGCGAATAAAATTCCGGGTTCAGTCAGTGGTGGATCCTCGTTTAATTAATGGCTTGTAATTTCATTCGACAAAAGATAAGTTGAAAAAATCTTTTTACAATTTCCAATAAATAACTGTGACACAATTTAAAGACATAAATTAAGAAGTAAAAATCGGTTCAATTTGGTCACCCGTAAAATACGGTCCTTCGGGCATGATCTATCTTAAGGAGGGAGGATCGCGACGATAGAATGTTGCCATGCTAAATCATGTTAAAAATATGAAGAATTTCAAAATGATAAGAATTTAATAAAATTTGGTAAATGTATTCTTCAAAAATACATAAGACAATATAAATTTTTTAAGATTTTTCTACCACATAGTTCTCGAGTAATTGAACACTAAAGTTCACGTGTACAAGCACAGAGTTTTACATACATACATGCAGTTATACATCTCGTGCATTATAAGAACTTCGTTTTAACGCTTAATTATTCGATAACCATGTGGTAAAAAAATTTGATAAAAATTGTATTTGTATACTTGATGCCGAAGAATGTTTTACCACCAAATTTGATCGAATTCTGATTATTTTGATTTCGTGATCCCACCCTCCTTAAATACTTCGATCGTTCAATATTTTCACATCGAAAAACGTTACGCAGAGATACGCTTCTTGTCTTTTCGCGTGGCTAAGGGTCAAGGCAACGACGAATATGAAAAATGACTGGGACGAATTCGAAAGTGTACTTCGATGAGGACTTTCGTGCATGGACGTGAGCAAGTTGAAATCGACAGCGCATAGAGAGAAACGCATAATCACTCTTATCGGCAAAGTTTTTTAAGAGCAAAAAAAGAGGAACGGTGAAGAAAAAAAGATGAAAGCGAAAAAGGGGGTGAGTAGGAGGATGGCATGGAGAGTTGTCCGGTTTGTCACAGTTTGGCTGCACAGTTCAGGCGTTTTGAGACTGACGTTATCAAGAAAGCTCGAGTGGGTGAGCCCGAGTTTATACACCTCGTCGTCGGACTTTTCCAATCGAGGTTCAAACCCCGTGCCCCTGCTTCCTGCTACCACCCTCGCTCCACAACCGTAATCGTTATCGGTTCGCGACGAGACGTTGGTCGCGATTACTCCGGTGACAGAGAGAATCCAGACCGAAGACATGGGACAGAACAGCGTAGTTTCATTCTTGATTATCGACGGGACTTGTCGATTTATCGCGAGTCACTTCTGTATACAAGCATGAAGCACACATATATACGAGTCTCAAGTGAAGCATTAAGCTCTCTGGTGTGTATATCGATGTTGTACGAAGGCTATTTGCATCAAAACTTCCCCTTCGTTTTCCGCTTTCCAATCCTCGATCTCCGCAATGTTAACCGACGATTGAATAACGTGAGGTTGCCCAGTCGTCCCATATCTGCATCGTGAAAACCTCACTTTTTTACACACCATTTTATTCATTGAATCATACATCGGAGATTTCGATAAGTGAATCTAGTGTCTGGGAAAAATTCCTTCGACTTGTCTCACCGTGATAATCAATATTTCGTCTTCCATATCACATTCATTAAATTTTCCTTCCAAACATAGATAATGAATAAGGAAACCCTGATGAACATTCGTTCGCATGCCAGCAGCCTCTGCCCCATAAATAATATTCCAAAACCAAGAGTTCATCGAGTCTCCGTTATCAATTTATAATCGAGGGTATAAAAATATGTTCTGTCAAATGAAGAATGGCACACATTGGTATTCGGAGCGGCGTGGTTGAGAACCGGAGCGAAAATTCTTCACGTCCATAGAGATTTAATGGTAGGAGCAGTATAGCGAAGAGAATCGTCAATCAAAATTTATCGCAGAACAGCCTCGCGGTATAGAATATATCTGTATACGTGGAAGCGAATACATATGTTTGAGTATTGAAATTCCAACAAAATCAGTAACTCACGTGGTACAGGCAGCCACGCACGATATAACGCGATCTGAAACCAAGTTGGCTTATGCGCGGTACCACGATGTGCCATACGAGAGTTTCAAGCAACCACGAGCGATCCTCCGACGCGATGAATTCGTACGTATATCCATGTCGCGTGTATCTGCGCACACGTGCATACGCGAGGGTTTGATGCGACGAGCGCGAGCCTCGAGACTCTGGCGGGATAGTGTTCACCAAGCATTGAGACACATTCCATTCCGTTCCATTAGCGATCGTTAAGGAACGCGAGAAACGCCCGTACACTGCCTCCTCGTACATGGGAGCACTTTCGATTGGCCCGGCGAAGGAAAAATAAAGCACGTAGAAATGCGATGCATGGAGTTACGTCCACGTTCCAAAACGTTGTTGTTGTTGCACCTGGCGCGAGAAGTCAACCGCATGGTATGGCGACTCAACACCCTGTTACGTCTTTATGCATTTCGTTTGATGCCAGGGCATATCCGCGTGTGCGCATACGTGAGCTATTTCTTATCGAAAAACAATGAAATTCTTCAGAATAGAATTTCTGAAACGGAAACGTCGTGGTTATTGGTCGAGAACCGTTCTATTTGTTTGCCAATGATTACGAGGCTCTGCAGTTACCATTTTTAAATTAGTCGCTTCATTCCTGACGGCGTTCCACGTCGTATTCTCCTCCGTTCATTATCCGGCGCGATCTCGCATTTAGGGGAGCGCCAACTGGAACAGTCCGAGATTTTCTTCCCATTTTCAGCCCTCCGCGAGAACATATCGAATGGATTTCCCGAGTGTGAAACGACTCCGCACGTTTCAATGAAGCAGGCAACAGGAAAGCAGGTCGTTGAACGCACTCCGGATTCATAATTGGGAGCGACGCCCTCAAAGTCTCTGAATGAATATTTTTCAAGCGACGGACACACTCCTCTGATCAAACCTGTCACACGAAACGTTCGATACGTTTAGAGCCACTTTGTGTATCAGCACAGATCTCAACTGATCCTGAGGCACGTTGCGGCGTGCACGCCAGTGTGTGCGGATATTTGTACGTTTACCGCACCCAGAGATATGTGCCGAGATCAACGCGCAGTGTATACAGAGGTGCTTACGTACAAGTGGTCGTGAGTCTTGGATATCACGTACGGTTTGGGTTGCCTGGCGAACTTCCAAACTACCACCCTTCAGTGACATTCGAACTACCCTTTTCTCCCCACGTACGTACTGACGTATGTATGTGCCGGCGCTCGTATGTACCGATGAACATAAATATCTGTACATAAAATAAAAAGGTATAGACATAGAGATGTGAGCGAGCCTATCTTCGGTATTCGCCGTCTCCGACAGCTTGACTCGGACCGTGATATTGCATCGTGCGCCCGCGTTTGCTCTCGTACAACGAGAATAAGCCGGGGGAGCTGATACGAGTGGAAAAAGGAAAAAGAAGTTGACTGAAAATCAAAACGGGAAAAAAAGCCGTCCTCTTGGCTTACTTACGAGTAGGACACGTAGCTCTGGGCTCGAGTCGTCCACAAAACGATGAAATACGGATATATGTTATTGAGGAAGAAGTGGAATATCGATCGAACCTTATCGGAGAAGGAAATGCGGTTAGGAAATTTGGATTAAACCAGTCGTCGCAACGGTGTGATTAATTTTGACGGATTTAGGTCGAGTTTATTTTATCTCGAGTATATATTTTCGTCATCGAGGTCCACACGCCCGGCACTGGATTCGGGGATCTGTGTCGCGGGCACGAGAAAATCGATGTAACTTCGGGATTCACCACAGCAACGATTCTTATTTTATTGTACCTTTGTTGCCAGGGCTCTCTGGCGTGGAATGGATTTCCTGCAACGCATCGCATTCTCGCGGAGCTCAGAACTAATTTAGTGGAAAGTGTATAGACGAATAGCAGATAAAATTTTATCGTATGGCGCGCTCGCGCGAAGGATTCGATATATCAGAAAGTTCCATTTTCAAATTTCATTGCTTGTAAAAAATGCTCTTTTTCTTTTTCGTTATTCACGATTGCCCGAACGGAAATGTGAAGATTCGGAATGGATAATGGAGTGGACGTTTTCGTTCATATTCGCTGTTGAATATTCATCATCACTGAAGTCTGCCTCCCCGATTTCTGCTGCGTTTCGGCTCCCTCCGTTTTTCTCTTTCTCTCTGCGTCCGCGTCTCTCTCTCTCTCTCTCTCTCTCTCTCCCTTACCGGCTATTTATCTCATTAATTCATATTCAATGAATCACACGTGCAGCTACGATTGCTAATCTATAAGCGATTCGAAGCATCGATCGCTTTTGAGAGACGCTCAATCGAGGCGTGATCTTGACAGTGAGAGAACCGATAATCGATTCCCCCTCCCGGATATGGATTTATGTATACCGCTGCTAATTTAATCGTGTTAATTTGCCTGTCCGAGTAATACTACCGTCCGTGTATGTGTTACTTCATCATGCGGAATAATACTTTGAAACCTTGTTAACCAACCGTATCGGTCAATAATCCAAAACTTGTCGACGTACTTAACTGAGAGTTCTCGATAGCATAAAACAGAGCTTGAATGTGGCTGCGTATTTAACGTTGTTCAATAGCAAAACCCAATTTCTTACGGAAATTTTGAAAAAAATATGTCGCGTAGAAAAATCTAAGGAAGGAAAAATCTAAGTTCTATGGTTTCTTCATCTGAGCAGATGGCAATCGTCAAACAAAAAATGTGTATCGAAATAACCCGAGAACGATTCTTATACGAGTTTGATTTTAAAAAAATACGATGTTAGAGTATCTTTTGAAGAAAAAATTAAAAAACACGATGTACTGTCTAATTTTTTAAATAAAAATGATTGTAATAAAAATCGTATGAGAATTTGAGTGAGAGAATTTTAAGGTTTGCGACGTAACAACACTGTCGCGTGAGACGAGCCATGATTATAATTATTAACGATTATTTGAAATATTTTTGGAACATGTTTCACAACGAATAGTGTTCACACAGGAAGGGGGCTGCACCCTATATTTTATACGGCACTTAGCTGTCGCACTACCTTACACGGAGAAAACGGATTCGTTTTGTTCCAGGAGGAATATATTATTTTTCAAGGATTTAAAAATATTTAGCCACCGATTACAAACAGCATAGTAATTTTGGAATATTCCAATTTTTCGTTCCTTGAATTCTCAATATGAGCACAACATTTCGTTTTGTTTTCGAGTGTCATTTATCATGTCAGATTAGCGCTTGCTGATAAGTGGAAATATATTGTAAATCACAAATTTTCCCAGACAGCATAGCAAATTCTATGATACGAATACGTGTTACTTAACGATTAACTTAAGTATGCACGAGCATACACGTATTAACAATGTAAATATTTGAAGTGATTGAAAACATTATTTACTATGCTTATAGAGAAAAACGCTCTTGAGTCTTTTGAATAAAAGGTATGGGTTTCTACAATGGTGGATAGAACAATTATTATTACTGCTCTTCGAATAAATGCTGCATCTAAATAAATAAATACTTCCTCTTGAATAAATGCTTAATTCCTCTAGAATTTTCGGCCTCGTTTTCTCCGCGCAACTTAATGAAAAGTGGTATTAACTTGACATTTTAAAATTCATAAGGACGACACAAAAAGTGGAAAATCACGATTGCAGATTGGAAGGTGGAGATACGTTTGATCTTTTCATTCGATCGGAACTCTACGCCGGCATGTCACTAAAAATCGATATCACATTCTACGTTCATTGCAGCGTGAACGGAATATGGCTGGGGAAAAAATTGGACTAACCGCCGGTCTGTGTAGGTATAAATTCCAAATACATTTCTCCTCGCCATTCGGATTTCCGATCCAAAGAAAACACATTTTTGTTGTCCGTCGATTATACCATTATTAAGTCCCGCATCCGAGTTGGATTCGCGCGCCACACACACGCATACGCGAGAGACAAATGCCGGGGATTGTTGATCTCGCGTTCGGTACGAGTACAGTACATGGGGGTCGGGAACGAGATCGTCGTTAGCCGAGTCCACGATCCGAAATAACGATCAAACGGTGTGCAAAACGGCAATCCGGTACACATATTTGCCTGTGTCTATATATTTAATACAAACATACACTCGCGCATGATCGCGTATGCCATTTAACAATCGTTATACGTATGGGCTTACATTCAAATGTATAAACATACGAGCGTATTGTCCCATCCAAGTGTAGGTACACGTGGGAACATGAACGGCCGGTGGCGAGAGATCTCGCCGAGTTTAGACGAGACGAAGAGGGATTGAAGCGAGAAACGGTCTCGGTTACATTTGTATATTCCACATACACCGAGCTCCCTTCCATTTCTAACCGAATAGCAATCGATCCCGAGGGAGAACGCCGAATGTTTGCCATCAACGGGCTAAGGGGCAAATGCACCAGTGTCCAGTTCGACGCAGATTGAAAGTGCGAGATAGTAGTTTTGCGACGTCCCAGTGTACAACACGTTTCTCTCGCAGAAGAGATTATACCTTCCCCGTGCGGCTCACCATTTCGTGGGTTTACATCTGTGTATTACGCACACCAAGAGAGAGAGAGAGAGAGAAAGATAGAGAAAGCGGTTATCGTGTGATCTCTGTAGCAATCAGCTCTGATCGGTCGGAACATTCGCCACTTACACTCGATCTACCCTGACCACGTATTTACCTCTGCCATACTCTTCCTAATGAGATTAGGGACACTCGCACGTGGGGGAACGATCGCTCGGCGGTAATCGGGAATAACGATTTCTGGGCATCGAGGTTTTCATCGTAGTCAAATTGCTGATGATCACGATTAATCGTTTTCAGTATATTCCTTGCTAATTATTTGTACGCAGCATGCTCAGTTAGTTTGGGTTCGAAGACTTCATGAGAAGTAGTTCAAGTTCGCTCGATTAGTGAATTCACTCTCGTTATTTTTTCTCAGAATAATACTTAATGATAAATGGCTCGAGTTGTTTCTGGGCTCGGAAGCAATTTGCTGTAAAAAATGAACCTACGCTTGATGGAAAGCGTGAAGGTGGAAAAAAAATCCATTAGAAGCGTTCGAATTCGTAGGAAGCGTAAGAAGCGAAGATCTTTTCGAACTACTAACGTCGAATCATTGCACCTCCAATTTAGTGTAAACGAGAATATCTGTAGAAAGCACAAATATCGCTTCGGCGAGAGATAAGTAAAAAAAAAGGAAATTAATTAACGACTTTGAAATCAGTCGAAAAATTATATGATTAATCAGTAATTGCTCGTTTGGTATTTTTCAATTTCATGAAGGAATATTGATCGTCGAATGATCCGTAATAACACACTCGCGTATACGCGTGAAACGTTGAGAGTTACTATTTTTCGTAACGATCGCTCGACCTCGACTTTCTAATGACTGTGAAATCTAATCTATCACGTCAAATCTGCGCCTACTGCGGAGGCACAATTATCATTCGGTTATTAAAATTTTTCTAATGGCTCGTCATGTTTTGAAAAGCGTGTTTATTCCCCCTCAGTACCGCGTGCCACAGCCATCAAAATCTTTTTGTGAAGCTTGTCAGAGATCTTTCGGGGCGATCGATTATCGATTCGTGATGCTCGAAATCACCTCGAGATTCTTTTTTTTCAACCTCGCATAAACAATGCGTGTTGACGACTCATCGTCATGTGTTTGACCACTCGCGATTATACGCGCTGTGAATCGATGAGTGTTTACCGAATTAGTGTATCGGTGAAATCTAAGTGATTTAGAAATCCGGTGATTCATTCGTGATACTTTTGGAATTTGAGTCGTCAGAGTTGAATAATCTGCTGATTTTTTCCAGAAAAATGATTCTTGGCGTAGAATCATGCTGACGCTCGCCAGTTTTGACAAATTATTTTTTTTCCAGTTTTACTCGACAATTTTTTACAAAGTTTGAGAGAACAAACTCCCAAGCGTGTTAATAACTGAAAACATTACAAAATTCATGGTTAAAGGCACACATTTTTAGCGACATTTTAATAAAAGAAATTTCGTTAAGGAGTCATTCCACGTGCAGTTGAACTTGTGATACAATTAAGGAAGATCATGCGTTACTTGTGATTCAAAAAAACAACTGAACTTTTTTGCTCTTTTGATGATCAAGTAAACGATTAAAATTATCACAATTATTAAAATTATGTGCAATTTATTTGTTGAGATTTATCAATTTTTAATATAATTGCAGCGGTTTAAATACTTTCGCAGTAAAATCGTTGAGCAAAATGTGACAACAGCCATTTTAAACCAAATAAGTAGTATCTAAAAACATTCTATTTTCTTATTCTCGTTTTTGGATCTCTGAAGTTGGGAGGATCTTATTTCATTAAATTCAAATGGTCGCACAGGAAGTGTGCCTGCCATAAGGGCTTGTGTATAACCCTTAAAAAAATGTGATTTTCGTTAATTGTTTTCTCGACAACTAGAGCACAGTTTATATTTCTAGAATATTTCTAAATTTCAACTTTCAAAGTTGGAATTTTCGATTTCCGTGATCTTCCTTATAATCTGTTTATTAAACAATGAAAAATTTGGAGTATCAAACAATAATGAGCGAAGTTGTAACATTAAGGAATGCTTAATTTCAGCCCGAGGTTTCATTTTGTCCAGGTCGTTCTAAATGCTCGTTCCCATTTATTATGTATATACATGTAAATCATTCGGTGAAAGCCCTCTGGGCGTCGGGCTTGATAGGCCCACAGGGATTATTCCCGTATCCACAGCGACGATATATCACACCTGTTCATTCCCTATCCAAATTCACAGCGCACGTAGGATTTTTCCGGTAACTCTGTTACTACGATTACATTTTGCATATGTTTGCATATTTAAACGAAATAAGTAAAACAATTTTTGCATCGTTTATTCAACATTTGGATTTGCATTGAAATTGTGGCCGAAGAAAATGTGTGTTAAACTTGTTCGAAGACTCGACTACACTGGCGTTTTTATGTCAAGTTTTAAAAATTAGTTAAACATTTTGAAATTTTTTTTCCTTCTTAACGCGGTGATTTTTCATTTGTGTCAGCATAAATGAAACTTCTTTTACGAAAATCTGTTGTTACGTGATGTGAGTTATTCGAAGGAAGGTTAAAATTATTCCTGAATACGTTATCACGAAGCTTCTCAGTTATTTTTTCCTGCAACGTTCATTTTCCCTTTAAGTTGGTTTAACACGATACATTTAGTCATTATTCAAGCGATCTCGGTAGCGGAGGCAGCTCTGCTCGATATTTTTTTTGCTCTCTCTCTCTCTCTCTCTCTCTCTCACCTTTCCTGCTCTCCGAGTGATAAGAGAAAAGACGAGAACACGCTTTTCCGTTCAAGAAAATATTAGAGAGGAAGTATTCAGGATCGCAGTGACTGAGTAAGATGACTGGAGCGGTGGAGTAAAAAAGAGGCGCGAGTACACCGTGCCGAGGTGTATGTCGAGGAAAAAATGGTGGAAATGGACAACGCCGGAAATGGTTAAAAGAAAGTGGTCCGGAAATAGGGAAGCGCCGAGAAAGAGAAAAACTATTGTCCAATAACGGGACTTATCTGGTCACCAGTTTTTCTACGTTCAAGGCAAATGCAAAAGAGGTGAAAAGCGTTCAAGGCGAAATGAAAACCTCTCGAATCGAATCGATAGTTAAGTAACTCGAAAATAAACTCTCGCACTTCACCGATATAACAATTCAATCTCAGTTTGAAGCCTGCTTTGTTTGTGTATTTTATTCTCTGTTTTAGTCATTTCTATGAAAAGGTCCTTCCCACAGTCAATTTTTCAAAAATCGATGCCTTAAGAATGAGAAAAAAAACAAGATTGCAAAACTATTTTCAAATAAAGAATGAAAAATCGTATTGAAATCGGTAAAAATCGAAGCAAATAGTACTTTTGTAGGAATATTTTTTAAGTCCTTCACCAGACATTGTTCGACAACGTTAATTAAAAATGTAATTTCGATTTCATTGAGTTTGAAGAGAAGTCAAGTTTCACGACGAAGCTCCGAAATAGTCCCAATTTCCCTCGCGTTCCCTCGGGTGCACGTGTCTTATTCCTCCTGTTCGTATTTTTTCGTATGCCAATCAAACTCGTTTTGTCAATCACGTTCTCTCGCGCTCTTTCGATTGTTCCTTGGTTTCCCGATTGAGCGGAAATTCGTTTGTGACTGTGAGTGCGCGATTTGGAACTATTGGATCCCGATCAATTAACTCAATCGGTGGTGAAACTCGGTTATCGCTTTGCAAGAGAGGTTTACGCGGATAGATATAAATATATACATTGGACAAGAGCATTCGTTTGATGATAAACTAGACGTTGTGACAATCGAGACAAAATTAAATTCCAATATTATCTCGTGCGCAATTGTACATGAAATGAATCGACTTGACTGTCTCAGATTGTTGAAAACAGAGAATGCAATCCTGGAGGCTTGAAGTCTCAGGTGGAATACTTCTAACGACGGATGAGAATCTGTTGAAGTTTCAAAATCACTTAAATCACGTGAAAGCACTAATTTTCAGTGAAAGAGTTATTAAAAACAGAGTTTTTTTTAAAAGATCGAATTGGATTTTTCTAATAAAAAGCTAAAAAAGGCAACGAATAAAAGTAGAAGGGATACGAGAGTCAACGTCCTGCACAGAGATGACCTGTACTGGGCATCGCTTGTGTACACTGCTCAGTACCAGTACAATCGAAAATGGTAGGAACTTGAGTGGGAGGAACATATATTTTTTATAGCCTTTTTGGAAGCACGACAAACGAACGGATCGGCCTTTTCGCATTTCGGTTTAGCAGCATTAATTCAAAGGGAGCTTTGTAGGCCTCAACTATCCTGGCAAGTAAAAACGACGAGGGAGAACGTTTTGCCGACACACTCGACGTTAAAACGCTTTTCTCTCGCGAGCTTCTACAGATTTCGCGAGAGGCACCAGAAAGCACACTCGTTAAAGAGCACTACTCTACGTCGAAGCTCGCACCGGTGTAAGCTTCGTCGTCGAGAGAATTCTTACTCTTTTCTCTTTCTCTATTTCTCACCCTCCCCCCCCCCCCCCTTTGTCGCTCTTTCTCTCTCTTTCTGTCTTTGTGCTTTCTGTACACTCGAGTCTGAGCCATTACTTTCTTCCTCTCCGTCCCCTTATCCTCCTGACTACCTTTACTGCTTGCTCTCCTAGCCACCTACAACTGTCGTATACTACTAACAGCAATAGTTCGTGAGTTGCCAACGAGTTTCAAGAAGAAATGAGAGGCGTGAAGACGAAATTCAAGTAGAGCTTCCTCTCGCCTTTCTTTATATACATCTTTTATCGTTCTCCAGCCTCTTTTATGTATCCGTTTTCGTCTCCAGTTTCCTTCACCATTCTCGTTGCTCTTCTTCACTCATTATATAACCCAGTCCAATTCTTTTCTACTCTCGGTAGTAATTCAAAACCTTTTATTTCAATGTTTCCTCGCGAAATAATGATCGCAATGCAGCAGAAATGATCGTGTTATTGTAACGACAAGAACCATGATGAAAATAATAATCATAGTTATTAGGTTCATTAGTATTACGAAAACATGTTGCGGAGCAATGAGAGCAACAGCTGCAGAAGTAACTATTAACTTCCAGGGATGGGTGCATTTCGTGCAATGAAGATCGAAAATTATTTCAATAATTTTCCCCATTTTCAGGATATACAAGCAACACGATGGCGTTAGTTTATAACATGAAATCGTACTTTGTTATATGATTTGAATGAAATGAATAGAAAATGATGAATTAGGAAGATGGAAATGTATTATTGATTCCTCTGATAAATTTCCATCCATAACTTCATCGGGGTACGTGAATGGAAATTTCAGATTTCCTTTCTACCGCTCTATGAACGTTGCACGATTCGAACAACTGAGATTTTATTACCAGCGTTATTATCGGCGCATACGCTTGTGAGAAAATTCAAATGAAAGGATTAAAGAGGGCATATTTTCGTTATGCAATGTATTATTACGAGCCATTTGCATTGTTTAATACTCAAAACGGTAGAAAAGTGATTCGTGGGAAAAAAGTATATGCAGTTTTCATACAGAATGCTGGACTACGCTTGCACGACTTTTCAATTTTTTTCACTAGCTCCATTTGTTCGAAATGATTATTGAAATAAAGAGTTATTATCCATTCTATATAATTGCTTCCTCACATCATTTCATTCGTCGGGTTTCCTCTGTTCGCTTCGAATTTTCCCTCCTCAACGTCAATACGTATTGATATTTCGTGAGCAAGGCGAAAATTAAATTGAAAAACAGACCTGCATATATTATTATGGAAATCATGTAACCTCTTCTTCATAAACTACACAAGTTCTCAATTCTTTGCATTGCCAAAGACCCATGACAAACTCTTGTCGTCTGATCACAATTTCCACAAAAACTGCTCACAGTGAAATAGTATTGTGAAAAATCAGATGAAAAATAAAAGAAAAACTGAAGAAAAAATCAAGGACAAACAAAGATCCTTTTTGGAGAGGGATTTTTACGTTGAAATCGCGACCTTTTACTTTAGACGAAATTTTGCGCATGGAATCTATGAATTTTTCTCTTAGAATGCCCGACCAAAATAGTGGTCGGATATTCCAACCACTTCCTCAGGAGGTTGACGCGATCCTGCACTCTTTCACGTGTAACGGTATCAGTAAATCTGTTTTTAAATATTTACAGGCCACGCTGTTATAATATTTAAGAGACTCGTCAGCGATGTGGAGTTTTCGTTTGTAAAGTATGCTTGATACTTCGTATTGAGTGAAAAAGGGGGTGGGGGAGGAGGTTTGCATTAAAAACTGTACTGATATGCGACATTAGAACTGATACGAAATAATATATGCTGCATTTAAACAAAGTCATGTCCATATCTTGAGATTACCTGGTGCCCAACGATGTCAATATAAATGTCAACTGTCGAGTGCAACTCGGGGAGTGCGTGCTTGCCGATAGGTAGAAAAAAATAATGGCTTTAGGAGTGCATTACTCGGTGCGCTTCGCTTGAGAACATTTCGTGCAACTAAGTTGTGCTGTTTTTTCGAAACCGTGTTAAATAAAATTCCAGTGATTGTGAATCGCAAGTGTGATCGATAATGAGGTCGATCAATTTGATCCTAATCTGTTCGGTCTTCGTATCGACGGTTGGATTCAAAGGCTGTTATGGTCATAGAGTACTCGGCATCTTTCCTCTACAATGCAGGAGTCACTTCTCGATGTTCGAGGCATTGATGAAGGGTTTAGCGAGTAGAGGACATCAGGTCGACGTCATAAGTTTGTTTCCTCAAAAAAATCCTCATCCCAACTATACCGATATAATAAAACTTCCTTCACCCGACTTACAACTATTTAATACCCTAACATACGAGATGATGAAAAAATCTGTAGAAGAGATGGAAGTGCAGTTGATAGGCTTGGTCGCTGGTAACGGTGCATGTGCTGAACTGAGCAATCCTGAGATGCAACGACTTATAAAAAATCCTCCGAAAGATCGACCGTACGATTTGCTTATAACAGAGGTACGATGGTATCAAAGATAACGCGTTGCTCCCTCGCCGAAATGGGACTCAGATCTGCCGGATAGTGTTTGCAAGTATGCTGCTAATAGAGGAAAAGTTTTTATTCCATTCTTTCAGTTATTCGCTACCAATTGTTACATGGCTCTCGGGTATCATCTGAAAGTACCTACGATCGCAACCATTTCTACCAGTCTTTATCCTTGGCATGACCGAATAGTGGGGAATCCAGCTAATTTGGCTATCCGACCAAATAACTTTTATGCTCCCCCGTTACCGATGGATTTTTCGACCAGGTTGTACAACACCGTGTACTCGTATTTCATTGATGCCTACTTCAAATATCTCACGGTGAGTCCCCAGGACGCAATGGTGAAGAAGTACATCGATGAAAAAATACCATCGACCAGAGACATCGAGAGAAACGTCGCCCTCGTTCTGACCAATACCCATTACTCTTTCAACGGGCCAGTGCCGATGACGTCGGCTGTCATCGAAGTTGGTGGAATCCATATTCGGGACGACGACTCCAAAATTCCTGAGGTATTTCGACTCCAAAAGTTTTTCCAGTGCGAAACGCCGAATGCAACTTCGCCATGGAGCATTTTCACTTTGGTATTTGAAAAATGAAATTTTTCTTGGCAACGTGGATCGTGAGACTTTGATTATTTTATGGACCAATTAAAAATCGTGTAATCGTAGTGTGCACAGCTAGAGTTGAATGATTGGGCATGTATTATCCAGCAAATTATTGTTGTCAGGACCTTGAAGAATGGATGGACCGAAGCACGGACGGTTTTGTTTATTTTTCGTTTGGATCGATGTTGCGAATCGACTCGTTGCCGGAGCACATAATCCGAGTATTTTATAGATCATTTGAAAAAATATCGCCGATAAGGGTATTGATGAAAGTTACATACGAAGAGCAACTGCCACCTGGTTTACCGAAAAACATTCGCACCTTCAAGTGGTTGCCGCAGTTGAAGGTTTTTCGTGAGTATCTTTTTTCATCTACGTGCTGTGATAAAAAATGAACAATTCTAGGGCTCTTTACTGATTTCGTATATTTTTCAAATAATATGAAGGTCATAAACACATGAAAGCTTTCATCACACATGGAGGTATGTTGGGTATTCAGGAAGCGATACATTTCGCTATTCCTATGATCGCCATGCCAATATTTGCGGAGCAATTTTCAAACGCTAATCGCGTAGCGTTTATAAAAATCGGCATAAAATTATCCGTTGAAGTTTTAACGGAGGAAACATTGGACGAGGCTCTTCATGAGATTTTCTACAATCCAATATACAAGTGAGTTCGCAGGGATTGTCGTGGGACAACATTTTAGCCAAATAACGATTCCTGAAACAATTTTAAAAATCGAGCGATTCGTCATCAGGAAGAAAATACTCCAAGTCTCTGCCCAGTTTCACGACCGTCCCATGGCTCCAATGGATACGGCCGTATGGTGGATCGAATATGTGTTGAGACGGGGAGATCAATCTCTTCGATCGGTTGCCATGGATCTCCACTGGTGGCAGATTGAACTGCTCGATGTCTACACGGCCATTCTCGTAGTCATAATGATTTCGGTGTTTAGTATCATTAGTTTCATACGATTGATAGTCAAGAAATTGTGAGTAAATGTTTGGACATTTACGATAAAAAAAAATAGTTGATTCTGTCAACATCGAACATCTCCATATAGTTGTTTATGTCGACGTGCTGTTCAGATGAATAATCCTCGTTGTTACTCCAAAATTGCCAGTTTCATTACAATTATTTCTCATTTCATTAGATCATCGTGGCACAAGGTAGTTATGAAAGTTAAATATCACGTCTGGAAACGTGTATGGTTATCAAGAGAAATGATTTCCTTGAATAATCAGATGCAGAAACGATGTGGAGAAGAAAGGAAAAAAATAAGATGGAATAAAACTCTGGAAAAGCTTCAGAGCTATTTTCCTGATTTTTGGTGATAGTTGTACCATCAATGAATGCGATTGTAAAATTAAATGTTTCAAGCTTTAAAAAATGTTGAAAAAGAGCGCAGATTGCTTTTTTTCACATTTTTTCTTGTCTTTTCCCAAAGGCATTTGTATTGTCGTAATTGATAAAATATTGAAAAATGTCTATGGTGGCTTCCTAATATTCGGTTTGTGAAGCTCAAATTTTCTCATGCCCCAAATTCGTTCTTCTTTTTGGTATGAAAGACCCGTGATTTTTTTCCAAAGCCCCTCCAGTGAGCGTTTCCCGATTGGACGATAAATGAATGTTTGTCGAGAGACCAAGAACTAAATCGAGTTGTGCTGCATTTATAAACAGATAAAAGTTATTCTATTTATTCGTATAAAAATGTATTTATGTACGAATGACCCTTGTGTACGTTACTCGTTTCTCTGTCCCCTGATTCATCGATCACTTGGGTTCGCTCAACGGTTTAGCAGCAGGGAAAACCTCGCTACAATAGATAGACAAAGCCATTACAATCCCCATTAGCAGGTGAAATTTTGTCAACGACCATCCAACGTCACTGTGTGAACCGACGAGGACAATTACGTGGGTTATCCCAGGTTGAATGGTCAATAAAATGGTTCAGATTTTGAGTCATTTTTTGATCCGGTTCTCTGATAGAGATTCGTTATGACTAATAGCACTGAAAAACTCTTGAACTTTCACATGGTATATAATAAAAACGGGTGAAAATAGAGTAAAAAAGCAGGGCATCGGTCGCGTGGGCGGACGATTTTCAAAAACGAGGTGCTTAGTCGAATCGTTTTTTTATCCAAAATTTGATGCTTGACTATTTTTGCTTTTTTTTTTTTTCATCTGTTTTGACAGCACGAACGATGGAAGAGCGCGAGTTCGTTAAATCTACTAATTATAAAATTATAAAAACATGAAAAAAATTTAAATAAAAATCATTTATGAATTGCTTGCTCAAAATCGAGAAACCCACTGGCGGAAATTCTTGCTGCTTTTGAGCTACATCCATAGATCGCCGAGCTGCGAATCAAATTTCCTATTCAACTATGTCTTCTCGCTCCGTCTGTTTGATAATTCGCGAAACACCGAAGTACAGAACTATTGTGCACGACCACAATGAGGTATCAGGAAGAGAAGATGAATACGTCCCTGTATCAAATTGGGCGATATGCATCACGTGGATTTTGTTTGGTTTCCCGAAACGCTCCGCTTCGAGGATGTCAATACGAATCTGTAGAGTTGTCCCAATTATTACCTCATAATTATTACCATGTTTCGGGAAAGTCTTTCAATAAATTTCTATAGAATCCTCTGATTCAGGCCAGAACATCGAGCAGCCGTTCGAACCGATATGGAAACTGGAAACGAAGCACTGAAATCGCACGAATATTGTTGAAAAATGCTCCAAACGTCCCTGCGAGGCTTCATTCCCGTAACTGATAAATTCTGTCGGTCTTTGAGCATTAAAAGCTCTCAGTATATTACAGAAACTGAAGTCTGCTGCGAGTAATTACGAATGACAAAAAACCCTACGGCTGCTTCCAACGGAACGGCACGTTCAATAATTTAATTATCGAAATATTAATCCGTAAAGTGTGAATCGACCGGTCGATTGGATAAGTTACGTGAAGAAAGTTTGAATATTGTATAAACGCGATGGGTCGTGGAATGTTAATTTTTTAATAGTTTAATTACCTTAAAGCACTTACAGCTTCATCTATAATATTCTCAATCAGAATTCTTGCGATGCGGTGAGTGTTTATTAACCGAACGAACTAACGAAGTAAAACGTGAATGAGTAGGAAGTTAAAATATGGAATGTAAGTAACTCAGTTCTGTCTTACGTTTTACGGAAGAGAAAGAACTCGGGACATGGGCGCGGTATTGCGATCGACATAGTACAAGTAAAGTTTCGTAGTATTCGCCCGGCAAAGTTGAGAGTGACAAAGAGAGGGTGGAGTCTTTTGAAGAAAAGTGTGAGGTTAGAGTTTAGCGGAATGAGGTAGAAGGTTACGTACGCCACGACGAAAATTAACTTATGCCAAGAGGCATGGAGTAGCAGCAGCAGAAATCTCGATTCACGGAGATCTCCCTCGCGAAAGGTTCAATGTTCCCTGCTCCTCTCTCGGCGAGTGTCTGTGTCGTGTTTTATTTGTATTTCTTCTTCTTTTTCTTTCTCCCTCGACTCCCGCTAACTTTTGTCCTCTGCTGCATTTGTGGCAAGCGGTACAAGTTTCTTAGACGCTCCCTGCAGAGAGCGCTCTTCGTTGCTTCTGCTGCTGTACACAAACCCGCTTCGCTAGGATTAACCGCGGCGAAGCTACTGAGATCACTTCGATATACCGCGCCAACATTATCCCTCGTACCGCCCCAACAGCAAATCTCTATCTCCCTCGACAAACCAACAGTTCCTTCAATTCTAAACTCTTTGGTCGAGATCGTTGCCTCGTCTCAGGGGACAACCACCAATCAAAGCAAGTCAATCTCGGAACCGGATCGTCCTGGGAACCGTAGCTATACGGCATGGAATTATTGAGGAACCGTTTACACCACATTTTCCTTAAACCTCTTCCTCTATTACAGATTATTTGTAAAACCAAATCTTCTTGAATCGTGGTTGACGCATCAAGTTGGTATTTCGTCACCGCTTTTGCGCCATCTTGTACGAAGTTCACGAATCTCTTTTATAAGGCCAAAACCGTGAATTAGTTTTCCGCATTATCATTGCTCGTTATTATTGTGTGTTTCTCGCAGTTTGCGACTCGTGACAGAGTTCAAGTCGAATTATGTTTTGTTATTTATTTTCTTCAGTTTTTTCTAGCAGTTTTAAGGTGGTTCCTCCACGAGACAGTTAAATTAGGAAATTATTTAAATTTGGCATACGTATTGTTTAAGATATGAACAACAGCTCTATAAAATTTTAACAAGTTTCACCATCCCGAACCCGAGATATATGAAATTGAAGTTGACTCAATTAACACGTAACATATGGACCATGCATAAGCAAACGGCACATTATTGATTCTACCGCTAGTACTAAAATTAGGAAGTTTATAAAAAACGAGGAGGAGCTAGAGCAGGATATCACAGATATTGTGAAAAAAAATCAAGGTGATTGACCATCTAGTTTGACAGATATAGCCTCGAGAAGTACGAAGGTTTAGGCTGCATACGATATATTTTGCAAGCGAACAAGCGAATGTCGTCTGTATAGACAACCTTTTCTGTGTGTTGAAGCGTAACCTGGATAGTTCCGTCAAAAAATTTACTCACGATGTCGGATTAAAAATACTTTTAGAATAAATTTTACGAAAGCAAATGATATTTGTACTATATCTGCTGGCACCGAGTACGTATATAGGCTCTTTACAAAGTTATTTATTACGATCCGAACGAATTATTAAGCCTTTTAATATGCAGACAGTACATAACTTTTGGTTGGGGCTGTCGCAGAGGATCAACCTTAATAATTTGAGGCCTATTTTGTTATAAAAAAAAAGAAAACATCAAGCGAGTTTTTTAATCGCTTAGTGAATAATAATTATCCAGCTGCTGGTCGCGCTACCGCGCCAACGTCTCATATTACTCGCTAGTATGGAAGAAAATAATTTCGTTTTCCAGAAATTAAAAAAATTTTTTTTTGAGCATTATTCTAAAGTACATTAATTGTTTGACAAGTAGAAAAAAATGTAGATTATTCACCCACTTTTTAAGGTAGTTCCCTAAACCTTGAAGGTTTGATGTAGGAAATGAAGCTAGTTTCAAGAAATAGCTGTGTTTTCAAAGTTGTTTCTCGAAAGTAATCTCGCTTCAGGGTTTTTTATATTCGCTCAGGTGATCAATTTATCCGTCGTCGTTTCATTGTTAAATTTCTTTCGGGGCTATATAATCGCTCGGTTTTAAGAGTTTCGAATGAAAGAGTACGGTGGGAGCTTTAAATTGAATTTGCAGAAGTGGGAAGGCCCTTTGCAGTATATTTACAAAACCCACTGTGCTGTTTGCTCAGTACTCACTGATACTGTTATGCCATTATGAGATCCTTGAGGAGCAGCCTCGAGGATTCGTGTATTGATTACATGCCGGAAATTAAGTTCCCGTGGCGGATAGCTAGATTAGAGACGAACTCGTGGAGAACTGGCTTCTCACTTTGAGATATCTTGTTTTAGGATACGCCGAGATTAAACATGTATATATGTATGTGGGTGTGTATATACGAGTGGCACAGTATTACGCTTCGGAGCAATGTGCTATTGCATCCGAAGCTAAACACGGCTTAGTATGGTCCATGTTATTCGGCTTCTGATTGTTACCCGCAACAACGAGATATATTCGAATGATGCAAAGATTGATATTCCCGTAATAGTATATATTTATCAAACGTGTTGAACGACAAAAAAATCTGTGGATATTTTCAATTGAGCACTAGTTTGAATGATAAATTTTGCTGCCCGATACGAAATGTGAATACTCACAAATTACGTGAGATAATTAAACGGTAATATTTAGCGTGAAATTCGCTGTAAAATTTACAGGATATATTTGACTGCGGGGACAAGCTAAGAAAAAAATGTTTACTCCAGTAACGCACTGTGTAAAATTTTCAATATTTTGCGGAATTTTCAGTTTTATAATAGTAAATATTGCAGATAGTGAGACTTACGGTGCGTATACTAAAATTTACAAAACGTTTAGTGAACTTTAAGGTGCATCACGGTAAAATGTCTTTGCCCTAACGTAAGTGTCGATCACTCGTTTCTGAATTTCGTAGCTCACTGAAACGGTGTGAAGGACACTTCAACAAAGGGCTGAGCATATAAAAAAAATGACGCATACTAGCATTGACATTCGTAAGAAAATGTTTACAGTACGGCGCGGTAAAATTCATCGTGACGTCAAAATCTGCTAAAATACTCCGGTAAAAGTAGCTACTGTGAAGAATGAATATTATTTTTTTTACAGGAAGATTCAATATATTTTCCATCATAATATGATGAGTTTCAGCTCCGCGATCGCATTATCGTTACTGGACAGTAATTTTTCAAATTTAATTCTCCCCGTGCAACGATTGTAATTTCGGTAAATTGTTTGATTTTAAGGATCACTTACCATTATCGAGAACTCTCGACACTGAGGTTTGTAGGCATTGGTACCGCAGGCGAGGAACTTGTCGGGTCCCTGTCTGCCGAATACCCGGACATAATTCTGGCAGTCATCGTCGCTGCGTCCCTTGAGGTAGCACAATTCTCGATGGGCTCCTGTGCTCGACCATTGTACTTTCTGTAAAAGCGAAATATCAGGTAAGAATTTCTGGAACAACGAATGGAATGAAAAACGAATAGGAGAAAATGGGGTACAAAAAAGTATGGAAAAACGAGAGTGCTAAGAATGTAAAGTGAGAGGAAAATACGGTGGAAACTCAGGAAGCCACAACGAAGCGTAATTAATGGTAAAACGAAAAAAGTTCCAGCACAGTTCGCGTACGCTTGGAGAGGATAATCTCAGAGGATTACTTTTCGCGCGAATGCACTTTCGGCTTTTTTTTTCTCACGATATATGCGCGCGTATGTACCAGTGTACGGGACGTGAAGTTTTTTTTTTTTTTTTTTTTTTTTTTTCAAAGGCAGTTCTCGTTCTCGTAGAGTTCCGTACAGGATTCAGTGATTTATTGCCAACTTTTCTCCCTAACAAGTATTTTTAGGCTCGCAGGATGATTTCGAGTCTCCAGCGCTATCGTGAGACACAGGGGGGACGTAAAAAGCCAGATGTACCTTCGGAAAAAAGAATGGGAGGAAGAGAACAAACGAAAAAACGATTCCAGGCCAAGAGGTTGTAAGATCTCGAAGGGAGAAGCATCTCCAGGAGGATTTCTGGGCTGGTATCCTCTCGTTTAAATAGTTGGCTCCTTTTTGTCCTAATTAGAATACCAAGCCGTACGGGAATATTCCATCCTTTTGCACACCCCGAACAGTGCAGGCTGCTGCAGTAGCGGTACAGTTGAAGTGGACGGAGTTAAAAAGAGGAAAGGGCGGAAGCGAGGAAGGGGCACGAGAGACAGAGATAAAGAGAGTAAAGCAAGCTCGAAAAGCTCACATCAGCCACGTCGCACGTTTCGCCACGCCGTGGTGAGTACCCGGCTAAAAGTTTAAACCGCAAAATCGCACTGAATATTCATCGGGTTAGAGCGGTCAGAGGGAGGCAGAGATACAGAGAGAGAGAGGGAAGGGAGACCGGAAAAGGATGAAGACGAGAATAAGGGTGGTGGTACTGGGGATGGTAGTCAACGGCCTGGGATTTTCACAGTTTCGAGCTTCCACCCAGCTGGGCTGGAAATCCGCGGATAAATTCGTTTCTGTCTCTTGCCGCAGCTCCCATTCTACAGGCACGCATCCATTATTACACCACTGGTGGTGGCAGCGTAGCAAAGAAAAATGAGGATACCGCATCGCATCGCGTGTCCAGCTTCGTCCACCATTTTTCTTGTTATGGACGAATTTTATCTTTTTGACAATTTTTTTGTTTCCTTCTTCGCTTCATGTCTAATTCATTCACTCGTGCTTCGAGGATTTCCGCATCTCTCTTCACATCGCTTTGGTTTTATGCCATCGTCCGTATATATACGAAAATCCTCTTTGTCGACCAACTTTTCAGTAGTTCGGTATTCTCTTCGTAAGCTTTGGACGAACGAAAAATATGAGAGTATCTCATATGCGCCCTATTAAAAAAATTAATTGCATAAAAATGCATTTGTCATTGGACCCGAAAAAACGGTCCCTTTCTACTCTTGAATGTAACATGTACTCAGAAATTAGTTATTACTTCGTATCATCGGTTATGAGAAACGTCGTACGCAATGTATTCATGCGCATGATGGAAGAGATCGTTAAAAGTTATATCATGATACATCCCAAGTATTCCCGAGTGTCACGTCCTTTTTCGCGAAATAATGAGATGAAACGTACGAAGAAAACTCATTTGAAAAAGTTGAATGGTTTTTGTTCTTTTACTCGATAATTCAACTCT
The DNA here is from genome assembly GCF_019457755.1 of Venturia canescens. Taxonomy (NCBI): domain Eukaryota; kingdom Metazoa; phylum Arthropoda; class Insecta; order Hymenoptera; family Ichneumonidae; genus Venturia; species Venturia canescens. Next base: position 13,027,715 of record NC_057428.1, read on the forward strand.
GTAATTAGATTTTACAATTTTTTCGATATGCTGTAATTGTAATTCTCAGTCTGGTATTCGTTACAAGTTTTTATGGAAGATTGTGAGTAAATGTTGTACTCGAACCTCAGTCTGGAACGACGAGAATACATTCGTCGGGCGGTCGCGAATGAACGATTTTCGGAATAGAAGAGTGAATTACCGATTATTGAAATATCACCGACCCGATCAATCGCCGTTGAACGAGCGATGTGTCGTACGAGAAAATATTGAAGTACGAAAAGAGACGGGATGACAACTCATACGGAGAACCGCAACGAGACCAAATGGAGGTGAAAAAGATTCTCTTTGCATTGGAAAAAGCGAGTGGAAGAAAGAGAGGAATGTCGAAGCTGAGATTAAGGTCGAGTCGGATGAGGTTAAAAGGTGGATTGAAGAGGCCGAAGGGTGGAGTGGCTACAAGCAGTGCAACACCAACGCCAGAGCGATAGGAGCACCAAGCAGCCAGAGTACTAACGGAGGAGAAAGTCGAAGCTCAAGGTAAATACGGTTCATAAATGGTACAAAACGTTTTAGGTGTTTTAGCCATTCCTGAGAGCACTCTACAGTGACGTGCTAAGTGTGCCTCCTTGGGACTCGCTGCGAAACTACCTCAGCCTTCTTTTCCTCTCTCTCTCTCTCTCTCTCTCTCTCTCTCTCATTCTTCTCTTTTCTCATTACACCTCATTGCAAGACTCTTTCGTCGGTGGGGTAGCAGCAGCACGCGAGGACTTTCTCCTTCTATGCATGAGAGTGGAAAATGTTCAACCCCTTTTCCTTGCCTACTCGACCGTTTCGACGACTTTCTCTCTTTCTCTCTCTCTCTCCTTCGAGCGATATATATAGGGACGGTTACTTACGTGTTAAATTTGAGCTAGAATAATAACGAACTGCCGAGTACTTCACTTTTTGCCTGGCCACAATACAAATAATAGCGATTCCAGAGAATTGTTGATCGTAAAAGAGAAACTAACTTGAAACCTTCTAATTAACCCTTGAAAGGAAACTATTCAGAGTTGCAGTACTTATTCCACTTCTGTGTATTTACAAAGCTAAGGAAGCTTTTAACTGGCGCTGGTGTTGATTATTGGCCGCGTCCAAGTGGTAGAATTTCCTTATTTTCTCAGGATCCTTTCCAACCAGGATTTGGGGAAGCTAGTAAAGTCAAAATTCCGAATTTCCAACGTTTTGCATCCCGAAACACGACTTCTGGAGAAACAGTGCCTTCTTTTAAACCAATAGAAATAAAATCCGAGATTTTTCCAAGCGCAATTTCTACCAGCAAAGAAGCGCCCGCGTTTACTTTCACGAGACCTGCTGAGCGGGCGGAGCCGGAAGCACGCCATCGATATTCCAAACACAATCCTTCAAGGCTAAAATTAGTAAGAGATTAATAGCTTTTTCGGTAACGCACCATGTCGTTAGCCAGTGTGAGGAGAGAGTAAAATTTCGGATTGTACTAATTATGAGGATAATGGCGTTAGTGAGGCCGCAGTAAACGAGCCGATACGTGTGTTCTGTATCGCTTATTTAGCCGATCCTTGGCGCATACTCAAACGCATAAATTTGGAGCTGCGAGGCTGGTAGGAGTAGCGCATGGATATAAATTGAGCGCGCTATACGTCGTATCCGACTTTCGCGAGAGGTGATAATGGCCCAGTGTGTAACCGAGACTGCCATTTCGTTGAAAAAGGGTGCTGGGCTTGAAACGATGCGCGATATGTAACGGAGGGCGTGCGCCCGAGGAGAGCGGCGATTTAACGGAAGAAATATATTTTCCATAGCAGCCCCGCGTTCCGATCTTTTCCTCTGTGTAGAATTTCCCGTGATACAAGCACACAATCAGGTTACAGCGAAGAGGTAACTAATGGCGCGGACTAATATTCCCTCTCTCGTCCCTTTACTCGCGAATATTATAGCAAGTAGACGAAAATATGGCACAAGTTCAGAGCTTGTAACACTGGCAGTGCGGAGATACAGTCGAATCCCCTGATCCGCTATAATAAGCCTCTTCCTCGCTTTCAACGAGGCGGGGAGCTTCCCCCACTTTGAAGCGTTTTCGAGGTTTGCGTCCGACTGTCTCTTATCAGTCGGGAGCAAATTTCTGACTTGAAACTCTGGTTTTACGTATAAATGTATAATAGCCCAGGAAATAAACCAGGAAAACTGCGTCCAGTCTTGCACACAGCGAGCAAGTAAAAAAACTCGATGGCGTACTAAAGTGGAGGGGGCTTAACACAGAACAATTGCCTCGCGCTTATAAGGACCGTGCGCAGCGTCCAGAGTGCCACTACGCAGGCGATTCCAAAACCTCCTAGGTGCAATTTAAAGCAGGCGCATATGGGAATTATTTTTTTTTTCGCATTACTTAACGGAATAGTATGATTATATTTTTTTAACGCAGACCAGTAAAATTGTATTCTTTCCCGGAGGGTACAGCAGTCCATTCTTCATGGAAAAGTGAGAAATAGGCCAAATGGATAAAAAGGTTAAACACTGTCAATTCATCCACTAAACTTTGCGTTTCGACGGCCTTTAAAACGTCATTCGGTTCAAACAGTTTTTTTCCTTTTACGTCATTTTCGTTTCGAATGGGATCGTCGTTGATCGGACGAAAACCGTATTAATTTGGCCATTTTTGTTTCGAAATTTATAATTGTTTTCACAGTCAAAATAGCACCGGATAAATTGCACACTCAGACACAAGAAACGAGGGAGGGCGTTAAATTTCCCCACAGCCCCTAAACAGGTTTTAAGGGGGTTTGACTGTACGCGGTATAATTAAGAAGCGTATATCGATGTACGTTCGACGACAGCGTTTCCTGGTGAAGGTTGTGTGATAAGAGCTTCTCTCCATGTGTACATACATCATCGAGGTTGGAGGGACGATCGTATATTCGATCCGATGTACGATAGAAGAGCGCGCATTTGCGAGGAAGGATGGAAGGTGAGAGGCGAATGGAGGAATTAAAAAAAAAGACAACTCCGGCATGCTCCTGTCGAAAATTGAAAGTACAAGGGAGCTATCGAGGGGAGGTGAGCGCACGAGGGAACAACATAGCCGCTTCACTGCCTAACCTCTTGGGACTTTGTGCCTCGGTGTGTTGGTGGATTCTCACGGGTGTGTTCGTGTCCGTGCGTGTGTATGGGTCGAGCTCGTTTGACTACGGTAAATAGATTAAATTTGCTTCGTCTCTACCCTTTGTGAGAAGACCGACAGCCGGAAATAGACGCGGAGACGGTGCGGGTGGCTCGGAGATCGGTGCTGCCCTCTTGTGTCTCGTTTCTATCAAAGCTTTATACTTGCACATCGTGACGGGGGTTCCTACCAAGACTATCTCTTTTACGCCTCTCTCGTTCTTCAGTTTTCTTCCCTCCTCCTCCTCCTCCCCTTCCTCCCTCTCTGTTAGCTGGACTTTATTAAAGTTTTCAATGCAGAAAACCTGCGACATTAGCAACAAGACAAAAGTATTTGATTCCATTAACAGACTGCGAGTTTGTTCGGTGGTGTGAGGCGGTGTATACCGAGCCAAAAATGCCAATTACCGTGGCAGGATTGAACCCGTGAAAATTCTGGCAGTTATGCACTTATTCTACGGAAAGAAACTTGGTTGAATTCACTCGACGTTAACCTTCGGGTTGCAATTCGCGTAATAATTACTTGGGTTTTGAGCACACGTTGAAGTTGTAAACTCATTCTGTTCTCGAAACTGTGAACGGCTCTCCGCGTCATTGTTATTTTCATCAAATGGACGCGTCTTCGTCTCGTTTTATTGCCAATTTGTCAATAATCCCCCGCATGGCTACGACTCCACAGCCCTCCGGTTAATTGTAACCCTGTCAAGTTAACATGCACATGCCTACTTCGTACGTATATTACGCCCTCTTCACATCGAGATCCCCCTTTTCCCTGACGTTCCGCATATACGTAGACGCGACGCACACGTTTTACGAGCCGGCCGAAATAACTAGAGGGAGAGGGTGATTAGATTCAATTTGCACGAGCCAGCATAAGAGAGCGACAGAGAAGCAGGGAGAAACTTTTGCCTGCATCCTCCTCCGATCCGCATCGAGCGCTCGCTCCTTTCTCTCTCCGCACGCTTCTCTTTCGACGTAGCTACACACCGTAAATTTCTCTTCGGTCCCTGTCATCCAGAACCTCTCTGGATTTCTGCACCGAAAGAGACCACTCCAGGACTCTTCAACGGGGCTTCTACCATCAGCATATAACACCGCACTACTCTCCATAGAGCCCTCTTTGGCGCGTTTTGCTACTCCGGAAATGGATGGACGGCGCGTGACTGTACTGTAACCCGTTGACGGGCTCGCGCTCACGTTCCTCCATGCCTACTCGCCGGCACGACTCGTTGCGGCGGCCTGTCGCGAAAACGTCTCTCCTTTTCTTTCCCCTGCACTCTCCGTATCCCTCTTTTGCTATCACTCTCTTTCCTCCGACTCGCGTCCCGCATACATGCCATAATGAAATGACGGCGTGCTCCCCTCGTCCTCTTTATGCCACGCTGCTCGTCGGCTCGCACTCACTCGCTTTCTCTCTCGCTCTTTCCCTCCTCTTACACCGCCACCGCACTCGCTCGAGTGCAGAAATCGTGAGCCTCCTCTCATCCCACCTATCCAACCGCGATTTAACGTTACCAACACGTTTCGCATCAACCTCCGTCGCAATAATCACGCAAATTTGGTTTCCCAGCATCCCGGGGAGTACAGCGACTCTATATGTGACGTTTTCCCTGAGCACGCACTTTTCCTACTGCGCGCAACTGTAACTACGCCTCCCCTTTGCGAATCGGCATGATTTCAGCTCGAATTCTTTTCCGTTTATTCCTTCACGAATTATCGTTCAAAAAAACGGATATTGCTGGGAGAAAATATCACATTTTCGTATTTCCTAAAAACGGTTTTTTTTCTTTTTTTTCTTATTTTTTCACTATGTACCACAATCATCATTCACTGGGAATGCTTCACGCGTCCGACGGTCAAGCAATTTTTAAGTGATTGTAAAATGTTTGACCGTCAGGCAAATATTGTTGAAGGACTTTTCATTAGAAAAGGAATCATCCGTCTCTGATGAGCGGAACTGCATTGGGGATGAAAGAAAAGACTTTAGTGTGCGAAACCACGAGAAGCTTGCAATAAACTGTTTCCCGTTCGTTAAAGAGTTTTTCAGCCATGCGGAATAGAAGAATAACGTGAAATAAGTGAAAAGAGGATACAAGTATTTCCATTTGTGTAATGAAGACTGATTTTGTAATTATTTTAGCGTTTCCATCTAAATTCTACGTCGGTTGATTTGTACCGAGAGAGTTTGCTTGAATTTCGAGGCTCCGAAGTGTGTAATTTGCGAGAGAGAGAGAGAGAGAGTAAGAGATTTGTGCATATATATTAACGGGGTAGAGAAAGGGCTATTACGAGGGGAGTCGTTGCGGTGAGTGAAAAAGGCAATGTCGGGGTAAAGCGATGTGCAGCAAACAGTACGAGCTTTGGTGAGTAAGATAAATAATGAAAAATAACTCAATAGCAGGGTTGGTGAGGAGGCAAGCCAAAAGAGAAAAGAGTGAAAAGAGAAGGATTGTACTTTTTTAATTATATGCATTATGCGAAGCTCTTGAGAAGTGAATCTCCGTTGGTGGTGTGTGCGCGTACACGCGCTGAATGGCGAGGTACACTTCGCAGTCAGAAATGCTTTTCTCCCAGGCCCCTGCGAGGATCGTACACCGGGAGCATAATGCAACAGAAGATATTACATGACCCGTAACGTATAATGACGGTCCGCGTGTACAAGATGTGCCTCCTTTGTACATTGGAACGAAATAAAAGGAAGAGAAAGAAATAATGAAAAAGAAAAAGTAACCGGACGCATTTCACCGCGATTCTCGCCGTTTGTTTGCGCACACACATATAGCGCGAAAAGAGAAGAAGGAACGGAGGCAAAGAGCCTGCCGCGCGCGAGGCCACAGCGAGAGGACGTAATTTGCGGAGGAGTGTCATAGAGGGCGCCACACCGGGGGAAAATATACACGGAGCTTCTCCTTCGGCATACTCACCGAGTGCTCATTTATATATATATACATATAAATGTATGTATGTCTCTTTGTGTCAAGGGTAAACATCGTTGTTGATCGTTAGTATTAGTGAAGGCACATTGCGCGCTCGTATAAAACTCCATGAAGATACACCGGCGCGGTGAAGAGCAGAAAGGACCAACGGAGAGGAGAACGCTTCACTAGCACCAGGTAAAGGGACGCCGGAGAAAGACCAAAAGGAAAGAGAGAGGACAGCGACTAAAATGAGAAAAAAGAAGCAATTCGCGAGGACAAATCCATTTGGAGCTGGGCCAGCCGGGCGTTTATTGTCTCGAGCATTTTGCCGCGTTCTCGTTTCACTCTTCCTTTCTCTCTATTTCTAGAGGCCAGAGCGAGAGCTTCATCGGTACTACGTAACCATTATCATTTTGTAACGTCACTTTGTTTTTCGCCTTTTCCGCGCACGCTATTTTCAAGATGGCTCAACGATCTTCGTGCACTCTCTGCTTTCCTGGCAAATAACACACCGACCGATTTTTCTCCCCGCACTTTTTCGTCGCCTTCGTGTTTAAATAGCCTGGTGCGCATGCTCGCAAAAGCGCTATTTCACGGTCCTTTGATAATGAGCTGCTACCCCTACGACCTGCGGAAACTACTGGTGTAAATAAATCCACTGCATATTTCATATATTGTTCCACATTCGAGTAATAATGCCTAGGAAATCGGCTATTTTCGAGTTTCCCTCGTGGAGGATCCGAGTCCTCTTGCAAAGTGCTGGCACACCAGCACGTCCGGTTGGGCGAAACTGCATCCTGCGAAAGTCTAGTCACGAGAGTATTTTTGTATGAGAGAGAAAAAAAAGTGGTTCGCGGTCGAAGTAGAAACTGACTTTTGGTTATTTGAATATTGGATAGTTCCAGGAGTTTCTAAGCAGACGATGAAAAAGTATACAAATTGGTGACGTTTTTACCCTTTTTTCTCGCTACTTATTATTATTTGATTTTGCGAAAGTTTCAACGGCTTGTCCAAGTCTCGAAGGCCTTGAGGCCTTCGAGAGTAGTGCTGGTCGCTCGTCTCTCGCCGCTCGATTCGTATCGAGTGCACGCAAACTCACAGGGAGAAAAAGACAGAGCGCGTTTGTACGCCGGTCCCCGGTGCTGGGGCGCTGCGACTCATGAAGGACCCAACACTCCGCCGCTGCGATCCTGGCAACTTTTTACCCGCTGCTTGTATAAGTGAATGACCGGTCAGAGAGCCGCCTCTCACCATCGCGCGCGCCGTGTGCCCGAATCCCACAGGGAACTCGCGCAGAACACTTCCAGCACACGCGGCTATAAGGTTGGAGCTTATGCCCGCGCTCGATCCTGAGTATGCCAATGCGGCGTGCGCTCGCCATTATATACCCGAGTTAGATCACCTCGAACAGCATCAAAAGTCACTGTGCCATGTTACTCGGAGCTCATGGACAGACGTAGAATTCACCGTCACCGTGTAATGAGACAGATCCGTGTTTAAAAGTAAAATCACTTCGTGAATTATACATTTGCGAGATCGGCCTGTACTGATATTTATCGAAGAACCAGTTTATGTATCATTATCTCAATCATTAACCCTTCAAGACCGAGCAACATCAACTCCACGAGCTTCGTGAACGATGCACCATTTTCCGCTGTTAAGATCCGACTAAAATTTCTCTCCATTCGCTATTTTAATTCCCGCGTCTTTCACTTCAGGCTCAAGCTCGCAGTCTCCATCCCCAGCATTGATGTTGGCTTTCCAGTACTTTGCTTTTCTATCTCTACAGAAATTCTCAATGTTTCTGAGAATTTGACTGAAAAGCTTGGAAATTTGCAGCTGAGTTTGATAACTTAGGGGTAATATAAAGCTGAAGGAAGCTCATTAAAATGAGCTTTGTCACAGGACTTTTCCGTTTATATAGGTTTTTTTGTATAGGTGCTTTGTATAGTGTGCTGGTGAAACGAGAGGAGAGCATCGTCGCGTGTCACGTTACAAGTGCCAAGGCTATAAAAGATCGAATGGTATTCTCGAGCCTCACTTAATGGTCTTTAACTACTTCCGTTTTTCCTGGATCGTTAAAATTTCCCCTCGTTCATTGGTCAAGTCGAGTGTGGGAGTACGCGATCACGGGTTCGATATTACCCTGCTGATTGCGTATGTAAATAGTACAATTTTCTCAACACGCTGAAGCTTCGAACCCGAAAGCTCTCGATGAAGGATTCCAGTGTGTTTTCTTGTTATTTGACCATTTTCCTAAACGAAATCATCTCGCGCAGCGCGAACAAATCGATTCCGAGGGACCCCGTGAATTTATTGCAAAATTCTGGCATTACCAGCTAACTTAATTACACGTGGAAACTCGTCCAAGAGCTAATCCCAAGTTCGTACATACAGAGAGACGTTGCCAGTGACGCAATAACCGACAAAACTTGTTTACCGATACTCGTGCGCCGGATACCGTTATCGTAGCGTGTATTTACAGGTATCGTGTGTATAATGCAAAATAACGTGAATAATGTATCAGCCGCACGAGGCGAACTTCGACCCTGCATTAAGAAAGTGTGCTCAGTCCCGATGTGTTGCTCGAGGGTGCAAAGGTATTATTGAGTTGGGCGAGCGCAAGTACCGCTTCCAATCATTTTTGCGCGGTTCAAGTCTCCGCGGCCAAGAGGAAGAATGGCGATAGTGCTCGTGGAAAAATGGGGCAGCAAAAGGGGGCAACCTGGAAAGAAAAACTCGGACAAAGTATGGACGGAGTGGAAAAAAAGCCGCGGGAAAAACATAAAAAGTATATCGCGTGCTGCGGGCTCGATCTTGGATGTGCCGCGTGCCTTTTCCAAGCAGCTCCTCTGCCGAAGTCTGCCGTCTCACTTTCCGTTTTCAAACCGGGTTATATGTCTAACGCTACTGGGATTTATTCGGATAGTAAGCGAGTATCTATATGCAGCACAGACATAAATACACGTATAGGCGAGGCAAAGCAAACGGGTCGGAAAGTCAGCGTCGAAACTTCGTTGCAGAGTCAGACTTAATTAGTCCGGGGCAGAAGTTTTCCTCAGCTTGGGCTGGCCGACGAACGGGGGATTACGCCGTCAACAAGCTTGTCGTGGCAGAGCGTGTTCCCTACCGCGGCGGAAATCCGATAAAGGCGCGGTCTTGCGGACCGTGCGTTCACCTCACTCACTCTCTCTCTCTCTCTCTCTGCTTCGCTTTCGCGAACTCCATCAACGAAACGAATTAAGGAATGAACAGCCTGTAACCAGCACCCCGAGCTCGTACCACTTTTTTCACCTTTCCTGCGTCTTTCTCTCTCATTTTTCCTTTTTCATTACTTCTGTACCGACGTTTACGGAGATTTTCTCACCAGTCAAATCAACTTTGTTCCATCTCTTTCTCTCTTTCAGGCATGCCTACGCTGGGTCTATATATTTTTCGTTGCAAATTTTCCATCCCCTTTGCGCCCTCGTATTTACCTCGTTATTCAAAAACCAAAATCCATTTGGTAAAGGGGACGAGAGAAGGCCTTTGCCGTGTGGCTGGCCAGTCATAGAACTTTTATTCGGCGTATTCACAAATGAAAAATACCAGTTACGGTGAGCTTTGCCCCGGGCTCGCTGCCACTTTCTTTGAGTCTGTTCATTCCTGCTGCTGAGCTTCTTTTGGATTCGGGCTGCTTTGAGAATGACTCTCGAAGGAATTGATTTTTATCTTCTTGCCCCAAATACTGCAGGCTCAAAGTCAGTGAATAATTTTTTCACTGCGAATCTTTATAGTTTTGAAAAATGTGCGTTTTCGTTAATTCGGTAACGACGGACTCGGTCAGGGCCAAAATGGGATGAAAGCTATCACACAGGATGCGGAACGAGGTCGAATCGAAGCTGCCGCGTTATTCTTTGGTACAACAATGAAAAAGAGCGAGGGACACGGAAAACCCAAGCAATTCCAAGAGTATGAAAACTGTGTGTGTGTGTGTATTATGCAATAAAAAGAATTTTTATCAGTGAACGAACTTAAAGTGTGTTTATCTTGGCAGAGCAGAACGCATCAAGCGTGTTATTGCGAGAATAACTTTATGTTTGCTATGAGAAAATTTATCGGGACGAGATTGTGACACGAGGGTGAATAAGAGGCAAAATATACGAAGGTGGCATAAAAGAGTAGAAGTACGTGGCGGCATACGTACATATATACATAAAGTGTGCAAGCCTGTGGACAAAAGTATGCCATCCGACCAATAAAGATGAGAGGAAATAAAAGGCGGAATAGAGGGTAAAACCGGGGCTGAGTTTGCAGGGAGAGTCCGGAGACAAAGCTCTCAACTCCTGTCCTCGGTACTGCAGGAGGAGTTTCCCTCGGTGCGTCGGTAACTTTCATTCGACTCTATATTGTGCGAGTTCTCGTATATGGAAAAAAAATCGTCTTTCTTTTTTTGGCACACGCGTGTCTTTCTATGTAGAGAAAAAAAATCTTTTTCCCATTCTTATTCTTATGGCGCTTGTTCGAAAATCTGGACTCACCTGATCGGCGATTTCTGAGAGATCGTGAAGACTGATGTTGTAAATGGCGTTTCTGTAACGAAAGAAAAAAAAGGATAAATTTATACGGTAATTCCAAACATCCTGTTTTTCGATAATTCTCCTCTTTTTAGTGGCTTCGTCATTAATATTTTGACAAAGATTTAAATTTTCGAGCATTAAAGTAGCTCGGCCATTCTATGACTAGTCGAGGTAGCAACTACTTTACGTTGATTTAATTGAAGTATAAATTATTAATAAAATGAATAAACACTTACATTGAGAATATTTTTATCACAAGAATGTAATAAAATGCAATAAAAATATCATAAAAGGTAAAGTTTATACTTCAACTTGACGATAGTTAATGATAACCTTAGGAACATTCTTATTGTACGAAAGAAAGTTTATATCGGTGTAATAGCACCGAGGAAAAAGAATGGTCAATTCGTTACAAATAAACGAAGCTACTAGATGAATCAGAGCACGTGAGTCAGCAGTCTTAAAAATAAACTTGGTGAAATTCCCTCGATTCCGGAGTTTGCTCGAAGCTCAATCAGCTGTTACGTAAACCAGCAGTCGGCAAC